>NC_143588.1:36957244-37288700 GCF_048544385.1 Mastigoproctus giganteus
TAGTATGTCATTTATGGGGGCGGTTCATAAAAAGTAATCTTTTACCTTTTTATCTATATGTGTGCATATCTATATATATGTATATATATATATATATATATTGAACAGCTGTTGAGGTGTTGATTGATGTTATGATACATGTGTATCTGCACGAGTGTCTTTAAAAATAAAAGTACAGTAATAAAAATTATTATTTTTATACTATGATTTTTAGTGTTTCTCACAAACCCAAAATCTTAAAAAGCTTTATATTAAATTTACAATAAATTTACAGTAGATCAAACAAAATAAATATGATTATACAAATAAAATGCTACTGATAATAAAATACTGAATTAAGATAGAATAAAACAAATGTAGTTTACAGTGAATGTACAAATAAAATACTGAATTAAAATGCAATAAAATATACTAGATTAAAAGCGCTAAAATAACTGAAGCTTTCAAAGGTTTCTGCCTTCTTTCTCAACGGTGCACTTCTATTCTGCGGTGCCTCATTATATACCAGCAGGTTCACGGTGCATCTCACTTAAACGTGTACTGTTCCCGTACATGTTGGAACCGGAAGCGGCTCGGGAGCGTTCCAGGCGAAAACGTTCATCCCCTCCAAGGATTACCGCCTCAAAGAGGGGATGAATGTGTGTACCCCTGTCTCTATTTATATTATTCGCAGGCTCTCGAGCCACTTGCGGTCCCAAAATCTATGAGCCAGATCAGTGACGACTGCTTCGTCCGGGGAGATATGATGTTGCTTCTCCCAAAAATGTTCAGCTACGGCGGATTTACCATAATCCGCATTTCTTATCGCGTTTGTGTGCTCCCCCAGCCGATCTTTGAGGCGTCGTTTTGTTTCCCCCACATAACACTCCCCACAATCCGGGCACGTGATGCTATATATGACCCCACTTATATTTTCCTGTGAGACAGGGTCTTTCACCTGTGACACAACCGTGTGCAGCTTCCGACCTGGTAGCTGCACACAGCGTGTCTGTAATTCCTTAGTATACGAGCTATATGCTCGGTTAAACCCGGATAGTAGGGAACGTATGCGGTGGCTATCGGTGTGAAGGACTCACATCTGCTCTGCCCTCCACTAATGTATTTCTCTATGATCCTCTGGGGGTACCCACACTTCAAAAGATCCGCCGTAACATGCTCATACTCTATTTTTCTGTCCTCTGAGGTAGTACAATGCGATTTTGCCCTATCTACTACTATTTCTTACCCAAGCTAAGAAAGCTCCCCCTAATCTCAATAAAAACCAAAGACTAGCACTTAAGAGTCTCAAGCAAGAAGATAGTGTAGTGGTCCTAAAAGCTGAAAAGGGAGAATAACGGTGGTTTGGATAAAGAGGCATACATAAATAAAGCATTAGACTTGCTGAATGATCAAACAACCTGATCATTCATTCCTAAAAATCCATTGTTGAACCTAGAATGTCAAGTTAATAGAATGGTGCAGAACTGGATGTAGTCTAACAAGATTTCCAAGGATCGGTATTGGTTGTTACATGCAACAGGAAGCCAGATACCGAGATTTTACGGCTTGCCAAAAGTACACAAAGTGGGCGTGGCACTCAGACCTATAGTTTCGTTTATAGGCAGCCCCACGTATGCGCTATCTGGTTTCCTGACCAAACTGCTGTCACCATTAGTAGGGCTTTCTGAGCATAGTATCAGAGACAGCAAGGAGTTTGCACAATTTATAAGAGGACAATGCATAGAAGAAAATGAAATTATGGTATCCTTCGACGTAACATCTGTTTACGTGCATTCCAATTGACCGTGGGGTACGCTGTGCGTACATGGCCTTACAGAGAGACACCACCTTGAATAGTAGGACACAATTAAGCCTAGAGGATATATGTAAGGAAATAGAGTTATGTCTTTCAAGCACCACTATGGTGTTCTGTAACACCACAGTAAGCAGGTTAACGGTGCAGCCATGGGCTCCCCCATCAGTGCGATCATAGCTAATGTAGCTATGGAGGAGCTCAAGGTTAGATTATTCAATGATATGGTTCTCCCTGTGTGTCCATGGAAAAGATACGTTGATGATACGTTTTCAATTATTCGGAAGGGGCGTGAAGATGAGATGTTGAATTTTCTTAACAGCTTCTCCCAGTTCATACAATTCACCTCTGAGGTAGAAGAAGGAGGGGTTTTGCTATTCCTGGATGTGTTGATCTGTAGAGAAAGCCAGTGTTTGAAAACAAAAGTGTTTAGAAAACCTATGTGCAAAGGCCAATACTCACATTACAACTCAGCTCAGGCCAACCATCACAGGAACAGCGTGATAAGGGCACTAGTAGATAGGACAAAATCGTATTGTAGTACCTCAGAGGACAGAAAAATAGAGTATGAGTGTGTTACGGTGGATCTTTTGAAGTGTGGGTACCCCCAGAGGATCATAGAGAAATACATTAGTGGAGGGCAGAGCAGATGTGAGTCCTTCACACCGATAGCCACCGCATACGTTCCCTACTATCCGGGTTTAACCGAGCATATAGCTCGTATACTAAGGAATTACCAGACGTGCTGTGTGCAGCTCCCAGGTCGGAAGCTGCACACGGTCGTGTCACAGGTGAAAGCCCCCATCTCACAGGAAAATATAAGTGGGGTCATATATAGCATCAAGTGCCTGGATTTTGGGGAGTGTTATGTCGGGGAAACAAAACGACGCCTCAAAGATCGGCTGGGGGAGCACACAAACGCGATAAGAAATGCGGATTATGGTAAATCTGCCGTAGTTGAACATTTTTGGGAGAAGCAACATCACATCTCCCCGGACGAAGCAGTCGTCACTGATCTGGCACATAGATTTTGGGACCGCAAGTGGCTCGAGGCCTATGAATTAGTTCTATTGGGAATAATATAAATAGAGACAGGGGTAAACACATTCATCCCCTCTTTGAGGCGGTAATCCTTGGAGGGGATGAACATTTTCGCCTGGAACGCTCCCGAGCCGCTTCCGGTTCCAACATGTACGGGAACAGTACACGTTTAAGTGAGATGCACCGTGAACCTGCTGGTATATAATGAGGCACCGCAGAATAGAAGTGCACTGTTGAGAAAGAAGGCAGAAGCCTTTGAAAGCTTCAGTTATTTTAGCGCTTTTAATCTAGTATATTTTATTGCATTTTAATTCAGTATTTTATTTGTACATTCACTGTGAACTACATTTGTTTTATTCTATCTTAATTCAGTATTTTATTATCAGTAGCATTTTATTTGTATAATCACATTTACTTTGTTTGATCTACTGTAAATTTATTGTAAATTTAAATATAAAGCTTTTTAAGATTTTGGTTTTCATTTTTACTTCAATGGTTGGTTGTTGTGTTGTTTGTTGGATTTATTGGTGCAAGGGCTACTAAGGCCATAATGCACCTATTTCAATCTTATTTGATACATATTGTTATATTAAATAAAAGGATTCAGATCAGGTGATATTTGTTTATCAATTTGAGGAAGGTAAAAACATCATTAATATCTTGTCGGTCTCCGAGAATCTGTTGTAAGGTAAGTTTATTAGAAGAATATAGATGTGAAGAGAAAGCTGTTTTTCGTTCTCTCAGATATAATGGGCATTCAATGATCAAGTGGTTTACTGTGAGTTGAGTTTGACAGTTGCTGCATCGTGGAGGGTCATCCTGAGTGAGTAAATAACTATGAGTTAGGTGAGTATGTCCTATTCGAATTCTAGCAAGTACTACTTCTTCCTTTCTGTTGCCTCTTAGGCTTGATAGCCACTTTTTGTGATCCTTTTTAATCTGAAAAAGCTTATTGCTCTTTTCTCCCTGCCAAATGAATAGCCATTTTTTTCTAACATTGGTATGTATGATGCGTTTTAAATCTGTGTAAGGTATCTGCATGTCTGATTTTATGTGACTGGCGTTCTTGGCTGCAAGATCCGCTTGTTCGTTTCCTCTGATTCCAGAGTGCGCAGGTATCCAACAGAATATTAATTTTTGCCTGTTTGCAACAAATTCAAACCAAGAAGCTGCGCTAACTTGGTTTGAATTTGTTGTAGAAACGGATGACTGGAAGAAAATTTACACTGAAGAGCAGATACAGCACTTAAGGAATTGGTGTAGATAATAGTTTGAGGATATAATGACTGTTTTACATTGTCTAGAGCCATCAGGATAGCATACAGTTCTGCAGTGTAAATACTGTACTCCAAAGGGAGCTGCTGGGATATTGTATTGTTTGGTAGAACTGCAGCTGCTCCAACTTTATTATCTGTCTTGGAACCGTCAGTGTAAATTTGGGTAAAACTAGAGAACTGAAAAGAGTGAGTTGCATGGATCTGCTGAATACTGAAATTTGGAAGTGCATTCTTTCCCCATTGTTGGAAATGTTGGTCAACATTGGCCAAGGGTATTTGCCATGGTGGCATAGCCGTGCTAATATCTTGAATTATGTCATTCATATTTAGTTCGCTGCACGTAGTTATGCTTTGTAATCTAATGCCACATGGTTTATTCTGCAAAGGTTTATTTTGGTACAAATTATGCCATTTTGGGGTGAATAAATACTGTTTTATAGGATGATATGGGAAACTTCTGATTTTTGCTGCATAACTTAATAACAGAGCTTGCTGTCGAAGAAATAGGGGTGGTTCATGTGCTTCCGTATAGAGACTCTGAACTGGCGATGTACGAAAAGCTCCCAGTGCAATTCGGAGGGCATTGTGATGTACTGGGTCGAGCCATTTTAATAACTTTCTCTGGCTGAGGCATATGCAGGTGACCCATAGTCTAGTTTGGATCTTATGAGCGACCGGTATAAGTGCAGCAGCATGTACCGATCTGCACCCCATGACATAGCGGAAATTGCCCTGAGGAGATTCAGCTTCTTTAGACAGGTTGTACGAATGTGTTTAATATGCTCTAAGAAACTAAGTTTTCTATCCAGAATTAGTCCAAGAAAGCTAATACTCTGTTGAAAAGAAATTGGATGAGAATCAAGATGTAAATCGGGATCTGGATGAAAATTCCGTTTATGGCAAAAATGAATTGCTGTTGTTTTTTGTTTTGAAAGTCTGTATCCATTATTTTTGGCCCACTGAACAAGCTTGTTAATTGTACCTTGAAGCTGCCTTTCAATGAAACGCATGTTTTGTGAGTGGCTTGAGATCGCCAGATCGTCAGCATACAGATAAGTTTCAACTGTGTCGGGAATAACTTTTGTAATGGAATTAATCCTGAGAGAGAAGAGCGTGGCACTAAGCACAGAACTTTGAGGGACCCCCTCTTCTTGCACAAACGTTTGTGAGAGAGCAGAGTGAAATCGTACCTGAAAGGTCCTATTACTCAAAAAGTTCTGGATAAATTTTGGAAGATGACCACGAATACCGGATTCATAGAGATCGTGAAGAATTCCATACCGCCAGGTTGTATCAAAAGCTTTTTCGATGTCAAGACATATCATCACTAGGTGTTCGTTCCTGAGAAATGCATTTCGGATATTTCCTTCAGCTTTGACCATAAGGTCAAGTGTTGATCTAGTTCTTCGAAATCCATATTGATTTTGACTTAGAATGCATTCAGTCTCTAGGAACCATGTCAATCTGGCATTAATTATTTTTTCTAATGCTTTTCCTATACAACTAGTTAACGCTATCGGTCGGTAATTTACTGGATCTGAATGGTCCTTTCCTGGTTTTGGGAAAGCTAGTACGATAGAATGACGCCAACTGGTAGGGTAGTAGTCCTTGCCAAAGATTCTATTATACAGTTTTAGCAGAGCAGAAAGGGATTCTTCACTCAAGTGATATATCATGGCATAGTACACTCCATCAGGGCCAGCAGCACTATTTTTGGATCTTGCAAGTGCGCTACGTAACTCTGCCATGGTAAGGGGTACATTATATGGATGCTGTCGTGAAGTACTGAAATTGAGATTATATCTTTCTGCTTGTATTTTATGTGCCTGGAAACTTGGCTCAAATGCAGTTACAGCGGAGATTTTTTCAAAGGTTTCACCTAATGTATTAGAAATATCGGGAGGATTGCAGATTTCTTTGCCTTTTAGATATATTATCGGAGTGGTTATAGGTGGATATTTTCCATTAATTCTTCGAACTTTATTCCAAACAGTTCTGATATTTGTGGTCCTGTTTATAGAGGAGGCATATTTAGACCATGTCTCTTTTTTGCTTATTCGTTGTATGTGACGAGATTTAGCTCTAGCTTTCTTGAACTGTATGAGGTTAGCTGTGGTTGGGTATTTACGAAGTTCCAGTATCTATTCTTTTCTTTTTTCACATTGCTACAGGCTTCATTCTACCATATTTTAGGGTGGGAGCGAGTTTTCATGGATGATCTGGGTATACTGGTTTCTGCAGCTGCTATCATTTGTTGAGTTATGTAAGTTACGGCAGAATCAATGGTGAGGGTCTCGACAGTCTGAATATCTAGATGTGCCAGCTCTTGATATTTCTTCCAGTTAGCTTTGTCGAATTTCCAAACAGTTTTTATGTCAGTTTGAGGAGGAGAGTTAGCCGATAGTGTGCATATTACTGGAAAGTGGTCACTATTTCGCAGGTTATCAGTGACCGTCCAATCAACCAGAGGAAGGAGGTTTGGCGAGCATATCGAAAGATCAATTGCAGAAGTTGACATTGAGGAAAGATGCACGTACGTATGAGTCCCATTGTTTAATAATGTTAAGTTGTGCCTTTCAAGAAATTTTTCAATTAACTGACCTCTCTTATCAAGGTGCGAGGAACCCCATAGGGGGTGATGCCCATCCCAGTCACCCAAGATACAGAAAGGTGGTGGCAGCTGAGTAACTAAATCATTCAAATCTTCTAGAGAGTATGAATAGTTTGGCGAAAGGTATATGGAAACAACTGTTACCGCTATCTTAACCATAACTCTAGCAGCAATTGCTTCTAAAGTTGTTTGCAGTGGGACTGGTCTGAAAGGAGTTCTGGAGTTTACTAGCAATGCTACACCTCCATGTGCTGTATTAGTCATTCCTATCCTTTCTAAGCATTATATGATGTTTTATGCTCATAATTATTTTAGGGGTCAAGTTTGTTTCCCGTAGACAAAGAACAGCAGGCTTATATTCGGTAATTAAGTCACAGACATCGTCTAAGTTAGCTCTGAGTCCGCGACAATTCCATTGAATGATTTTGTGCATTATTGAGGATTATCGGGTGTGTCTGCTTGCTTACGGGATGTGGTCTGTTTGCGCCTGTCTAGTCTTTTTTCCCTTTTTGGGAAATTTGGTCTAGTGACGTCCATGTCCTCCTCTTCCGCTTGAAGTTCAAGAAGTGGTTCATCTCGGTGTGAATTTCTATCTATGTCCATGGTATCAGTATTGGTTTTTTGATTATTTCTTTCAGAGCTTGTTTGATTAACTGGCTGTTGTACAGAATTTTTATCTGGCGGTATTGTCAATGGTGTGTTTACCGAATGAGTTGATTGCTGTTGGGTAGGCTGTTCTTTTGGTGTAGAGAGGACTGACCTGGCCCAATCAGAAATTGAGATGCTTGGCAGAACTGAACAATCTGTTTGTACTGTTATGGATCGTTGCTTTTTTACAACTGAAGAATAAGATGGCAATTTATTTGAAATTAAACAATGTCTTTTTGCTTCTTGGTATGGCACCTTGTGTTCTACTTTGTACTTTTGTATATTCTTTTCAGTCTGCCACTGGATGCACTCCTTTGAAAAAGCTGAATGATTCTCCTTACAGTTTGGGCAGCTTTGTATTTCATTGGGGCAGTCTGTGTGAACATGCTCTTTTGAACCACAGGAGGCACAGGTGGTTACACCCCTGCAGACTGCTTGTGAGTGTCCAAATTTTTGGCATTTATAACACCGGACTGGGTTTGGAATATAAGGTCGAATTTTGCACCTTAAATATCCAGCTTTAACAGTTGTTGGTAAAATTGGTGTTTTAAATGTAAGAATGACCGTTCGGGTAGGAGTAAGAACCCCATCTTTCTTAATGACTATCCTTTTGGCATTTATTACATTTTGATCGCCTAATTCCTGAACGATTTCCTCCTCAGATACGTTAAGGAGATCCCACTCGGCTATTACCCCTTTAGAGGAGTTTAAGGTGGCATGCGGGGTAACCTTTGTGGGAATTCCACCAAAAGTCGATATTTTTAATAGTTTTTCCGAGTGTTTATTCTTGTTCATCTCCACCAGAAGGTCTCCGGATTTTAATCTTCTAACCATTTTTGGTGGGCCCGCCACATTCTCAAGACATTTCTGTATTAAGAATGGGGAGAGCTTACTCAAAGGATTGTCAGTCAAAGAATGCAGTATCAAAAAAAGAGGAGCAGGGGTTTCTGTTCCTTCTTTTTTCTGCCGTTTTGCATTTCCTGCATTTAAGTCTTCTCTGTTTGAGAGATCTGGATCATGAGATCCATAAGTGGCATGTCTATTTATGTCCATCTTTGCTCCTTTTTGCCCCGGGAGAGTGTTTTTCTCCTCCCAGGTTTCCAGCCCCGCCACGTGGAGGCAGGAGCGGTGCCACCAGTGACCAAGCAGTTTAGAGGTTTAGTTAGGTTAGTATGGGTTATATATATATATATATACACAAAGAAAGAAAGGTGTATTTCCTTTCTGGATTCTACTTCAAAGCTTTTAAGTAAAGAATCACTTAAGAAAAACAAGAAGAATGGTGACACTGGAAAATAAATATAACTAATCCGCTGTGAAAGAACGCTATGTATCGCACAAAATATCGCTTGGGCACTATCGCTTGGCACGCGGGGCCTCAATGGTTGGTGAGAAATGCTAAAAATCATAGTATGAATATACCCAACCCCAGAGGCCTATTTAAAGAACAAATTAATATTTTGTTAATAAACAGTTTATGCACTAGTCCACCCATGATTCTAAAGAAAAAAAGTTTAGGTTACCCCCTCAATTTTGGAAGGGGTTCAAGCTCCCATGGGATTCAAGTGGAGGTAACGACCTTTTTTCACCATTATGGAAAGCTTTCATTAGGGCATGTGCGTTTAGGGCAAGTTACCATTAGTGCTTTTGAGTGCTACTAATGCGATACTAAACCGATGTTATCATGTGTTGTTTTTTTTTTTTTTTTTTTGATTTGGTAGTTGTTGGCGTATCGGCTTCTGTGGCCATATTGCACCTCCAAAGGTTTTTGCAGTACAGTGATCCAAGCCCGAGGCGGGAATCGAACCCGCGACCTTTGGGTTGCCGGGCAGGTACTTTACCCACTCGGCTAGCCCGGTCGGCTTCATGTGTTGTGTTTGCACACCAATCAGCACATCATTTGCCATGCCTACCTGTCAATCAATATATCGTTCTCGACTTTGCTCCAGACCAATAACACCTACTGTCTGTTTACTGAACGAGCAGCGCTAGATTGCAGTATTGGGAAACTAATTTTCTGCATAAGTTATTTGCCGTTTCTCGTAATTCTCATGTTGGCTTTCTTTACCTTCGTCCTGAATTCTTGTCAGGATGAACCTGCATTACTTCTCTAAACGGTAACTCCATTATTTTCCCTGGAACAGAAGTTAAACTAACAAGTCTGCAATTACTTGTGCCACCATTTGATGCTCCCCTTTGTGAATACATTCCCACATCTCCAGTCCATGGGCCCTCCCATTAATTGAAGGATGCTCTCAATTATGGATAACGGTTTCTTTACTTCATTTGATGCCTCCCTTAATGTAACTGCATAGATTCCATTCACCAAAGGGTATTTTTATGTTTAACTTCAACAATTTCTCTCCCACTTCCTTTTCAGTTATTACAAAAACATTTAGCTCCCCGTGAGAATTTTATAAACTTCTGGCCTCCCCACTTCAATCTAGAAAATTCCTCAAGTGTGAATGTAGATGCAAAATACTCATTCAGTTTTGTCAGCTACCTGAACAGAATTGTCAACATACAAACCATCGATATCAAGTTGACCAATCTGATTCATTCCCTTCCTTTCCACAGTTTACTTAAGTAAAGAAGTCTTTGCTATTTTTTTTTTTTTTTCATCCTTTCCCAAAGATTTCTCTTAATCCGCATTTGCTTGCCAAACCTCCTCTTTTACGTGATTAGAGACTAGCTTATATTTACCACTGGAAAAGGGACTGCACATAATTTATATGCATCCCATGCATTTTTCTTCTCTGCCACGAGTCTAATTAATTGATGTGACATCCTTTTAAGCCTAAACCTTGAACAATATTTCTTAGTTGGCATGAAAAGCATTGTAGCTTCCATGATTAATTCCTACGATGCTTTGAATTTAGAATTTGCTGTTGGTAACATCATCAGTTAATCCCACTGTAGTCACCTTTATGAAAGCAAAAACCCTTCCCTTTAGTATTAGTAGAGGCATATGATGCAAGAAAGCAACCTAATACAGCATCAGCCAAAAAAATAAAATAAAATAAAATCCCTTCCTATTTCACCCACCCAATTCACAACAAATGGTTGTTTAGTTCTGCCTTGAACTTATTTAAATTACTGACTTCCACTATAACAGATGGAAGTCTGTTTCAACTAACAACCATTCTACAACTGTCTTTCGTTAATTTGAATTTCTGGCCCCCCCAAGTGAGTGAGTAATCTGAGCAAGAAGAGGAATGCCATTAGCATTAATCTTGCTCAATCCATCAAGGCCTTATACAACTTAATTAGTTCACCTCGCAGGTGCCTAGAGTCCAGATGCTGCAATTTGCAGAACTTGAGCTTTTTTTGGTAACAGCAACCTTTTTGTTCCACTCACCAATCTCATTGCCCTTCTCTGTACTCGTTCCAGCAGCTCGACCTCTTTCCTAAAATGAGGCCTCCAGAGCTGTATACAATACTTGAGGTGTGGCCTGACCATTGCCTTATACAAGGGGACAATTATCCCTGCTAGCAAAATTCCTGTATATCATTGACAAGACAACATGAGCTATTCTTGCAGCCTTTTTGCATTGCTCAGAAAACTTCCTATCTGACTGAACAATTACCCCCAGGTTCTGTTCATTCTCCACTACCTGGGTGTAGTACAACCCAGTTGATACATTACTCTGGGGGTTACTGCTACCCATATGCAGTACTTTACATCTGTCAATGTTAAACTTCAGTTGCCACCTCTCAGCCCATCTGCTCAACTTTCCAAGATCCTGTTGCAGTAGTGTACCATCATTACTGTCATTAACAACCCTGCCAATATTTGTATCATCTGGAACTTAGACATTAACCCTGATATACCTTCATCAATTTCATTGATAAATACTGAAAACAACAATGGGCCCAACACCAAACCCTGAGGGACTCCACTAATAACATAGTCCATGAAGAGCAGTGTCCATTGATGACCACTCTCTTTCTTCTACCACTCAACCATCCTTTTATCCATTGTAGCAACTTGCCCTTAATGCATACTGCTCCAATTTGTATAGTAGTCTTCCATGTGCCACAGTATCAAAAGCTTTCTTAAAATCCAAGTATATGGTATGATATCAAAGTTATTTTTTGCACCCAATTCCTTTCTGACCACATCATAGTATTCAATAAAATTTGTCAGACAGCACTTCCCCTTAACAAATCCATGCTGTGTCTGAACTATAACTGCAGCCTTGTCTAGATGATCCTGCATCATTTCCTTAACCAATGACTCCATTATTTTCCCTGCACCAGAAGACAGACTAACAGGTCTGTAATTACCCGGGTTACCCTTTGATCCCCTTTGTGAATTGGGGACACATTTACACACCACCAGTCCATGGGGATCTCCCCTAAGTCCAAGGAAACTTTCATAATTATGGCTAAGGGTTTGATCACTTAGTTTTCTGCCTCCTTTAATATAACTGGATAGATCCCATTCACCACAGATGCCTTCCTTACATTTAACTCCAACAATTTCTCTTCCACTTTCTCTCAGTTATTACAAAATTATTTAGCTCCCTGTTAGAGTTTGATAAACTTATGGCATTCCTGTCCTTGAATAATTCCTCATGTGTGAATGCAGATGCAAAATACTCATTCAGTTTATCAGCTACCTGAGCATGATCATCAGATCATCAACAGTCAAAACATTTATGTTAAGTGGATCAATCTCATTCATTACTTTCCTTGTGGAGTTTACATAAGTAAAGAACTCTTTGCTATTTTTCTTTGCATCCTTTGCCAAAGATTTCTTGTAAGCTGCCTTTGGGTGCAAAACTTCCATTGTGATTTGATTATAGACTAGATTATATTTGCCATAGTCTTCTGTGTTGCATGATAGTTTATATGCATTTCTCTTTTCTGCCATGAGATTAATCTGACATCCATTTAGGCCTAAACCTTGAACAGTATTTCTTAGTTGGTATGACTCTCCTTGTACCCTAGAAGATTAAGTTCCTAAAGGCTTCCCATTTAGAATTCACTGTTGGCATCATCATCAAAAAGGGGCTTAGAGGGGAACAGGCATCCTGTGTATTATCAGACACTCAGTCTAAAACACTGATGGATCCAATATCTTTTTATTTCAGAAGATTTAAGAGAAGGCCAGTTGGCCTGTCTCCCTAAAATCCACTCATGCACACGTTCTCGATGGTAAACCCTGTTATGTCACTTAGGTGGCAATGAACGGGTAGAGTGGTTCTCTGAGAGGGGTTTGGTCATCGTGAAGTGGAAAAGACCAAACCCTCCAGCACATGACAGCACGGCGAGATGAAGCAAATTGCTCTCAGTCCCCAGGGGCTTTCGTTCCCCCTCTTATGACAGCAAAAGGATCAGAGTGGAAGCAGAGGGTGCTAAGTATCTCTGAGTATGACCAATGTAAGATCGCTCATCGGTGAAGATTGGATATTAGAGCTGGAAAAGGAATTAGAAAATATGAATTGGAATATCATCAGTTTGGCTGAAACAACAAGTTTTTTTTTTTTTTTTTTTGGTAGTTGGCGCATAGGCTTCTGTGGCCATAATGCACCTCCCAAGGTTTTTGCAGTGCTTTGATCCAAGCCCGAGGTGGGAATCGAACCCACGACCTTTGGGTTGCTAGGCAGGCACTTTACCCACCCGGCTAGCCCAGTCGGCACTGAAACAACAAGAAGAAATGAATCACTTATAAGTTTATCAAGTGGAAATCTGCTGTACACCAATGGAAACAGTGAAAGAAGCAAAGGTGGAGTTGGCTTCCTGGTCCTTAAAGATATAAAAAACAATATTTTGGAATTCAATAGTACCTCACCAAGGGTATCAAGGATTTCTAACAGGTACAAGCTAAAAGTTATAATGATTCCGGCACGAACATCGAGCCATTTTTGTGTCTTGATGTTGAAGACACCAAGACACCAAAAACTGAGAGTCTTCTAGATGAGAAGAAAACCTACTACACTATCATTATGGGAGACTTCAATGCTAAGGTTGGAAACACCCTGATTCATCCCATTCCTTCTAGAGTTTACATAAGTAAAGATCTCTTTCATTTTAATTTCTGGAGAGTATCATACAGAAGTGTTCTACGTACTATATTGAGGTAAACTCCTCTTATTAATTTATAAAATTCACAATGTGAAAGTGTCCGGTGAGGCTGCTAGTGCTGACATTGCAGTGGCAGAAGAATATCCTTCTGAATTTAAACGTTTAATAGACAAAGGCAACTACAACCCTGATTTAGTTTTTAATGTGAATAAAACCGAGCTTTATTGGAAAAAATTGCCAAGTAGGATGTACATCGTCTGAGAGGAGAGGAAACCAGAGGTCTTCCTCTGGTTTCAAGGTTACAAAAGATCGGTTGACACTTCTTCTGGGTGGCAATGCATCGGGAACATTTAAACTCAAACCAATGTTGGTGTACCATTCAGGGGCGCCCTGTGTAATGAAGGGCATGGTGAAGACATGACTTCCTGTGTTTTGGCACTAACAAAAAGGCATGGGTGACTCCGACAATTTTTAGTGAATGGTACACCTCGTACTTTTGTCCACAGGTTTCTCAATTTTGTGCAGCAAATGGCATGCCTCCTAAAATCATGTTGGTGCTGGACAATGCCACAGGACAAATCCACAATGACCATTTGGAAGTTGAGATTGTGCAGCTGCCTCCCAACACAACTTCACTTTTGTAACCGATGTACCAGGGTGTAACTGCAACCTTTAAGGCGTATTATTTGCGTACAACTTTCAAAGAGATTGTTGAGGCTGTGCAGTCTGACATAACTGTGGGGATTTGGTTTGGTTTGGTTTTTAATGGCGCATTGGCAGCTGTGGCCATAATGCGCCAAATCAAAAATAAAACACAAAAATATTGGTCAGCCTTAGAACAGGCTACCGTGTCAAAAAGGTAAAAAATATAAACCTAAATCTTTGTGTATAAATTAATCGAGTGTAAAAAATTAAAAACGTCAGACATGTTGTCTCTGTCACCTAAAATCTGACCGAGTATAAAGGGTTCAGCCAGATTATTAAAAGTTCTAGAAAAAGATTGTCTAAAAACAGGGCATTCAATAAAAACGTGAGAAACAGTTAAAATAATGTTACAAGTCTCACACATAGGTGGGCCATCCGCCCTCAGCAAAAAGGAGTGTGTTAGATGGCTATGACCTATGCGGAGCCGAGCAAGAACAACTTCCTCTCTTCGGACCCTGCGTAGACTGGACTGCCATTGCATGATTACAGGCTTAATGTGGTGTAGTTTATTCGCTGTCTGTCCGTGCCAAGAGGCTTGCCACTGGGAATATAATTTAGACCGTATTATTTGCCTGTAGTCTGTATAGGGGACTGACAGGCAATGACTATCCAGGGAAATGGCTGATTTGGCAGCAGTATCAGCTAATGTGTCTGGGCACTTCTGTCTGGGCACTTCTGCCCAGACACGATAGGAGGGAGTATATGATGAGAGCCCTGTCAATCAATTCGGCCCTGGAAAGATTGTGCAGGGCTCAAGGAGTAGAATTTTTTTCAGCCTGGTCTGTACTTGTTAACAGGAGAGACTGCTTCTACAGGGATGGGATACACTTAAATAGAAAGGGTGCAAGAATGTTTGCTGATGCTATCGAGGCAATGTTAGGTGGGTCGGAAAACTGCTAGATTGGGGGGATACAAGGACTAATAGATTAACAGTAGCCACTGGCAGAGGTGAAAGTGATTCTTGCACTGCTTCTATTGGAATGAGCCGCAGCCTGGAAAATAAGATGCAGGATATTTCAGAGACTGCAGGGAATCATTGGGGTACAAGTAAACACATGGGTTGTGTTAGGGTAGCTAAGAAAAAGAACAGGTGCATGTATACTTGTGTGTACACCAATGCTAGGAGTTTAGTAAATAAATTTGATGAATTTGAGGTATTGCTCAAAACATCAAAGGCAGATATTGTGGGGATTTCAGAGACGTGGTGTCACACAGATATAAGAAATGCAGAACTGGAATTTGGGGAGTACAATGTCTACAGAAAGGATAGACAGGATAGGAAGGGAGGAGGGGTTATGCTATTAGTTAAAAAACACATAAAATCCAAGGAAGTGAAGCCAGTCGACATCGCTGGACAGTGCAGTGTCGAGTCAGTTTGGTGTGACATAAGCATTGGGAGATCAAAATTGAGAGTAGGAGTGTGCTATAGGCCTAATGACTCTGATGAGTATAATAAGAAACTGTTCGGAGAAATAGAGTGGGCCAGTAAATCAGAGAGTCTTATAATGGGGGATTTTAATTTCCCAGATATTGACTGGAATTTGGGGGCTGGTCACTCACACAGTAGCAAGGCTTTTGTGGATTTATTGGATGATTGTTTTCTACATCAGCATGTTCGGGAGGCAACTAGAGGGAGTAATACTCTTGATTTGATTATCAGTAGTGATTCTTCATGCATTAAGAATCTGCAGATAAATGAACCACTTGGTGGCAGTGATCACAGTGTGCTGAAGTGGGAGTTACTCAAAGAGGTAACTACCATTAGGGGTAAAGGGAAGGGGTATTGCTTTCGTAAAGGCGACTACAATGGACTGAGACAGTATTTAAATTCTATACAGTGGGATCAACTGATGATATTGCCAACAGCAAATTCAAAATGGGAAGCATTCAAAGAACTTATCGTGGAAGCTACTAGGCTTTACATACCAACTAAGAAATATTGTTCAAGGTTTAGGCCTAAATGGTTGTCAGATGAACTAATGAGGCATATGGCAGAGAAGAAAAATGCATGGGATACATACAAATTAACACGTGACACGGACGCCTATGATAGATACAAGTTGATCTGTAACCAAGTTACAAAGGAGGTTAGGCAGGCGAAGGCAGATTACGAGAGATCCTTGGCAAGGGATGCAAAGAAAAACAGCAAAGAGTTCTTTACTTATGTAAACTCTAGAAGGAAGGGGATGAATCAGATTGGTCCACTTGAGATCGATGGGTCAACTGTTGATGACCCTGCTCGGGTAGCTAACAAACTAAATGAATATTTTGCATCGACATTCACACATGAGGAGTTATTCAGCGAGGGGAATGCCAGAGGTGTATTCAACTCTAGCAGTAAGCTAGAGAATCTTGTAATAACTGAGAGCAAAGTGGAGGAGAAATTGTTGAAGATAAACACAAGAAAGGCACCTGGGGTGGATGGGATCTATCCAGTTATATTAAAGGAGGCAGCAAAGGAGGTAAGCAAACCCTTAGCCATAATTATGAGAGCTTCCTTGGACTCAGGGGAGGTACCCATTGACTGGAGATGTGCAAATGTGACCCCAATTCACAAAGGGGGATCAAAGGCTGACACAAGTAATTATAGACCTGTGAGTTTAACTTCTGTTCCCGGAAAATTAATGGAGGCACTGGTGAAAGAAGCACTGCAGGATCATCTAGACAAGACTTCAGTTATAGCTAGGACACAGCATGGTTTTGTTAAGGGGAAGTCTTGCCTGACCAATTTGATTGGATACTATGATGCAGTCACAAAAGAACTGGATGCAGGGAATAACTTTGATATTATATACTTGGATCTTAGAAAGGCTTTTGATACTGTTGCACATGGAAGACTGCTGCACAAATTGGAGCAGTGTGGCATTGGAGGCAAGTTGCTGCTATGGATAAAGGGGTGGTTGAGGGGGAGAAGACAGAGAGTGGTAATCAATGGACACTGCTCATCGTGGACTAATGTTATTAGTGGAGTCCCTCAGGGTTCAGTATTGGGGCCTTTATTGTTTTCTGTATTTATAAATGATATTGATGATGGTATATCAGGCTTAATGTCCAAGTTTGCAGACGATACGAAGGTTGGCAGGGTTGTCAAGGACACTACTGACACTATGCTGCTGCAACAGGATTTGGAAAGGTTGAGCAGATGGGCTTCGAGGTGGCAAATGAAGTTTAACATTGACAAATGTAAAGTACTACATATGGGAAACAGCAACCCCAGAGCAACGTATCAACTCTGTGGTACTACACTGACAGTGGTAGAGAATGAAAGGGACCTGGGGGTGGTGGTGCAGGCAGATATGAAGTTCTCTGAGCAGTGCAGACGAGCTGCAAGAGTAGCTCATGGTGTATTGTCAATGATATATAGGAATTTTTCTAGCAGGGATAAGGAGGTGATTATTCCCTTGTATAAGGCAATGGTCAGGCCACACCTAGAGTACTGTATACAGGCCTGGAGGCCTCATTTCAGGAAGGATGTAGAGCTGCTGGAACGAGTACAGAGAAGGGCAACTAGATTGGTGAATGGGACAAAGGGGTTCTCTTACGAAGAAAGGCTTAAGTTTTGCAAATTACAGTGTCTGGAAACTAGGCACCAGCGGGGTGATCTGATAGAGGTGTACAAAGCCTTGAATGGTTTGAGCATGCTCAATGCTGATGGGATTCTTCCTCTAGCTCAGAAAAATCACCTGAGAGGGCATAAATTCAAATTGAGGAAAGACAGATGTAGGATAGATGTGCGGAAATTTGCCTTTAGCCAGCGGGTGGTTGGTGGGTGGAACAGACTTCCATCCCTTGTCGTGGAAGTTGATAGCCTAAATAAGTTTAAGGCTCAGCTGGACAGGTATTTCGAACGAACAGAGGGGTGAAGTGGAAGTGGTTATTTTTATTTATTTATGTTACTATTTTTTTTTTTTTTTTTCTTGGCTGATGCTGCATAAGCTTGCTTTCTTGCATCAAATGCCTCTACTAATGCTAATGCTAATGCTAATGCTAATTCATTTCCCCGGATCCCAATGTGGCTTGGGATCCAGCAAAAGCGAATGTCAAATTCTGTTTCAAAGGCAGAACAAAGCATCTGCCGGATGAGAATTGTTCCTCATCGATACAAGAGCCTGTAACACGCTCAATGAATCACAGTAAATCATATACCTTTGGTAATCACTATTTATAATGAACTCGAGGGCTATTTCTCTGCAGTATAAATGCTAGCTTCTTGCGGGATCTTGAATGATAACGTCTTTTGAGGAAATACGACAGCAGATCCCACATAACATTCTGACTTTGAGCCATCTGTATAGACTGGCAGAAAGTCAGAGTACTGCTCTCTATATGATGCGAAGAGTTGTTGATAGACGGCCGCCGGTGTATTAGCCTTCTCCATGATCTTGAGGGAGAAGTCACACTTTGGCAAATGTGCATACCAGGATGGAAGGAGTTGCCTTGGTGACTGGGCAACATTGTCTACCATCATGTTTAGTTCATTTAATAGCCCTTGAATCCGAATACCAAAAGGTCTGTTGGCAGTCCGATGGGCGTTATAGAGATTTTCCCAACGTGGCTCAAAAACTGATTCCCACGTGGGATGATCAGGCAGGGCTTTCAATTTAAAGGCGTAATGTAAAGACAACTGCTTACGTCGAAAAGATAGGGATGGTTCATTTGCTTCAACGTATAGGCTTTCGACTGGAGATGTGCGAAATGCTCCTGTGGCTGTCTGAATGGCCTGATGGTGAACTGGATCTAACCACCGAAGTACACTCTCTCTAGCAGATCCATATACCTGGGACCCATAATCGAGTTTAGAACGGACAAGGGCTCGGTAGAGACGAAGAAGGGTAGAGCGATCTGCACCCCATGAAGCTGACGAAAGGGCACAAAGGATGTTAAGCCCCTTAACACACCTTGTCCTGAGCTGACGAATATGTTGAAGAAATGTCAACTTTTTGTCGAAAATAAGTCCAAGGAATTTGACTTCTGCTACGACTGGGATGTTATTTTGTCCAAGCCTTAAATCTGGGTCAGGATGAAGATTCCGTTTGCGACAGAAGTGTACACAAATGGTCTTCTGTGATGAAAATCTGAACCCATTAGCCAATGACCAAGATGTAAGGTGATCAATGGTTTTCTGCAGTTGCCTTTCAATGACCCTCATATTGCATGAATGAAAAAATATAGTAAAGTCGTCAACATAGAGGGCATTGTTTATCGTGGGCGGAAGTTGTTCCGTGATAGAGTTTACTTTGATTGCAAAAAGCGTGACACTTAGAACGGACTCTTGTGGGACTCCCTCTTCCTGACAGAACTCTCTCGAGAGAGACTGGATCCTAAGCGCACTTGAAAATGACGATTCGAAAGGAAGTTTTTGATAAAAAGAGGAAGGTTACCACTAAGACCAAAGTTGTAGAGGTCTTTTAATATTCCAAATCGCCAGGCTGTGTCGTACGCTTTTTCAATATCAAAGAAAACTGCTCCAAGTTGCTCGGATTTAATAAAAGAGTCACGAATGTATGTTTCAAGTCGGATTAAATGATACAAAGTGGTTCTGTCTCTTCGGAAGACGCACTGTGTCCAGGAAAGCAGATCATTAGATTCCAAATACCACACAAGGCGGGCATTAACCATTCTTTAACCATTCATAGTTATTTGGATATCTAGGATCCTTTCCAGGTTTTGGGAAAGCAAGAAAGATTGCTTTCCGCCAGGAATCCGGAAATTGTTTATTAAGAAAAATTCTATTAAACAAAATTAAAAGGTGATTTTTAGAATGTGGTGACAGATGTTTTATCATTTCGTAGTGGATGTCATCGGGACCGACAGCATTTGCATGCGTAAGAAAGAGTGCTGCATTTAACTCTTCCTGTGTAAAGGGCTTGTTATATGGTTCAAGCCCTTTTGAAGAGAAGTTTAATGGCTGTTTCTCACATTTCTCTTTCAAGGCCAAAAACTCTGGAGGGAATGACGTTATCGCAGATATTTTGGCAAATGTTTCTCCTAGAGTGTTTACAACTGCAATTAGACATCCATTGTGCTCGAGAATCACCGAAGGCATGGTGGGTATTTTCACTTCATTTTCCGGATCTTGTCCCACACTACTTTTGAGCTGGCAGTCTGGGTTATGGATGATGTAAAACGGATCCAAGATTTCTGTTGGCTCTGATGTTGGATATAACGTGCTTTTGCACGTGCACGTTTAAATGATATTAGATTATCGGTCGTGGGATATCGACGGAATATCCCCCAGGCTTTGTTGTGTGCCTTTTTTGCTGTTGTGCACTCTGAATTCCACCAAGGTTTAGGAAATTGTGGAAACCGGCTAGATGTTTTTGGGATTGCAATTGCAGCTGATTGGACAATACTTTCTGTAACTTATGCGATTGCATCATTGATATGTTCCCGACTGACCGTAGCGATGTCAAGATTTGCCAGATGTCAAAAGGCATTCCAGTCAGCCCGATCAATCTTCCACCGTGGTAAACTAAATAGCTGACATGGTCTACCACTAGTTAAGGTGGTTATCACGGGGAAGTGATCACTTCCATATGGGTTTTCTTCCACCTCCCATATAGCTGAAGGAAGGAGGGAAGGGGAGCAGATAGAAAGATCAATGGCAGAAAAAGTACGGGTAGGCAAGTGGAAGAAAGTGTGTGTTCCCACATTGAGAAGGGAGAGGTCATTGTCAGTGAGCATATGCTCTACAACTCGTCCCCTTCCGTTAATGTTAGTACTGCCCCACAGAGTGTTATGTCCATTAAAGTCCCCAAGAAATAATAAAGGGGGAGGCAATTGCATGACGAGATCATCAAGGTCTTCCTGGAGGATGTCAATACCAGGTGGTAAATAAAGAGAGCAAACAGTTAATAAGAACCCCACTTTAAGGCGAATTGCTACAGCCTCTACGTTGGTTGTAAGTTGCAAAGGCTGAAAGGGAATCTGGTTGCTCACGAGGATTGCAACTTCTCCATGAGCAAGACCGTCCCCAATTCTGTCTTTACGAATGATCGTAATGTTACGTATGGTGGGGTCATCATTCGCCTTTAAATAAGTTTCCTGTACACAAAAGCATGATGGCTTGTATTTTTGCAGAAGTGCCTTGATGTCATTAATGTTTCGTCGGAATCCACGACAGTTCCACTGTAGGATTTTAGCCATTATTTTGGCTTGGTGGGTCCATCTGGCGGCTTCCGAGGTGCTGAGGGCTTACTTTTATCAGTCTTGGATTTGTCTTTTTTGGGGAAGAAAGGGCGCTGTCCTGTGTCCATCTCTTCCTCCGTAAAGAGTTCCAAGACTGAATTGTCATGTACCTCCTTGGTTTCGACATCCATTTTTTCTTGTCCTGGCATGGGCTCCTGATTTTTTTGTACTGTTACTTTAGTGCTCACTTTTGATAGTGCTTGAGCACTGGGAGGTATCGATATTGGAGTGGCAGCTGACTGAGATTTCTGTGCTGGTTTTACTGAACTTAATAGATAGCGGGCGACGGGCGTGAATGACTCTTTTGGTGGCACAGTCATATCCGTTTGGGTGCCAATCGAGCATTTATTGGATACCTTTTTGGCGTATGTTGCTTTGCCGCTACTTACTGGTCTAACTGCTTTCCTGGCCTCTTGGTATGAGATGTTAAGTTCTACCTTTAGTTGTTGTATTTCCTTTTCTTCCTTCCACCGCTGGCAAGCTCTTGAATATGCAGGGTGTTCTCCATTGCAGTTAGTTAATACATGCGGCTTTTGTAGCTGAACATCCAGTTATTTCGTGGTCCTTTGCACCACATTGAGCGCATGCAAGGGAACCACGGCAGGCCATTTGCGAGTGTCCATATTTCTCGCATTTGAAACAGTGTAAAGGGTTCGGAACATATGGACGCATGGGGCAGTTTATGTATCCAGCTTTAATCTCATCAGGAGATTTAGGTGAATTGAATGTCAGGATAATGTTTCTGGTTTTAACCAGTTTCCCATCCCTACGCGCACTAATTCTTTTGACGGCAATAACTCACTGGGACTTCAATTCTGAGCAGATTTCCTCCTCGGTAACGTCAAGAAGGTCCCACTCTGAAATTACACCTCTCGATGAATTTAGTGTTCTGTGTGGTGTCACGGTTACAGGGATTCCTCCAATTGATGTTACTCGGAGTAGATGTTCAGATTGCCTGTCATTTTTAGTTTCAATCAAGAGATCCCCAGAACGGAGCCTCTTAACTGATTTGGGTGAACCAGCTAACCCATCTAACCCTTTCTGTATATAGAAAGGTGACATTTTACCAATCGGTTTTTCATTGGTGGAGTGCATGATTAAAAACCGTGGGATAGGCCCTGATGGTAGTTCAGTCCGCTGCCTCTTTGAAGCGATAGTGCTGTCAGTGTCTATATTTTCAGATAGGGACCGGGTTGGGGCCCGGTCCCTATCTGAAGAAATAAGTTTATCAGGATTCATGGAGTTTTTTTAAATTGTTCAGTGCCCGGGCTCCCCACCCACCACGGAGCCCAAAGGGACGCCCACTACCCGGCATGCAATAAATGCGCTCGGGAGTGGAACGCCAGTGCTACTCAGACACTATACCCGCACCACCGCCAGCCTGAATCCTGTCCCTCGGACCATGAGGGTAGGGGCGTGGCATTGACACGGTTGACCCTTGCAGGCGAGCCTACTAGCCGATTGATCCTAGCCGGGCCTTCCAGGACCACCCGTCTTGTCGAAGCAGGGGCCAACGTGGTGTATTGAAGCTGGGCCCCTCAACCACCAGGATCCCCCTTTGCGAATTTCCACGGGTCGCAGCGCACGGCAAACACGCCGGATTCCATTGATGTAAGCCTGGAACCTGGGCTGTGGGCGTTGGATCCCAGTGATGCTAGTCTGGAAGTCCAGCAGCGTCACTGGGAGGTCCCCTCACCACGTACAGGTGCCCACGTCAAGGGGTAACTGTGAGGAACTACTGGGAGTCATATAACATCCTGAATGCCATCAAAAACATTGATTCTGCCTGGGAGGCAGTGTCACAGTCCTGCATGAATGGCATTTGGAGTAAATTGTGGCCCGAAGCAGTGATTGAGCGAGCCAGTTTCGGAAGTAGCTAAAGATGTTTCTCGCATGACCAAGGACGTTGGCATTGACAACGTTGATCCAGATGATGTTGACCAGTTGTTGGAGAGTCATGGTGAGCCACTTTTGAGGGAGGAATTGGAGGAACTGACTGTGCAACTTCAACAAGATCTAGAAAACTTGGTTTTCTCTTTCGCTCTTGGGGTTACTTTTCTTCCAAACAACTGTTCCCTCTGTAAAAATTGCGAATCGAGCTACCATGGAATATTGTTCCCATATCTGGGGCAGTGCCCCCAAAACCTCTCTCTCAGGCTTCTAGATTCCATTCAGAAGAGGGCAGTTAGTTTAATTAATGACTCATCTCTAACAAAGTCTCTTCACTCTCTGTCTCATACTTCCACTGGCACTGTTCTTCAGAGTTAGCTGCTATAATTCCTACTCTCTCTTTCAAAACAGTCCAAACAAGTGCTCCCACCAGCCAACATCCATTCATTGTCCAACTTCAAACTCATAGAACCAACTTTTCATCTTCCTCATTTATTCATTCAACTGCTGTTTTTCTGGAACAAACTTCCTTCATACATATATCCTGAAAATTACAGTTTATAGAAGTTCAAGTCTAATGTCAACAAATATGTTCCCTTTGTCTTCTCACCCTCCAATCCTTGCACGGTACTAAGTACTATAGGTTCTAATACCTTTCGTGTTTGGGGTTTTCATAAATAAAAAAAAGATGTGCAGAAATTTGCCTTCAGGCAGCAGGTAGTTGCTTGCTTGCTGGAACAGACTTCCATCTGTTGTTGTATAAGTTGATAGATTAAATAAATTAAAGGAAGAACTGGACAAACTTTTAGAGTGAATGGATGTGTGAAATAGGATTTTTTTTTTTTGGCTGATGATGTATAAGCTTGCTGTCTTGCATCATGTGCCTCTAATAATGTTAATGCCAATAATCTAGGATAATCATAAATATAAGACACATGAATGGGTAATGTACAATTGCAAATGCAATTGTCCATTAACCGTTAGTGCTTCATTACATTTAAAAATTTAAGCTTACATTACCCATTAGTTCTTCATTATTGTAATAATTTACAATAAATATACATTAATAGTGCTATAATATATTAAAAAATCTATATTATATTAAAAATCTATAATATGCTACAAATTTGGAAAGTCTAACGAGTATTTAAACAGCTCCTTTTAAAAGTTACTGTTTTTTGATAAAATTATAAAAAAATTGCAGAACACATTCTGGTATTCTTTCTGATACAGCAGTACAAAAATTTTGAAATCTAGGTAATAATGAGGTTTCTATAACCACTATATAAATTGTTCGAACAAAAGAAGTGCACAAAAACAATTTCCTATTTATTATTTCAGTTTCTATAAATAAATAAATTCAGCTCTTTTACTTACTGTTCGTCCACCTTCATAAGGCTTTGAGACTTTATAATAATTGAAGTAGTTAATTGTTGGATAACCTTTGACATCATTAGCATTACAAACTGAGCTATACAGTGTACAATCAACTGCGGCAAATTCAATCTGAAAAAAATTATGATTAATATTTTTAAATATGCCCATATCTTATATGTATACAATATTATTTCATTTAGTTTATTACAGTTAAGTTCATAACTAGTAAATTTTGCAACCTGCAACATCATCCACAGTAAAAAAAAAAAAAAAAAAAAAAGTAAAGTGCAGCCATTATCAACCCACTGCAGGATGGAAGCCTCCTCAACAATTCATGCTGAGGGAAATGGACCGTAATCTTCCACACTGGTCCAGTGCGGGTTGGCAGATCGACCGTATTCAGCAGTCAGGGGCTTGAACCCCAGTCTACTCAAAGAGTGTGTGTGCTACTACACTCCAGCTCCTGCCCACTCGGCTACGGAGGCCGTAATGATGCCCAATATAACTAATAACTATTACTGGCAGAAATCCCATAATGTAAAGAAATCTCTTATCTGTAGTTACAATGAATGGTAGCGAGCTTTTTGATAGATGGCAGCACAAAAATAGCTTTGAAGATCTGACAAGGGTTGTCAGCCATTGCTATCTGATTTTGGCTTACAAAAGTGAGTTAAACAACTGAAAATATACAGCTGAAATTTTTGAAATTGAATTAAATGATATATAAAAAGATGTTACTGCTTCAAATATAAACAAAAAGAGAAAAATAAATAGAAGATATTACTGCTTCAAAAAGAAAAAAAAACAAGTTTTTTTTCTTCTATTTTTTGCAATTTTTTTTACGTGTTTTTGTTTCAAATTCTTAAAATTCTGCATTTATTTCTGGCAATTTTAATTTAATGATAAATGGGCAATCAAATCAAATGAAACTAAGAAGAAATAAATATATGAAAGAATGCATGTACAAAGTTTACAATTTTGCAAAACTTCCAAATATAATAAAGAAAGTCACTCCACAGAGGAGCAATATCTCACTCACTACAGGGAAGCTAACTGGGGTAGCCAGGTGGGTAAAGTGTCTGCCTGGCAACCCAAAGGTCGCGGGTTCGAATCCCGCTTTGGGCTTGGATCAGAGTAAAATGCAAAAACTTTGGGAGGTGCATTATGGCCACAGAAGCTGATGCACCAATAACTAACAAAAAAAAAAAAAAAAAAAAAAACTACAAGGAGCCTATATATATTTGGGAAATTCACTCATGAATGGATTAAAAGTAATGATGGGTATAATCAATTAAGTGGGGGGAGGTATAAAACAAAAATTACAGTGTATGGTGTTGAACTGATACTATTATCATTAGTAGTGGCAAATCACATAAGGCATATTGTTATCATTAAGTTTACTCAATCCATTTGTGAGGGGTGTTCAAAAAAGATTTGTATTTAACCCAGAAATAGTTCTGATAGAAAGAAAATTATTTTTTGTTTGATATCTTGAAATCTCTATAGCAACCACACAAATTTTGGTTTTGATCTAACAATTCATATTTTTTCTTTGCATCAGTGAATGAAGTGTCTCAACAGATAATGAGAAATACGGATCAGTGATTCAATTCCTCTTTCTGCAAGAAAAAAATTGTCACTTTTTATGGAGAAAACTGCCCAGAATACAGTGCTGTTGCACATTGGTATAAACTAGTCAAATGTGGAAGATCCTCACTGCATTGTGAAGAAATCCCAGGACACCTGGCAACTACTCTAACAGAAGAGAGCTTTGCAGAAATTCATGCAATAATCTAGGAAATTCATGCAATATGCCTTTTGTGATTTGCCACTGCTAATGATAATGATAGTTGGAGAGTTCCAAATTAGGTAAAGTCTGTGGAGAACATCATCCATCAATGATTGCATATGAATAAAGTATTTGCTAGGTCGATTCCCAGACTTCTGACCTCTTACCAGAAGGAAAGAGTGAAATTTTCACATGAATTGTTGTCAATGTGCCAGGTAAAACTGAAATTTTTTTTTTTTTTTATGTGAACCCCAAACACGAGAGGTATTGGAACCCATAGTACTTAGTACCGTGCTTGGGTTTGAAGTTAAGAAGACAAAAGAAGATATTTGTTGACATTGCACTTGAACTTCTGTAGATTGTAATTTTCAGGAAATACGTATGAAGGAAGGTTGTTCCAGAAAACGGCAGTTGAATGAATAAATGACGAAGATGAAAAGTTGGTTCTGTGGGTTTAAAGTTGGACAGTAAATGGATGTTGGCTGGTGGCGGCACGCGTTCGGGCTGTTTTGAAAGAGAGTGAGAGCAGGAATTATAGAAGCCAATTCAGAAGAACAAGTGCCCATGGAAGTATCTGTAGAAGAGGCATGCAGCAGAAACAGTGCGTCTATGAGAAAGCGAGTGGAGAGACTCTGTTAGAGATGAATCATTAATTAACCTAACTGCCCTCTTTTGAATGGAATCAAGAAGCCTGTGAGAGGTTTTGTGGGCACCATCCCAGATGTGGGAACAATATTCCATGGCAGGGCGAATTTGCGATTTATACAGAGTGAGCAGCTGTTTGGAAGAAAAGTAACGCCGAGAGGGAAAGAGAAAACCAAGTTTTATAGATGCAGAGGAAGCAATATTTGTAATGTGCTTGTGCCAAGAGAGATTAGAAGTCAGGGTAATCCCCAAAAGAGATATATTATTTTGCCTAGAAATCGGAGTGTCACTAAAGATAAGCATAGGAGTAGAAGAATCCTTTTTGCGAGATATAAGACAAGACTGAGTTTTACAAGGGTTGAAATCAACTAAGTTGTCTTTGCCCCACTGGAGAATTACCTGAAGATCGGTTCAGGTAATTCTCCTTAAAAGTACTACCAATTCTCCTTAAAGGCACTACCAATTCCTTAAATGCAAAATGTTCAGTTTTGCATTTAAGGAATTGGTAGCAGATTTTCGAAAAGTTGAAGCTGATTGAGCAGGACAAGGTTTCACAAAATGGAAAGTTGAATGCAATGTGCTATCATCGGCAAAACTATGGATAGGATTTCCAGTCAATGGAAGAAGGTCATTGATATACAAGAGGAAAAGAGTGGGGGAAAGAACTGAACCTTGGGGGACACCGGCATTAGTGGAAAAGTTAGAAGACAGAGAGCCATCTACCATCACCCTCAGTGAGCGATCAGAGAGAAAACTGGATAACCAATTACTAAAAACAGTTGGCAAACCATAAGATGGAAGCTTGTTTAGAAGACCTTTATGCCAAACACGATCAAAAGCCTTTGAGATGTCAAGAGCAACTACTTGGGTTTCACCGAACCTTTCCATTGAATTAGTCCATAAATGGGTAACATAAACCAGAATATCTCCAGTGGATCGACACTGACGGAATCCATACTGGTGATCGTTGATCAGACGGAAGGTTTCTAGGTAGTTTAAGAGTTGGCGGTTAATTGATTTCTCCATTACTTTAGAAAGAGTAGAAGTAATTGCAATGGGACGATAATTGGATGGGAGGGATTTGTCACCCTTTTTAGGAACTGGCTGGATATGAGCAAATTTAAAAGCAGAAGGAAAAACACCTTTGGAATAAGAAAGTGAAAAAAGGCGGCAAAGAATAGGAGTAACTTCAGGAGCACAGGTTTTGAGAACAAGTGGAGAAATACCATCAGGACCTGGAGCTTTCTTAGCATCAAGATTCATCAAAATCCTTCTGATATCCTTTTGACGGAAGATCACAGGAGGCACTGAATGGAGCGTGTTGGGAATGGTGGGAGGTGTTTTACAAAGATCATTAATACATGAGCTGGAAGAAAAATGGGATGCTAGCAGGTCAGCATTATCCTTGGCTGAAGTGGCAACAGAACCATCTGGTTTGGACAGAGGTGGGAGCAAAGATGGGCAAAAGTTGCGGCCAATAGCTTTGGCAAGAGACCATAATGCTCGGCTACCATTAGGGCAAGAAGCAAGTTTTCTACTCTTAGCCTGTTCAAACTCTAGTTTGGACTGATTAATAACTGCTTTACAACTGTTGCGAGCTTTGGTGTAGGCAGAGAAAATGAAACTGAAGAATTAGAAACAAGCCAATTACGATATGCAACATTCTTCTCTTGGACAGCCTTAGCACATTTATTGGAAAACCAAGGTTTAGATAAAGGACGAGATTTTAAAGTGGAGTGTGGGATAAAGGATTCCATTCCTGCAAGAATAATTTCACTGACACGATCTGAGCAAACGTTAACATCAGAAGTTTTGAAACAGTAATCCGACCAAGGAAAAGAAGAAAAGAAGTCTCGCAGGTCATCCCATTTTGCATTCTTGTAATGCCAAACAACACATGGTTGGAAATAGCCATGAGATAAAGGTTCCATTGGAGAAGAGACAATCACCAAGTTGTGATCTGAAGTGCCTAAAGGACCTCTCACTTCCACCGTGTACTTAGAAGGGTTGTTTGTGAGAAAAAGATCAAGCGTATTGGCTGTATGATTAGGATTGTCAGGTATTCTTGTAGGTAAATGAACAATCTGTGCTAGGTCATTAGTAATTGCAAAAGCCTCAGCATCTCGACCTGCTGGGTCGGTGTGACTAGAAAACGGAAGCCAGCTGGAGTTGTGAACATTAAAATCACCAAGGAAAATTACTTCACTGTTAGGAAAGTTGGACTGGAGAAAGTTAAGTTGCAAAGAGAGGAAGTCAAAGAGCTCCAAGTGATTAGTGGAGTTGGGAGAACGGTAAAGACAACAGATGAATTTGACACAATGAGGTAGAGAGATTTTAAGCCAGAGAAGATCAAAGGGAGGAGATTCCAAATTGCCAAATCTCTGACAGGGAATATCAGAACGGACATACGCACAAGTACTACCTTTGAGGCGAAAGGAATCATACAGCGAATAATTTGGGCATCTGAGATGAACAGTAGATGAATCAACCGATAACTGAGATTCTGTCAGAAAAAGTACATGGGGTTTGGCAGACTGCAATTGATAATGGACATCGTTGAGATTAGAATTGAGACCACGTATATTTGTGAAATGAATTAGGAAGTCCTGGGGAGGTTTAGATCTTTTCACAGATAAGCTTGCTCTATTAGTTTGACAATTCATGGTGTATTCAATAGTAAGAAAAAGTAGGTGGGACCTGCTGTATGAAGTAATGAAATTTTTGGATATGGCATACATGTGGTAAGAATATACCCAGAATCTTGACATAATGTGACCTCGACAATGCTCTCCGCATACACACTACTCGGACTCCCTCCAGTCACTATCTGGCAGAGTAGAGGTAGCAAGATTATACACTAGCTGATCCGGAAGCTTCCTAGAGAGTTACCAATAGGTTCAGTCCGGTGTTCTAACTAGCGGCCAGCCTGCGAACATCGTTTTAGAGCTGTACCCTCGAAATGTAAGGCATATTGGATCTCGCCACGATGTTCATCATAACCTCAAAAGTCATCAATCATACTGCATAATGGAAGAGATAGGGAAGGGTTGACCGGAACTTAGCTCTAGAGACTAAACATGGGTTCCACCACTTCAAGCCTCCAATAAGAAAAGTGGTGGTATTTCACCAGTTGATAAGAGTCATCTACCACCTAGTACTGCCTGGTAACATAGAGGGGGCGGAGTTCCTCCATGTGATGTGGGTGCCACACCTCGACCCCTGCTTACGTTGATTCACACCTGGGTTGTCACCCACCACGTACTTGTGCATGGAGGTTATACCCAGGATTACTAACAGTCCCACCATCGTGAAGGTGCACGCAGAGGATTTGGCTGTCACAGACCGTCTGGACTTCGCCGAAATTGGGTCCACTTGACTTGAATGTCACCCAAATATCAGTTCCATCAGCGTTTTAGACTCCCAGGAAGCAAGTACAGCTTGTCTGGCATATCTGAGAGAATGTCTGTGACAACCTCAAGGACCAAACAGAAATACTGCAGCATCCTCCTTATTCCTCTGACCCTGCACCATGGATTTCTTCCTCTTTATTGCCCTGAAGTCCTTTCTTTGTAGAAAACACTTTGCTGCTGATGATGAGGTGATGTCTTTCAAATAGTAATGGTTTGAAGGACAGTCAGGATTTCTACAAAACTGGGCCGTGGAAGTGTATTGAGAGATGACAAAAATGGGAAATTTTTGTTTGATGACTATGTTGAAAAAGTGTAATACATAGTGTTTGTTTCTTCCTTCTATAATGACTATTTCTGGGTGAATATAAATCTATTTTTAAACCCCTCCTTGTAAAGCTGTAAGCTTACTTGAAAACTGACTGAAACCTAAGCTGTTCTATCTGCTTGCCTGCTCAAAACTAAAGCTTATATTCTGCACTGCATTATACCAGATGGCCAATTCTCTCTCTCTCTCTCTCTCTCTCTCTCTCTCTCTCTGTGTGTGTGTGTGAGAGCCACATTTCCAATTATATCCATCAATTTCAGCAAAAAATCCATAACTGATTATGAAACACCACAAATGATTATTGATTATTTTGATTATTCGACATAATCGATTATTAACTCCTGATTTATATACTTGGATTTCAGGAAAGATTTTTATACTGTTGAACATAAAAGATAATGTGCCAACTCTGTGGTACTACACACCAATAGGGGAAAATGAATAAGACCTGGGTATAACTGTGCAGTCAGATATTAAGTTCCTGTGCAATGCAAACAGGATGCCAGGTCAGCTTCTAGAGTTTGTCTATGATATATATATGAACTCTGCTAGCAGGAAAAACTGTTACCCAGTGTGCACAAGGCAATGGTTAGGCCAAATCTCAAGTGTTGCCTACAGGTCAGGAGATCTCACTTTAGGAAGGATGCAGACCTGCTGGAATGGCACAGAGAAGGGCAACTAGATTGATTAAGGGAATGAAAGGGTGGTCTTACCACGATAAGGTTCAGTTTTGCAAATTAGCGTCTTGAGTCTAAGCACCTGTGAGGTGATGAGATGGGATTTTTAATGCTTTGAATGAATTGAGCAAGCTCAATTTTAACAGCATTCTTTCTCTTGCCCAGACTTCACACGAGGGGCATAAATTTGAACTGAGGATGGATGGATGGTTTCAGGATAGATGTGCAGATGTTTGCTTTTAGCCAGAAATAACATTTCTGGAAATCGGTTGATTGTTGGAACAAACTTCCATCTGGCATTGTGGAAGTGGGCAGTTTGAATAAATTCAATGAAAACTAGACAAATTATTGAAGGGTGTGGACAGGTGATGTAGGAGGGGATTCCCCACTTTGGATGCTGCTTTATAAGCTTGATTTCTTGGATCATATGCAACTACTAATAATAATCACCACTAGTTAAAAGTGCCACATCTATCTATATCACTGATTACTGAACCTATCATAAATATATCTATTATTACTTGTAACCAGATTTAACAGATACTACCATGTTCTCTGTAGAGTTTCTAGAGAATACGTACATATATATAGGTGTAATTTGTTTTCAGTGTGTTGACAGAGCCCTGAAATTGTACCTACACAGGGTGGTCCAAAAGTAGGTATACAGTACTGATCGGGTTATGTTTAGTCTCTTAGGTGCTCGAAATGTCCTCCATCAACATTGCAACATTCCTGGAACCTGTCCCTGACATTGTGACACACAAATTCTGGTAACACACAACACACAAAAGAAATGATAATGAGAAATAAAAATAAAATATCCTTCTTATTACCTGTTAACTAAAAAGAAATAATAATGAATAATAAAAATACCGTGACTCGATCAGTACTGTATACCTACTTTTGGCTCACCCTGTATATATATATACTTTTGGTCCATTACATGAAAACACAATGAATGTGTGTATACCCATTCAAAAAACGTTAATTTTGTGATTATGTGTGTAAAATGTTAGTTAATGCATCTAACCTATGGAGTCCATTTATTCAAGGATGCTAAAAATAAAATTAAATGGAGCTACAAGCTTAAAGCTATCAAGCTAAAATTTTAAGTTTTTCCTGGCTGACAACATTAGTTCTGCTACTAATATTAACATTACACTAATTTCCTCGTGTACATACAGGGCGTTCCATAAGTCATAAAGTGTTCCAAATCACTGTTTTTAATCTATGGTGTTGTAACTTTTCACCTAGGCTAAGCTGTTCTGATACAGCCATCTGGTTAAAAGTACAGTTTTCTTGCTAGTCAGGAAAACTGTACTTGACATTACATAAACACACAAAAACTGTCTATAAGTACAGTTTTCCTGCTAGTCAAGAAAAACTGAACAAAAAAAACTTATAAACTGAACTTATGTGCATATGGAATATCGCACAGGTTTACGCTAATTACATTATAATTGGTCAGAAACATTATTTCTGTATGAGCTTATAGAAAAAACACACAATGATATTGCTGACAGCTTCCACAACTGATATGACAAAAGGGTAGCACTTGTGTTACCCAGGCAATTTACTTTTTTTTTTTTTTTTTTTTATGAAAAACCCAAATACCACAGGTATTAGAACCTATAGTACTTAGTACCGTGCTTGGGTTGGAGGTTGAGAAGAGGAAAGAAGATATTTGTTGACATTAGTAAAACTGCAATTTTCAGGAAATACGTACGAAGGAAGTTTGTTCTAGAAAACGGCAGTTGAATGAATAAATGAGGAAGATGGAAAGTTGGTTCTATGAGTTTGAAGTTGGACAGTAAATGGATGTTGGCTGGTGGCAGCATGGGTTCGGACTGTTTTGGAAGAGAGAGCGGGAATTATAGCAGCCAATTCAGAAGAACAGTGCCCATGGAAGTATCTGTAGAAAGGGCATGCAGCAGAAACAGTGCATCCATGAGACAGCGAGTGGAGAGACTGTTAGAGAGGAGTCATTAATTAACTGATTTGTACAGAGTGAATAGTTGTTTGGAAGAAAAGTAATGGCGAGAGAAAAAGAGAAAACCAAGTTTTTTAGATGCAGAGGAAGCAATATCTGTAATGTGCTTGTGCCAAGAGAGATTAGAAGTCAGGGTAATCCCCAAAAGAGATATATCATTTTGCCTAGAAATCGGAGTGTCACTAAAGATAAGCATAGGAGCAGAAGAATCCTTTTTGCAAGATATAAAACAAGACTGAGTTTTAGAATGGTCAAAATCAACTAATTGTCTTTGCCCCACTGGACAATTACCTGGAGATCGGCATTTAAGGAATTGGTAGCAGATATTCGTGAAGTTGAAGTTGATTGAGCAGGGCAAGGTTTCTCAAAATGGAAAGTGGAATGCAACGTGCTATCATCGGCAAAACTACGGATAGGATTAGTAGTAGTGACATGTGATGCAAGAAAGCAAGTGTATGAGCTTATGCAGCATCAGCCAAAAAAAAAAAAAAAAAAAATCACACCATTCCCTCCAAATGCCTGTCCAGTTCCTCCTTAAATTTATTTAACCTGTCAACTTACACAACGACAGATGGAAGTTTGTTCCAGCAATTAACCACCCGCTGGCTAAAGGCAAATTTCCGCACATCTATTCTACATCTGTCTTTTCTTAATTTGGAAGAAGGTCATTAATATACAAGAGGAAAAGAGTGATGGGAAAGAACTCAACCTTGGGGAACACCAGCATTAGTGGAAAAGTTAGAAGACCACCATACAGAGAGAAAACTGGATAACCAATTGCAAAAAACAGCTGGCAAACCGTAAGATGGAAGCTTGTTTAGGAGACCTTTATGCCAAACATGATTGAAAGCCTTTGAGATGTCAAGAGAAACTGCTTGTGTTTCTGAGAACTTTTCCATTGAAGTTGTCTGTAAAGGGGTAACATAAGCCAGAATATCACCAGTGGATCAACACTGACAGAATCCATACTGGCGATCACTGATCAAACGCAAGGTTTCTAAGTAGTTTAAGAGTTTGGTGGTTAATTGATTTCTCCATTACTTTAGAAAGAGTAGAAATAATTGCAATGGGACGATAATTTGATGGGAGGAATTTGTCACCCTTTTTAGGAACTGGCTGGATATAAGCAAATTTACAAGCAGAAGGAAAAACACCTTTGGATGAAAAAAAAGGCGGCAAAGAACAGGAGTAAGTTCAGGAGCACAGGTTTTGAGAACAAGTGGAGAAATACCATCAGGACCTGGAGCTTTCTTAGCATCAAGATTCATCAAAATCCTTCTGATATCCTTTTGACGGAAGATCACAGGAGGCACTGAATGGGGCGTGTTGGGAATGGTGGGAGGTGTTTTACCAAGATACTTAATACAGGAGTTGGAAGAAAAATGGGATGCTAGCAGGTCAGCTTTATCCTTGGCTGAAGTGACAACAGAACCATCTGGTTTTGAGAGAGGTGGTAATTGAATCAGAGATGAGCAAAACTTGCGGCCAATAGCTTTGGAAAGAGACCAGAATGCTCGGCTACCATTAGGGCAAGAAGCAAGTTTTCTACTCTTAGCCTGTTCAAACTCTAGTTTGGACTGATTAATAACTCCTTTACAATTGTTGCGAGCTTTGGTGTAGGCAGAAAATCAAACTGAAGAATTAAGAGACAAGCCAATTACGATATGCATCATTCTTCTCTTGAACAGCCTTAGCACATTTATTGGAAAACAAAGGTTTAGATAAAGGGTGAGATTTTAAAGTGGAGTGTAGGATAAAGGATTCCATTCCTGCAAGAATAATTTCACTGACACGATCTGAGCAAACGTTGACAACAGAAGTTTTGAAACAGTAATCCGACCAAGGAAAAGAAGAAAAGAAATCTCGCAGGTCATCCCATTTTGCATTCTTGTAATGCCAAACAACACGAGGTTGGGAATAGCCATGAGCTAAAGGTTCCATTGGAGAACAGACAATCACCAAGTTGTGATCTGAAGCGCCTAAAGGACCTCTCACTTCGACCATGTAGTTAGAAGGGTTGTTTGTGAGAAAAAGATCAAGCATATTGGCTGTGTGATTAGGATTGTCCAGTATTCTTGTAGGTAAATGAACAATCTATGACGGTCATTAATAATTGCAAACGCCTGAGCATTTCAACCAGCTGGGTCGGTGTGACTAGAAAACAGAAGGCAGCTGGAGTTCGGAACATTAAAATCACCAAGGAAAATTACCTCACTGTTACGAAAGTTGGACTGGAGATAGTCAAGTTGTAAATGGAGGAAGTCAAAGTTCCAAGGAAGTCAAAAGGAGGTCAAAAGATTTCCAAGTGATTAGTGGAGTTGGGATAACGGTAGAGATAACAGATGAATTTGACACAACGAGGTAGAGAGATTTTAAGCCAGAGAAGATCGAAATGAGGAAATTCCAAAGGACAGGAAATATCGGAATGGACATTTGCACAAGTACCACTTTTGAGGCGAAAGGAATCATACAGCGAATAATTTGGGCAACTGAGATTAGCAGGGGACGAATCAACTGATAACTGAAATTCTTTCAGAACATGTACATAGAATTTGGCATACTGCAAGTGGAAATGGACATCATTGAGAATTAGAATTGAGACCACGTATATTTGTGAAATGAACTAGGAAGTGATTGGAGGTTTAGATCTTTTCGTAGATTAGTTTACTCTATTAATTTGACAATTCATGGTGTATTCGATAGTAGGAAAAAAGTGGGGGGGGGGGAAATGCTGTATGAAGTAATGAATTTTTGGATATGGCATACACATGGCAAGAATATATCCAGATCCTTGACATAATGTGGCCGCGACAATGCCCCCCCCCCCATTTTTTTATGTTTATCCTCAACAATTTCTCCTCCACTTTCTTCTCAGTTATTACAAAATCATCTAGCTCACTGCCAGAGTTTACTTCTCCTCTGGCATTCCCCTTCCTGAATAACTCCTCACGGCACCTCCGTAGCCAGGTGGGAAGGAGCAGCAGTGTGTAGCACACGCTTCTTGATTAGACCCGGGTTCGAGCCCGTGACCACCAAATACAGAGGATGCGGAAAGGTCACGGAATGACCACTGCATATTCCTCCGGAGTAATATGGCCTTAGTTGCTAATGCTCTTAAAAACCAAATAACAAACAACAACAACAACAAACATAACTCCTCATGTGTGAATGTAGATGCAAAATACTCGTTTAGTTTGTTAGCCACGTGAGCAGGATCATCAACAGGTGAACCATCAATATCCAGTGGACCAATCTGATTCATCCGTTTCCTTCTAGAGTTTACATAAGTAAAGAACTAGAGTTTACATAAGTAAAGGATAAATTCAAATCGAGGAAAGACAGATGTAGGATGGACGTGAGGAAATTTGCCTTTCGCCAGCGTTTCATTGGTTGGTGGAACAGACTTCCATCCCTTGTCGTGGAGGTTGATGGCCTAAATAAGTTTAAGGCTCAGCTGGACAGGTATTTCGAATGAACAGAGGGGTGAAGTGGAAGTGGTTATTTTTTATTTATTTATTTTTTTTTTTGGCTGATGCTGCATAAGCTTGCTTTCTTGCATCAAATGCCTCTACTAATGCTAATGCTAAAGTGTAAGGTATTAAACCTGGAAAACAATAATCCCAAAATAACTTATTCACTGGATGGAGTTCAACTAAACCCAGTACTGGAGGATAGGGACTTGGGTGTTACGATACGGTCAGACATGAAATTCTCTGAGCATTGTAAACAGTTTGCAAGGAAGGCCCATGGTGTCCTATAGACGATCTATCGAACTTTTGCAAGTGGAGATAGGGACGTAATAATCCCATTATATAAGGCTTTTGTTAGACCACATTTGGAATACTGTGTTCAAGTATGGAGACCGCACCTAAAGAAAGACATCGAGCTTCTTGAAAGGGTGCAAAGACGAGTAACTCGCTTGGTGAGATCGGCAAAAGGGTGTCCATATGAAGAAAGATTTTGAATATGTGGGTTGCAGAGTTTGGAACCTAGACACCTTAGAGGAGATTTGATTGAGGTGTTTAAGGCTGTGAGATGCATCAGTAAAATGAATGAGGATGGAATTTTCAAGGTTATAAATGTTGCTAGAATTAGGGGACATAAATTCAAGTTACGGGAGGAAATGTTTAGATTGGACTGCAGGAAGTTTTATTTTAGTTATAAATTACTGGAATAAGTTACCTTGCAAATTCAAAGGTCATCTGGATAGTATCTTCGGGTGAGGGAAGCACATAGGATGATAGGTTTAATTTCCTTTTCTTTTACTAATTATTATTATTTATTTATTTTATTTTATTTTTATTTTTTTATCGATGTTTCATTGGGGTTTTTTTTTTTTTTTTGGCCGGTGCAGTATAAGCCATAGGCTTTCTTGCACAATGCAGCCATTACTAATACTAAAAGCCAGACCATCAGAAAAAGACTTTTGGAAATATGTTTGCCGAGAGAAGTACCCAAATGTAAAAAAATGCTGTCAACTTTAGAAATTCCTGTTTTGGTTCCACATATCTATGCGAATCGGCCTTATCGTATTTGAAACAAACAAAGATGAAGAATCGCTGTACTCTTACGGACTTGCATACAGAAGATTCTTTACTGTTGGCCTCATCACAGTATATCTCCGATTTTGAAAGCTTGGTAGACGACATAAAGTTTGTTTGTTATTTAGGAGCATTAGCCACTAAGGCCATATTGCTCTGGGGATATGCGGCGGTCATTTCCTGACCTTTCCGCATCCTCCATATTTGGTGGTCACGGGCTCGAACCCCGGTCTAATCAAGAAGCATGTGCTACGCACTGCTGCTCCTGCCCACCAGGCTACGGAGGCAACAGATGACATGAAGACACAATCTTCACATAAATTAAAAATTTATGTATGTTAATTTAAAATAAGAATTCTCAACTGAATTTAATTTTAAAATTTATAAACAGCAATTTTCAATATGTGTTGATTAACTTGTTTTAACCATGTGCAATGAAATTCTTGTGATGCTAGATTGTGGCACATTTTGAAGAAAAAAAGTAGATCGCGTCACAAATTAAGTTGGCCACCACTGGTGTATACCAAATAACATTTCATTTAAACTGTTAACATCTAATGAGACACACTCTTACTGATGTCATCAAGAACATGCAAAAATACAACCCAAATAGCTCTTATGGCCTTGGCCATCTTGACAAATAAGCTCAAACTACAACAGAATTTTAAATAAGAAAAATCATTAACGAACAAAAGATAAAGATTTCTATATCAAAATAAAAGTTCAGATTTTAGTAAAAAAAAATAAAATAAAATAAAGAAATATAATAATAATAGAGAGAGAAAGAGAGAATTTTGGAAAAATATATCTATGTAGAGGAAACAACTATATTAAAGAGGCAATTAAAGAAATAAATAAAAACAGTATAGAGAAAGAACAACTCCATAATAAATAAACAATTTTTAAAAGTATGGTTGTTGTTATTTAGTTTTTAGGAGCATTAGCAACTAAGGCCATATTGCTCTGGGGATATGCGGTGGTCATTCCTGACCATTCTGCATCCTCCGTATTTGGCTACGGAGGTGCCTAAAAGTATGGTAATGATCACATTTATTAAAATGAAAACTTGAAATGTTACAAAATTTGTTAACTTCTAAAATGTAGTTTTGTTTAGTAACAAATTTGTTTTCACATGCTGGCAGACTTTGAGACATGAGCAACCAACAGAGGTACAAAAACTAACCAGCATTAGAGAGAGAGAGAAGAGAAACTGTTAAATGAATGTTATTAACTATGCTATCAGAATAAGTTTACATTGAAAGAAAGATATTTTTACTATAGCAGTTATTCATATTAGTTAAGCACATAAAAGAAAACTTTTCTAGATCTAGAGTGATTCATTTTTATAGAAGCTAAGTTAATAAACACAGGGATAATTTTACTTTTTGGAATTTCAAATGAAATTTGAGTTCTTTCGTATGGTACACAGAAATAAAATGTTTATTAATAAGAATTTTCTCTCAAATAAAGTATATGTTATCAAATTTATTCTAAAGAATAACAGGAAGAGAAAATTTGTTTCCTTCATTCAAGTTTTCATCTAGAGAAAATAAAGCTTGAAGGAAAGAGAAGTGGCCATACAAGAGAACATTAAAAAAAAAAAAAAAAAAAAGAAAAGAAACTTGTTAATGTCAACTTTTCTCTTTGAATATACAATTAAAATTAACTGCTACAAAAGTTAGTTTAGTACATGGCCACAAAACATTAGCCTTATAAAAAAATTAAATGCTTGCTTAGAAACCAACTTTATCTCATAACGTTATGTGACAGTCTGAAGTTTTCTTCTTATATATTTTGTAGAGAATATATTTATTTTTTTGAGTTGTTTAATGATTACACAACATTTCTATAATAGAGGTTAGAAGAGGAACAGAGGTCAAACAGAGATTGCCTACATACTACTGCACCATTACTGTCTGATTGATTTATTGAGAAAAAGTTTTGATTTAGCCAAATTAGTTTGCTAGATAAAAATTAAGACATCTTAACCAACTTTAATGGAAGTCTTCATGCAGAGTAAATGATCATCTTTAGTTTCTATGAATCTGCATGGTCACAGTTGTGTCCACTTTCTATCAACATTATTCCTCCAAAAGTTTATATAGTTCAAACTTTTAGGTGATGATGTTATTAGCAAAATAAAAAGTAGGAAAAATTTATGATATGATGTGGAATAAATATAACTTTATCATAAATTGTGGGGTATTACTGTTAGAAGTGATCCTCAGCACATGGGGAAAACATACCTTAGGATCTTCTTTAAAAGCAGCAGCAGCAGACTCATATTCTGGTTTCATTTTCTTGCAATGACCACACCCTAAAAAGTTAGGGAAAGAAAAAAAAACAATTCCACATTAATTAATAAATTAAAACAAATATGATCTCATGAGAATAATTAACAATACAAAATTAAATACAGAAATCTTCATATCTATTCCAGCTTAAATACTACTAAGTTAGGTGGCAACATGTATTTATAGAGCAGTATATAACCAAAAGCATATAAATGTTTTGGCCATCACAGCAGTGTGTTATTAAGAATTATAACATAACTAACAAGTGTTATTATGGCAGTGATCTCTCAATGCTGGGAGACTACCACAACGAATTTTCTCATTGTTGTACTAAACACACAGTCAATGTTCATCACAAACATGAATGAGAGGTATACTCCGTTTATCTGTAATGGATACCACCCCTTAACACATGATATCCGCAGTAACTGCCCCACCCACAAGTGATGGGTAGGTAAACACCTATCAGTGTAGCATCTTATAACCTAGTAATACATAACTTCCAAATAGAAGAGGTCAATGGCAAGAAACAAAAGACTTTTAGTAGATATATCAAATTCCTTTATTGCCCGAGATGTAACGGTACCAGGGATTATATCATAAGACAATTATATCATAAGATAAACAATAGAGTTTACTAACTTCAAATCATATCTTCACAAGTTGCATGTCTAGTGACACTTCAAATAAGTAAAGCTTACCCAGATAAACAAAACTACTGTTATTTATTTTCATTGGGAGTCACCATCCAGATGGCCCGTTTAACGGCTATTTTTCCATCCTTCGGTGGGTGGGCAGGTAGGTATAATAGTAGTTCAATACTTAATAAAAATTCAGGACTGAAGCCTTAGACTGCAGAAAAATGTATATACATGTAAGTTAGTGTGCATGCATCATGTCTATATGCAATAAATTAATCAAATTTATTTTGGTGGCATCAATACATTACATCTCATATTGTGAAATCCTTCACAATGACTTGCCTGTCTTGTTATATTTCATGACTTGTTTGAAGTATAACAAGACCCCAGACTGCAAAAAAGGGTAGTACACAATGACTCCACTGACTACAAATCGACCTCTGAGCAGGCACATACCTGGTATGAATATATGTTTATTCTTCTTTATTTTTTTATTATTTTATTACTTTTATTATTTTTGCCATTCAAACTCCATAGCCATTTTTAAAATGCAATGCACATTTAAAAGTTATTCAAGGAGAGGAATGGCAGAAGTTTATCAAACTCTAACAGGGAGCTAAATAATTTTGTGATAACTGAGAGCAAAGTAGAGGAGAAATTGTTGAAGTAAAACAGAAAAAAGGCACTTGGGGCAGGTGGAATCTATCCAGTTAAAATGAAGGAGGCAGCAAGGGAAGTAAGCATACCCTTAGCCATAATTATGAGAGCATCCTTAGAGTCAAGGACCCCATGGACTGGAGATGCAAATGTGACCCCAATTCACAAAGAGGGATCAAAGGGTGACAAGTAATTACAGACCTGTTAGTTTAACTTCTGTTCCGGGGAAAACAATGGAGTCACTGATTAAAGAGGTGATACAGGATCACCTAGGCAAGACAGCAGCAATAGTTCAGACACCACATGGGTTTGTTAAGGGGAAGTCTTGTCTGGCCAATTTGATTGGATACTACTACTATTATGTGGTCACAAAGGAACTGGATGCTAAAAATAATTTTGATATCATATACTTGGATTTCAGGAAAGCTTTTGATACTGTTGCACATGGAAGGAACACTGCTGTACAAATTGGAGTGGTATGGCATTAAGGGCAAGTTACTGCAATGGATAAAGGGATATTTGAGTGGGAGATGGCAAACAATGGTAATAAATGGACACTGCTGTACATATATATATATAGAGAGAGAGACAGAGCAGTGGATTAATGTTATTAGCAGGGTTCCCCTCCCCCCAGGGTTCGGTGCTGGGCCCATTGTTGTTTTGTGTATTTATCATTGATATCGATGAAGGTATATCAGGCTTAATGACCAAGTTTGCAGGTGATACAAAGGTTGGCAAGGTTGTTAATAACAGTAAAGACAGTATGCTACTGCAACAGGATCTAGAAAAGTTAGGAAGATGAGCTGAGAAGTGGCAACTGAAGTTTAACATTGACAAATGCAAAGTATGGCATATGGGTAGCAGTAACCCAATAAAAACATACCAACTCTGTGGTACTGCACTCAGGAATGAAGTTCTCTGAACAGTTCAGACAGGCTGCCAGAGCAAGTCATGGAGTTTTGTCAATGATATATTAGCATTAGCATTAGTAGAGGCATTTGATGCAAGAAAGCAAGCTTATGCAGCATCAGCCACAAAAAAAAAAAAAAATAAAAAATAAAAAATAACCACTTCCACTTCACCCCTCTGTTTGTTCGAAATACCTGTCCAGCTGAGCCTTAAACTTATTTAGGCTATCAACTTCCACGACAAAGGATGGAAGTCTGTTCCACCAATCAACCACCCACTGTGGGTGGGTGGTGGGATATAGGAATTTTGCTAGCAGAGACAAGGAGGTGATTATCCCTTTGTATTTTAGCATTAGCAGTAGTAGAGGCATTTGATGCAAGAAAGCAAGCTTATGCAGCATCAGCCAAAAAAAAAAAAAAAACCCACTTCCACTTCACCCCTCTGTTCGTTCAAATTACCTGTCCAGCTGAGCCTTAAACTTATTTAGGCTATCAACCTCCACTACAAGGGATGGAAGTCTGTTCCACCAACCAACCACCTGCTGGCTAAAGGCAAATTTCCGCACATCTATCCTACATCTGTCTTTCCTCAATTTGAATTTATGCCCTCTCAGGTGATTTTTCTGAGCTAGAGGAAGAGTCCCATCAGCATTGAGCATGCTGAAACCATTCAAGGCTTTATACACCTCTATCAGATCACCTCGCTGGTGCCTAGTCTCCAGACACTGTAATTTGCAAAACTTAAGCCTTTCTTCGTAAGAGCACCCCTTTGTTCCATTCACTAATCTTGTTGCCCTTCTCTGTACTCGTTCCAGCAGCTCTACATCCTTCTTGAAATGAGGCCTCCAGACCTGTATACAGTACTCCAGGTGTGGCCTGACCATTGCCTTATACAAGGGAATAATCACTTCCTTATCCCTGCTGGAAAAATTCCTGTATATCATTGACAATACTCCATGAGCTACTCTTGCAGGCCGTCTGCACTGCTCAGAGAACTTCATAACTGCCTGCACAACCACCCCCAAGTCCCTTTCATTCTCTACCACTGTCAGTGTAGTACCACAGAATTGATACGTTGCTCTGGGGTTGCTGTTTCCCATGTGTAGTACTTTACATTTGTCAACGTTAAACTTCATTTGCCACCTCTCAGCCCATCTGCTCAACCTTTCCAGATCCTGTTGCAGTACCATAGCGTCAGTAGTGTCCTTGACAACCCTGCCAACCTTTGTATCGTCTGCAAACTTGGACATTAAGCTTGATATACCATCATCAATATCATTTATAAATACAGAAAACAATAATGGACCCAACACTGAGCCCTGAGGGACTCCACTAATAACATTAGTCCACGATGAGCAGTGTCCATTGATTACCACTCTCTGTCTTCTCCCCCTCAACCATCCCTTTATCCATAGCAGCAATTTGCGTCCAATGTCACACTGCTCCAATTTGTGTAGCAGTCTTCCATGTGCAACAGTATCAAAAGCCTTTCTAAGATCCAAGTATATAATATCAAAGCTATTCCCTGCATCCAGTTCTTTTGTGACTGCATCATAGTATCCAATCAAATTGGTCAGGCAAGACTTCCAATTAACAAAACCATGCTGTGTCCGAGCAGTAACTGAAGTCTTGTCTAAATGATCCTGCAGTGCTTCTTTAACCAGTGCCTCCATTAATTTTCCTGGAACAGAAGTTAAGCTCACAGGTCTATAATTACTTGTGTCAGCCTTTGATCCTCCTTTGTGAATTAGGGTCACATTTGCATATTTCCAGTCTATGGGTACCTCCCCTGAGTCCAAGGAAGCTCTCATAATTATGGCTAAGGGTTTGCTTACTTCCTTTGCTGCCTCCTTTAATATAACTGGATAGATCCCATCCACCCTGGGTGCCTTTCTTTTGTTTATCTTCAAGAACCTCTCCTCCACCTTACTCTCAGTTATTTCAAGATTCTGTAGCTTACTGCTAGAGTTGAATACGCCTCTGGCATTCCCCTCGCTGAATAACTCCTCATGTGTGAATGTCGATGCAAAATATTCATTTAGTTTGTTAGCTACCTGAGCAGGATCATCAACAGTTGACCCAAATATATCAAGTGGACGAATCTGATTCATCCCCTTCCTTCTAGAGTTTACATAAGTAAAGAACTCTTTGCTGTTTTTCTTTGCATCCCTTGCCAAGGATTTCTCGTAATCTGCCTTCGCCTGCCTAACCTCCTTTGTAACTTGGTTGCATATCAACTTGTATCTATCATAGGCTTCTGTGTCATGTGTTAATTTGTAAGTATCCCATGCATTTTTATTCTCTGCCATATGCCTCATTAGTTCATCTGACATCCATTTTGGCCTAAACCTTGAACAATATTTCTTAGTTGGTACAGCCTAGTAGCTTCCAAGATAAGTTCTTTGAATGCTTCCCATTTTGAATTTGCTGTTGGTAACATCATCAGTTGGTCCCACAGTATAGAATTTAAATACTGTCTCAGTCCATCGTAGTCGCCTTTACGGAAGCAATAACCCTTCCCTTTATCCCTAATGGTAGTTACCTCTTTGAGTAAATCCCACTTCAGCACACTGTGATCACTGCCACCTAGTGGTTCATTTATCTGCAGATTCTTAATGCATGAAGAATCACTGCTGATAATCAAATCAAGAGTATTACTCCCTCTAGTTGCCTCCCGAACATGCTGATGTAGAAAACAATCATCCAATAAATCCACAAAAACCTTGCTAGTGTGTGAGTGACCAACCCACAAATTCCAGTCAATATCTGGGAAATTAAAATCCCCCATTATAAGACTCTCTGATTTACTGGCCCACTCTATTTCCCTGTACAGTTTCTTATTATACTGATCAGAATCATTAGGCCTATAGCACACTCCTACTCTCAATTTTGATCTCCCAATGCTTATGTCACACCAAACTGACTCAACGCTGCACTGTCCAGCGATGTCGACTGGCTTCACTTCCTTGGTTTTTATGTGTTTCTTAACTAATAGCATAACCCCTCCCCCCTTCCTATCCTGTCTATCCTTTCTGTAGACGTTGTACTCCCCAAATTGCAGTTCTGCATCCCTTATATCTGTGTGACACCACGTCTCTGATATCCCAACAATATCTGCCTTTGATGTTTTGAGCAATACCTCAAATTCATCAAATTTATTTACTAAACTCCTAGCATTGGTGTACACGCAAGTATACCTGCACCTGTTTCTATTCTTAGCTACCCTAACACAACCCATGTGTTTACTTGTACCGCAATGGCTCCCAGCAGTCTCTGAAATATCATGCATCTTGTTTTTCAGGCTTCTGCTCATTCTAATAGAAGCAGTGCAAGAATCTCTTTCACCTCTGCCAGTGGCTACTGTCAATCTATTGGTCTTTGTGTCCCCCCAAGCTAGCAGTTTTCCGACCCACCTAACACTGCCTCGATAGCATCAGCAAATATTCTTGCACCCTTTCTATTTAAGTGTATCCCATCCCTGTAGAAGCAATCTCTCCTGTTAACAAGTACAGTCCAGGCTGAAAAAAAAAAAATTCTACCCCTTGAGCCTTGCACAATCTTTCCAGGGCCGAATTGATCGACAAGGCTCTCATCATATACTCCCTCCTATCGTGTCTGGGCAGAATTGCAGACACTTTCAAATTCAACCCTAATTCTCGGCTTTTGTTCAACAATGACCTGTACTTGTTAAGTAATTCTGCCGGTCTCCTACTCTTAATATTATTAGTGCCAACGTGTACAACTATATCACCTTTTGTGCCCTTAAAAGATGATATTTGCTCTACAACGTCATCAACCTTTGCCCCTGGCAGACATACCCTGGTCCTGTTCCACCTACACACCTTGAGTACTGTATACAGGTCTGGAGGCCTCATTTTAGGAAGGATGTAGAGTTGCTAGAATGAATACAAAGAAGGGCAACAAGATTGGTGAGAGGAACAAAGGGGTGTGCTTATGAAGAAAGGCTTAAGTTCTGCAAGTTGCAGCATCTGGAGACTAGGTACCTGCAAGGTGATCTGATTGAGATGTATAAGGCTTTGAATGGTTTGAGCAGGCTCAATGCTGATTGGATACTTCTGCTTGCTGAGATTAAGAACCTGAGGGGGCATAGATTGAAATTGAGGAAAGACAGTTGTAGAATAGATGTGGGGAAGTTTGCCTTTAGCCAATCGGTAGTTGATTGCTGGAACAGACTTCCATCTGTTGTTGTGGAAGTTGATAGCTTAAATAAATTTAAGGCTGAACTAGATAAACATTTGTAGTGATCCAGACAGGTGAAATAGGAATTTTTTTTTTTTTTTTTTTTGGCTGATGTACAAGTTTGTTTCTTGCATCATATGCCTCAACTAATGCTAAATGCTAACTCCACAGATACTCTGCATTACTATTTACAGAAGAAAAACCTTTTATGTCAAAGGGAAACTGAGAGTGAACTTAAAAAATATATGCAATTTATGATATTGAAATTTCACATGATTATTTAATGAAAAAACTCTCAAGCCTACAGGACAGTAAGGCTCCTGGGGATGATGGCATATACTCTATAATCTTAAGGGAGGCAGCAAGTGAGTGCATTGAACAATTGAGGCTAATTATGAGAGCATCACTGGACTCAGGAGTGATTCTGTTTGTTTGGAAAAGTGCCAGTGTATCTCCAATACATAAGAGTAAAGGTTCTAAGAGTGAAGTACGAAATTATCGACCAGTCAGTCTAACTTTAGTAGTAGGAAAAATCATGGAGGCAGTGATCAAGGGTAGAATTCAGAATCATTTAGATAGAAATGGAATTCTGAAGGATTCTCATCATGGTTTTGTAAGGGGAAAATCATGTTTAACAAACCTGGTTAGCTATTTTGACAGGTTCACTGATCAGCTGGATCTAAAGAATAATTTTGACTTTGTTTATTTGGATTTCAACAAAACATTTGACTCAGTCTCACACGAGCGGTTACTTTATAAGCTGGAACAGGTTGGAATCACAAGGAAAATCCTTAGAAGGATGGCTTCAGGGCAAGAGGCAAAGGGTTGTGATAAACAGTTATTCCTCATATTGGGTGATGTAAGAAGTGTGGTTCCCCAAGGATCAGTATTAGGACCACTGTTGTTTTTGATTTTCATAAATGACATCAATGAAGGGATAGTGGGAGTGATATCTAAATTTGCAGATGATCAAAAGATTGTTAGAGTAGTTAATGATCACTGCCAAGCAGAGCTTCTTCAGAGTGACCTAGATAGACTTCAGGGATGGTCAGAAAACTGACAGCTCTGCTTTTATCCAGCAAAGTATAAGATATTGCACCTCAGGAAATGTAATCTCAAAATAACTTATACACTTGGTGGAACGAAAGCCAGTAATGGAAGAAAGGGACTTGATTATTACGATACGGTCAGACATGAAGTTCTCCGAGCATTGTAGACTGGTTGCAAGGAATGCCCATGTTTTTATGTCCTATCGATGATTTATCAAACAATTTCTAGTAGAGATAAGGATGTCATAATCTCATTATATAAGGCTATTGTTAGATGACACTTGGAATAGTGTGTTCAAGTATGGAAACTGCGCCTAAAGAAAGACATTGTGCTTCTTGAAAGGGCCCAAAGATGGGTAACTCACCTGGTGAGATTGGCAAAAGGGTGTCCATATGAGGAAAGACTTGGAATATGTGGGTTGCACAGCTTGGAAACTAGGCACCTTAGAGGAGACTTGATTGAGGTGTTTAAGGCTCTTAGAGGCATAAGTAAAATGAATGAGCACAAAATTTTCACAGTTGTAAATGATTATAGAACTAGGGGCCATAATTTCAAGTTATGGGGGGAGACGTTCAGACTTGATTGGGCTAAGGTAAAGAAGGCCTGCACGAGAGCAACGAGAGGCGTCGAATAGCTTGTGCGGAGGGTTGGTTTCCTGACGCCGGGCTCTTGCGCTGCTCGCTTGGTGAACGGAGGGTAGGTGTTATATGTCTGGAGCGGGGATCGAGAGGGATACATTGAGTGACAGGTGGGTGTGGCGAACGATGAAATGATTGGTGGTGGGCGTGACAGATGACAAGCTACTGTGTAGTCATTGGTTGGCATTATGCTGTGTATTTACCAGTAAAGAACGGTGCATAATAGTTTTGTAATGAACGGTGAACTGGTAATAGTAGCGATGAATCTAAGGTGCTGATTGATGCTATGATACGTGTGTATCTGCACGAGTGTCTTTAAAAATAAAAGTACAGTAATAAAAATTTAATATTTTGTTAATAAACAATTTATGTGCTAGTCCACCCATGATTCTAAAGAAAAAAAGGTTAGGTTACCCCCTCCACTTCGGGAGGAGTTCAAGCTCCCATGGGATTCAAGTCAAGGTAACCTGACATTTTTTCACCATTAAGAAATACTGTAATGGTGAAAACAGGTTAGGGCATGTGCGATTAGGACAAGTTACCATTAGTGCTGCTAAAGTGATATTAAACCAATGTTATTGTGTGTTGTGTTAGCGCACCAATCAGCACATCGTTTGCCACGCCTGCCTGTCAGTCAATATATCATTCTCGACTTTGCTCCGGGCCAATGGCGCCTACCGTCTGTTTGCCGAGTGAGCGGCACTGGAGTGCCGTGTCGGGAAGCCAATTTTCCGCGTGGGTTGTCCGACGTTTCTTGTCGTTCTTGTGCAGGCTTTCTTTTCCTTCGCCCTTGATTGTGGTAAGTTTTATTTTAGCCAGTGAGTTATAAATTACTGGAATGTGTTACCTACATGGGTGGTAGAGGCTGACAGTTTCGGGAAGTTCAAACGTCAGCTGGATGGTTACCTACGGGAGGAGGGAAATGCATAGATTGTGTATTTTCTTTTCTTTTATTAATTTTCTTATATTATTTTATTCATCTTTTTCTTTTTATTTTTGGCTGGTGCAGCATAAGCCATAGGCTTCCTTGCACCATGTGGCCATTGCTAATACTAACTGTGGAAGAGTTGTGAAGGATTTAACAATATGAGATGTAATTCAACAATGCCACTATAAAAACTTTGATTAATTTACTGAGTATAAACAGGACGCATACACACTAACTTATGTCTGTAAATTTTTCTGCAGTCTGAGTCTTTAGCCGTGAATTTTTATTAAGTATTTTACTGTAGTTTTAATACTGTTAAAATTTTAGAAATTGCAGCTCAAAATTTTTTAAATGTAATTTTTCCCAAATACCAATAAATACTTTCAAATCCAGGGCCTTTGTATTTTCTATGTTACCACTCTCTGTAGTCCATTCCAGCTTTGCACCTAAGACATGTGGTTCTCTTACAACCCTATTGTCTTAGCACTGTGAAACAGTAAATATTTCTTGCATCAAAGGTAGTAATTGAAAATGAAATATTATTAAACAAGGTATTTATTTTGGTATAAGTTTACACAACATGGAAACATTATACAACAGTGCTCATTGCTCATTTATTTTAACATTTGAATGCCATGATTAAATAAAAATTTCCTTAGACACAACAGGTACCAGCAGTGCTCAGATAAACATTATGTGAATTTATTTTTGTTCTGAAGTATAAACTAAATCAAAATTTTTAATGCTTATAAATTTATGGATTCTGCCATTTTATTGAATGTAAAAAATTAAATTTATATTCTTCACACAAAAAGATCATTAGCCTTAACAGAAGCATATGATGCAAGAAAGCAAGCTTACACAGTATCAGCCAAAAAAAACAGGAAAAAAAAAAAAAATACCAATTTCGCATTTCAACCATCCATTTGCTCCAAAATGTTTGTTTAAGCTGTCAACTTCCATAATGACTGATAGAAGTTTGTTCCAGCAAACGACTACCCACAGGCTAAAGGAAAATTTCTGGACATTTATTCTACAACTGTCTTTCCTGAAATTCAGTTTATGGCCCCTCAGATTTGTAATCTGAGCATGAGGAAGAATCTCATCAACACTGAGCTTGCTCAAAAGATTCAAGGCCTTATACACCTAAATCAGATCACCTTGCAGGTGTCTAGCCTCGAGACACTGCAATTCAATATAAAGTGGACCAATCTGATTCATCCCCTTTCTTCTAGAGTTTATATAAGTAAAGAAGTCTTTACTGTTTTTATTTGCATCCTTAGCCAAAGATTTCTCGCAATGTCCCTTTGCTTGCCTAACCTCCTTTGTGACTTGATTACAGACTAGCTTATATCTACCATAGGCTTCTGGCGTTGCCTGATACTTTATATGCATCCCATGCATTTTTCTTCTCTGTCACGATTCTTATTAGTTTATCTGATATCCATTTGGGCTTAACTTTGAACAGTATTTCTTAGTTGGTATGAAATGCCATGAAACTCCCAAGATTAATTCCTTGAATGCTTCCCTTTAGAATTTGCTGTTGGTAACATCATCAGTTGGTCCCACTGCATAAAATTTAAAAAAAAATCTCTGAGACCACTGTAATCACCTTTATGAAAGCAAAAACCTTTCCCTTTACCCCTGATGGTTGTTACATCTTTAAGTAAATCACACATCAGTACACTGCAATCACAGCCACCTAGTAGTTCCTTAATCGGTAAATTCTTAACGCGTGAATAATCACTGCTGATAAACAGGTCAAGAGTATTACTCCCTCTGGTTGCCTCTCTAACATGCTGCTGTAGAAAACAACCATCCAGTAATTGCACAAAAGTCTTGCTAGTGTGCGAGTGACCAATCTACAAGTTCCAATCAATATCTGGGAAGTTAAAATACCCCATTATAAGACATTCTGATTTACTGGCCCACTCTACTTCTCTGTATAGTTGTTTCATTGTACACATCAGAGTCATTAGGCCTATAACACACTCCCAATTTGGCTTTCCCAGTAGTTATGTCACACCAAACTGATTCAACATTGCACTCTCCACCCATGTCAACTGGTTTGGTTTTGATTTTACTGGTGCAAAAACAACTATGGTTATACAATGCCAAGAAAACCCACATCAACTGGATACACTTCTAAAGATGTTATGTGTTTCTTAACTAACAGCATAATCCCTGCTGCCTTATCCTGTGAGGTGATCTGATTGAGGTGTATAAGGCCTTGAATGGTTTGAGCAGGCTCAATACTGATGGCATTTTTCTGAATGCTCAGATTACAAACCTGAGGGGCTATAGATTTCAAATTGAAGAAAGACAGTTGCAGAATAGATGTGCAGCAGTTTATGGGTAGTTGATTGCTGGAACAGACTTCTATCTGTTGTAGTGGAAGTTGATGGTTTTACTAGACAAACATTTGGAGTTACCGAATGGATAAAATGGAAGGGGTTTTTTTTTTTTTTGCTGATGCTGGAATCATATGCCTCAGCTATTGCAAATACTAATATCTGCTCTACAACAATCATTGACAATTTACTGAAAGATCTTCATAACAAATTTATCAATTTTCAGAAGCTGAAAGAGAAGAAAAAGAATCATGAAAGAGAATGTATTGTAATGAATTATCTCAGATCAAGCAAACAATGATTGCGTTAAAAAGCTAAAAAAAGCTTTAAAATAATCCAAATAAAAACTACACATCACAAAGAAACAAACCTCACAGATGAGACTGCATGAGGAATTTAACAACCTTGGTTAGCCTGGCAAATAAAATTTCAACAAAATGCAAAATACAAATGCAGTATTAGTAAAATTATACAATATTAGCAAAAAATAAAGTAGAATAAAATTAAAAAAAAGGACTATCCACTTCACTAGTCCATTCCATATAAATATTTTGTCTATTTACAAGAAACAGACAAAATCTGGGGCAGAATTTGTCTCAGTGTGGTTTGTGCTTGTTAAGAGGAGAGGCTGCTTCTACAGGGATGGGAGAGACTTAAATAATAGGGGTGCAAGAGTATTTGGTGATGCTGTTGAGGCAGTGTTAGATGGATTGGAAAACTTTTAGCTTGGTGGATTCACAGACTAATAAGTTAAAAGTAGCCACAGGCAGACTGAAAGTGAATCTTGCACTGCTTCTATTAGAATGAGCAGTGACCTGGAAGGCAGGGTGATGGGGATTTCAGGGAATGGTGGGCATCGTCATATAACAAACAAATATATGAGATGTGTTAGGGTAACTAAGAATAAGAATAGGTGAATGTATACTTGCATGTACAGTAATGAACACTTTTTTTCAAGAAAAGGGTGAACAGAAAGTGGACATGGAAGAGTCCAAATGGATTAACAACTAATGAAATCGACTTCATCCTCACTAACAGAAGATATATTGTGAATGATGTTACCATCCTGAATAAGGTAAAAGGTGGTAGATGACTTTCATCAACCAGTGAAATACCACCGCTTTGCTCATTGGAGGCTTGAAGTGGTGAAATCCATGTTTAGTCTCTAGAGCAAAGTTTCCGGCATCCCCCTCCCCTATACTTCTCCTTCAACCCACACACGGTACTAAGTACTATAGGTTTTGATACCTTTTGTGTTTGGGGTTTCCATAAAAAAAAAAAAAATGTTGGAAGTGATCACAGAATGGTAAGATGTACACTTGATATAGATGTAGGAAAGGAAAGGAAAGGAAAAAACTGACTCGAGTAAATAATACAAAGGTCTTTGAGATAACAGAGGAGGAGAAAAAGCAGTATGTATTGGAACTTAAGAACAAGTTTGAGCTTCTGCAGACTGCTCAGGACCAAGATATCGACAAGGAATATTACAACTTTCTGAAAGTGATAAAGCCCAAGAAATCTATAGGGAAACAGAAATCGAAAGAAGAAAAAATTAGTCATGAAACACTTGTCATGATGAACCGAAATGACAAATGAAGAGCAAGAAAAACACTGACAGGGAGAAAATTGAGTATACTGAGTTATGCAAAGCCATTAGAAAGAGACTCAGAGAGGACATAAGAAGATTTAATACTGAAACTGAAGAATAGCGATGGTGTACGTATAAACAGCAGAGAAAGCATAATTCAAATAGCAGAAGACTACTATAGAGAATTATACAAGGAGCGAGGGAATGATACCAGCAGTGGGGAAGATGGACTGCAAAGTAGCAACACATACGACATACCCGATATTCTTCCTGATGAGGTAGAACGTGCATTGAAGAAAATGAAGAATCGGAAAGCCCCAGGGGAAGATGAAGTTACTGTAGAGTTGTTAAAATTGGGAGGAAGAGACATAACACTGAAACTGGCAAGGCACTTCACAAAGTGTATTAGAAAAGATGTGATGCCTAAGCAGTGGAATAATGCAATCATAGTTTTGCTGCATAAGAAAGGAGATAAATCAGAAATTGGAAATTATAGACCAATTAGCTTGTTATCCCACATCTACAAGTTGTTCACAAGGGTCATTACTAACAGATTAGAAAGAATACTTGATGAGAATCAACCGAAAGAGCAAGCTGGCTTTAGGACAGGATTCTCAACTATGGATCACGTTCATGTAATATCACAGATAATGGAGAAAACAAATGAATATAAAATACCATTATACCTGGCATTTGTGGATTATGAAGGGGCATTTGACTCCATACAGCATAAGGCAATGTTTCGGGCACTGGAAAGACAAGGCATAGATACCCCATATATTATGATTTTGAAGAAAATATATGAGAGTGCTACCTCCTTTATTAGACTAGACAAAGACAGTAGCAAATTTAAAATCGCGAAAAGAGTTCGACAATGAGACACAATATCTCTGAAGCTGTTTACTGCTGCCCTCGAGGAAGCTTTCAGAAGATTAGACTGGTCGCAGAAAGGAGTCAATGTGAACGGAGAGTACCTAAACCATTTACGATTTGCAGATGACATTGTGGTTATAAGCCATGATCCCAAAGAATTGGAGGAAAATCTTAATCAATTATGCACAGTTAGTAAGGATTTTGGACTAAAGATGAATATGGCTAAAACAAAAGTAATGATGAACAAGTATGCCACGGAAGGGGAAATAATGATTGAAGGAGCAGTAATTGAAAAGGTGGAGTCATATACTTATCTGGGACAAATTATTAGCTGTAATAATGATATATGGCTGGAAGTCAAGAGAAGAATAAATTTTGGATGGATAGCATTCAGGAAATATAGTCACATACTGAAGAGCAATATCCCAGTTTGTCTGAAACGTAAAATAATGAATCAATGTATACTCCCCACCATGACATATGGAAGTAAAACTTGGGCACTCAATAAAAAACATGAAAGAGAAGCTGAGAACTACACAGCGAAGAATGGAACGAATTATATTGGGAATCAGACTGTTAGATAAGAAGAGAAACACATGGATTAGGCAGCAACCTCAAGTAAAGGACATTCTTATCAAAACTAAAGAACTAAAATGGTCTTGGGCAGGACACATAGCTCGAAGACATGATGACAGATGGACTAAGAAAATAACAGAATGGTACCCAAGAGGAGCTAGAAGAAAACCTGGAAGACAAAGGCGGAGATGGATAGATGAAATTCATGAGTTTTTGGGTAGTAAATGGATGGCCAGTGCTCAAAACAGAAGGAACTGGAAAGTTGCTGGAGAGGCCTTCATCCTGCAGTGGATTGAAAAATGGCTGATGATGATGATACTTTCATGTACACCAATGCTAGAAGTATAGTAAATAAATTTGATGAATTTGAACTGCTGGTCAAGACATCAAAGCAGATATTGTTAGGATATCAGAGACATGGTGTCTCTGACATCACACATATCACGAAGGCAGAATTGTAATTTGAAGAGTACAACTACTAGGTGGTAGATGACTCTTATCAACCGGTGCAATACCACCAATCTGCTTATTGGTGGCTTGAAGTGGTGGAACCCACATTTAGTCTCCAGAGCTAATTTCAAGTTAACCCTTCACCATCTCTTCCATCATGGAGTGTGATCGATGTCTTTTGAGGTTATGATGAACACCGTGGTGAGATTGAAACTTCCTTACATTTTGAGGGTACAGCTTTAAAACGGAGTTAGCAGGCTGGTTGCTAGTTAGTACACCGCACTGAACCTATTGGTAACTTTCTAGAGGCTTCCGGATCAGCTAGTTTATAATCTTGCAACCTCCACTCTGCCAGATAGTGACTGGAGGGAATGCGACTGTTGTGTATCTGGGGGGGGGGCATTGTCGAGGCATGTTATGTCAAGGATTTGGGTATATTTTTACCACGCAGAAAGGGTACTGGGAACGTTTTGTAATACAGCTTTGTTTATTTAATTTTTTCAAAGTAATTTCCTCTACATTCAATACACCTCTCCATCCTCCGAAACCAATCTTTAAACCAGTTCTGCCAAGTTTCACTAGGGAGTAAAGCACACTCGTTGTCCCAAGCCCGTAGAAGGTCCTCATCACTGGAAAACCGCCTCCCTTTTAGCTTCATTTTCACATGCGGGAACAGTGCAAAGTTGCAGGGAGCAAGGTCTGGACTGTAGGGAGGGTGCTCGAGAAATTTCAGTCCTGTCGTGGTCAAATATTCGGTGCAGGCTTTGGCGCGGTGAGCTGGAGCATTATCGTGATGGAGGTACCAGGTGTCCATTCTTGACTTTGGTCGCAGGTTCTTCATAGATCCAATGACTTTAGGCAGGCATTGTTCAGTATACCACTTAGCTGTGACTGTCTTCTGCGTGTCCAAAACGACACGTTCCACAATTCCACTCGATTTGAAAAATACAGCTATCATTTTCTTCTTTACAGATTGGGATTTTCTGACAATTACGGGTGTGTCGTCATCATCAAAGACCCAAACTTTGTTTTGAGCCTTGGTCGGCAGATCGTAATAGTACAGCCAAGTCTCGTCACCTGTCACGATGTTGTTCACATACCGAGATTGTCCCTTATCAAACTTTTTTAACATCTCCCGGCACCAAGTCACACGTCGTGTCATCTGCTCTTCAGTCAGTTGATGCAGCACCCAGAGAGAACAAAGTTTCTTCACGTGCAAATGACCTTGCAGAATCGAACGAATTGCTGGTGCATTTAGGCCCAAAGTATCCTCTATCTGTTGGTAGGTCACTCGCCGGTTTTCGTCAAGCATTTTCCTCACAGCAGTAACGTTTTCCTCCGTAACTGACGTTCGGGGCCTTCTCAGCCTCTCAGAATCTTCCAGAGTGAAATTTCCCCTTTGGAATTCTCTATACCACCTGAATATCGTTGTACGATGTGGACAATCTTCATCTAGTGCAAGAGTCATTTCTTCTAAGCACTGGTCTATGGTTAAACCACGCACAAAATTATACCGCAAAACTGTCCTTATCTCATTTCGTGACCACGATGCCATCGCAAGCACTTTACACTCTCACTACTAATGAATAACTGAGCCCATCGACTTGGCGCAGCGGCTACTATGCACGTATGAACATGTCTCAACATGTGGCAACAAGCAGCTTCCGGTGATTCATTGTTGCGTCACATTGCAAAACTTTCCTAGTACCCTTTGTATAATCCAGATTCCAAAAATTCATTACTTCAATACAGCATGTCCCCTCCTCACTTTTTCTTACTATTGAATATACAACGATTTTTCAACGATCGCCAGTATGGATTCCGTCAGTGTCGATCCACTGGTGATATTCTGGCTTATGTTACCCATTTATGGTCTAATTCAATGGAAAGGATCAGTGAAACACAAGAAGTTGCTCTTGACATCTCAAAGGCTTTTGATCGTGTTTGGCATAAAGGTCTTCTAAACAAGCTTCCATCTTATGGTTTGCCAACTGTTTTTAGATTGGTTATTCAGTTTTTCTCTCTGATCGCTCCGAGGGTGATAGTAGATGGCTCTCTGTCTTCTAACTTCTCCACTAATGCCGGTGTCCCCCCAAGGTTCAGTTCTTTCCCCCTCTTTTTTCCTCTTGTATATTAATGACCTTCTTCCATTGACTGGAAATCCTATCCATAGTTTTGCCGATGATAGCACATTGCATTCAACTTTCCATTTTGAGAAACCTTGTCGTGCTCAATCAGCTGCAACTTCTCGAAAATCTGCTACCAATTCCTTAAATGCCAATCTTAAGGTAATTCTCCAGTGGGGCAAAGACAACTTAGTTGATTTCAAACCTTCTAAAACTCAGTCTTGTCTTATAATTCGCAAAAAGGATTCTTCTGCTCCTATGCTTATCTTTAGTGACACTCCGATTTCTAGGCAAAATGATATACCTCTTTTGGGGATTACCCTGACGTCTAATCTCTCTTGACACAAGCACATTAGAAATATTGCTTCCTCTGCATCTAAAAAACTTGGTTTTCTCTTTCTCTCTCGGCGTTACTTTTCTTCCAAACAGCTGCTCACTCTGTATAAATTGCAAATCCGCCCTGCCATGGAATATTGTTCCCACATCTGGGGTGGTGCCCCCAAAACCTCTCTCAGGCTTCTTGATTCCATTCAGAAGAGGGCAGTTAGGTTAATTAATGATTCATAACAGAGTCTCTCCACTCGCTTTCTCATAGACGTACTGTTTCTGCTGCATACCTCTTCTACAGATACTTCCATGGGCACTGTTCTTCTGAATTGGCTTCTATAATTCCCACTCTCTCTTTTAAAACAGTCTGAACATGTGCCGCTACCAGCCAACATCCATTTTCTGTCCAACTTCAAACCCACAGAACCAACTTTTCATCTTCCTCATTTATTCATTCAACTGCTGTTTTCTGGAACAACCTTCCTTCATACATATTTCCTGAAATTACAATCTACAGAAGTTCAAGTCCAATGTCAATAAATATCTTCTTTCATATTCTCAACCTCCAACCCAAGCACGGTACTAAGTACTATAGGTTCTAATTCCTCTCGTGTTTGGGGTTCACATAAAAAAAAAAAACCTTCTCCACTAATGCTGGTGTCCCCCAAAGTTCAGTTCTTTCTACCACTCTTTTCCTCTTGTATATTAATAACCTTCTTCAATTGAACGGATATCCTATCCATAGTTTTGCTGATGATAGCACATTGCATTCCACTTTCCAATTTTAGAAACCTTGCCCTGCTCAATCAGCTTCAACTTCTCGAATATCTGCTATCAATTCCTTAAATGCTGATCTCCATGTAATTCTCCAGTGGGGCAAAGAAAACTTAGTTGACTTCAATCATACTAAAACTCAGTCGAGTCTAATATCTCACAAAAAGGATTCTTCTGCTCCTATGCTTATCTTTTGTGACATGCTGATTTCTAGACATGGTGATATATCTCTTTTGAGGATTATCCTGACTTCTAATCTTTCTTAGCATAAGCACATTACAAATATTTCTTCTCTTCATCTAAAAAACTTAGTTTTCTCTTTTGCTCTTGGCGTTACTTTTCTTCCAAAGAGGTGTTCACTCTGTACAAATTGCAAATCCGCCCTACCATAGAATATTGTTCCCATATCTGGGGAAGTGCCACCAAAACCTCTCTCAGGCTTCTAGATTTCATTCAGAAGAGGGCAGTTAGGTTAATTAATGACTCTTCTCTAGCAGAGTCTCTCCACTCACTGTCTCATAGATGTACTGTTTCTGCTGCATCCCTTTTCTACAGATACTTCCATGGGTACTGTTCTTCTGAATTGGTTTCTATAATTCCACATTATCTTACAAAACAGTCCAAACATGTGCTGGCACAAGCCAATACCCATTTACTGTCAAACTTCAAATCCACAGAACCAACTTTTCATCTTCCTTGTTTAATCATTCAACTGCAGTTTTCTAGAACAACCTTCATATGTATTTCCTGAATATTACAGTCTGCAGAAGTTCAAGTCTAATGTTAACAAATATTTTCTTTCATCTCCTCGACCTGCAACCCATGTACGGTACTAAGTACTACAGGTTCTAATACTGCTCGTGTCTGGGGTTATCATAAAAAAAAAAAAAAAAATGTATACAAAAAGGATAAACAAGATAGGAAGTAAGGCAGGGTTATGCTGTTAGTTAAGAAACATAAAATCTAAGGAAGTGTATCCTGTTGATATGGATAGACAGTGCAATGTTGAGTCAATTTGGTGTGACATAAGTGGGAAATCAAAAATGAGAGTAGAGGTGTGTTATAGGCCTAATAACTCTAATGAGTACATCAAGAAATTGTACACATAAATAAAATGGGCCAGTAAATGAGACTGTCTTATAATGGGGGATTTGAACTTCCCAGATATTGACTGCTGGAACTTGTGCATTGGTCACTCGCACATATTAGCAAAACTTTTGTGGTTTAAGAGATCATTGTTTTCTGCAGCAGCATGTTCAAAGGAAAACAGAGAGTGTAATAATCATGATCTGGTTAGCAGAAGTGATTATTCTTGCATTAAGAATTTGCAGATAAAGGAACCACTAGGTGGCAGTGATCACAGTGTACTGATGTGGGATTTACTTAAAGATATGTTGAAAAAAGTCACGAGTTAGGATTATATTTGAAAGTGTGTGCAGTCCTGCCAGGACATGAGAGAAGGGAGTATATGACGACAGCCTTGTGAATCAATTTGGCCCTCGAGAGACTGTGTAAGGACCATGGGGTAGAAGTTATTCTGCGTGGTCTGTGCTTGTTAACAAGAGAGTGCTTCTACAGGGGCAGAATATGCTTATATAGAAATATGTGCAAGAATATTTCTTGATAACTCAAGAAATATTCTTGCACATATGGTAGGTGGGTCGGAAAACTGCTAGCTTGGGGAGAGTCACAGAATTAGCATTAGCATTAGTAGAGGCATTTGATGCAAGAAAGCAAGCTTATGCAGCATCAGCCAAAAAAAAAAAAAAAAACCACTTCCACTTCACCCCTCTGTTCATTCAAAATACCTGTCCAGCTGAGCCTTAAACTTATTTAGGCTATCAACTTCCAAGACAAGGGATGGAAGTCTGTTCCACCAACCAACCACTCGCTGGCTAAAGGCAAATTTCCGCACGTCTATCCTACATCTGTCTTTCCTCAATTTGAATTTATGCCCTCTCAGGTGATTATTCTGAGCGAGAGGAAGAATCCCATCAGCATTGAGCATGCTCAAACCATTCAATGCTTTATACACCTCTATCAGATCACCTCGCTGGTGCCTAGTCTCCAGACACTGTAATTTGCAAAACTTCAGCCTTTCTTCGTAAGAGCACCCCTTCGTTCCATTCACTAATCTTGTTGCCCTTCTCTGTACTCGTTCCAGCAGCTCTACATCCTTCTTGAAATGAGGCCACCAGACCTGTATACAGTACTCTGGGTGTGGCCTGACCATTGCCTTATACAAGGGAATAATCACCTCCTTATCCCTGCTAGAAAAATTCCTATATATCATTGACAATACACCATGAGCTACTCTTGCAGCCCGTCTGCACTGCTCAGAGAACTTCATATTTGCCTGCACAACCACCCCTAGGTCCCTTTCATTCTCTACCACTGTCAGTGTAGTACCACAGAGTTGATACGTTGCTCTGGGGTTGCTGTTTCACATGTGTAGTACTTTACATTTGTCAATGTTAAACTTCATTTGCCAGCTCTCAGCCCATCTGCTCAACCTTTCCAGATCCTGTTGCAGCAGCATAGTGTCAGTAGTGTCCTTGACAACCCTGCCTACCTTTGTATCGTCTGCAAACTTCGACATTAAGCTTGATATACCATCATCAATATCATTTATGAATACAGAAAACAATAATGGACCCAATACTGAGCCCTGAGGGACTCCACTAATAACATTAGTCCACGACGAGCAGTGTCCATTGATTACCACTCTCTGTCTTCTCCCCCTCAGCCACCCCTTTATCCACAGCAGCAATTTGCCTCCAATGTCACACTGCTCCAATTTGTGCAGCAGTCTTCCATGTGCAACAGTATCAAAAGCCTTTCTAAGATCCAAGTATATAATATCAAAGTTATTCCCTGCATCCAGTTCCTTTGTGACTGCATCATAGTATCCAATCAAATTGGTCAGGCAAGACTTCCCCTTAACAAAACCATGCTGTGTCCGAGCTATAACTGAAGTCTTGTCTAAATGATCCTGCAGTGCTTCTTTAACTAGTGCCTCCATTAATTTTCCTGGAACAGAAGTTAAACTCACAGGTCTGTAATTGCTTGTGTCAGCCTTTGATCCTCCTTTGTGAATTGGGGTCCCATTTGCACATCTCCAGTCTGTGGGTAACTCCCCTGAGTCCAAGGAAGCTCTCATAATTATGGCTAAGGGTTTGCTTACTTCCTCTGCTGCCTCCTTTAATATAACTGGATAGATCCCATCCACCCCGGGTGCCTTTCTTGTGTTTATCTTCAACAATTTCTCCTCCACTTTACTCTCAGTTATTACAAGATTCTCTAGCTTACTGCTAGAGTTGAATACACCTCTGGCTTTCCCCTCACTAAATAACTCCTCATGTGTGAATGTCGATGCAAAATATTCATTTTGTTTGTTAGCTACCTGAGCAGGATCATCAACAGTTGACCCATCGATATCAAGATTAATAGATTAGCACTAGCCACAAGCAGAGATGGAAATGATTCTTGCACTGCTGCTGAGAGGAAACCAGAGGGAGTAACACTTTTGATCTGATTATAAGCAGTGATTATTCAAACATTAAGAATTTACAGATAAAGGAACCCCTAGGTGGCAGTGATCACAGTGTACAGATGTGGGATTACTTAAAGATGTAACTACCATCAGGGGTAAAGGGAGCGTTTTTGCTTTTGTAAAATTGACTACAGTGGTCTCAGCGATTTTTTAAGTTCTGTGCAGTGGGAACAACTGATGATGTTATCAACAGCAAATTCTAAATGGGAAGCATTCAAGTAAGTAATCTTGGAAGCTAATAGGCATTTTGTTCCAACTAAGAAATACTCTTCTAGGTTTAGGCCCAAATGGATGTCAGATGAACTAATGAGACTCATGGCAGAGAAGAAAAATACATGGGATGCATATAAATTACCAGGCAACACAGCAGCCCAGGCAACAAACCATATAAGCTAGTTTGTAATCAGGTTGAAAAGGAGGTTGGGCAAGCGAAGGCAGATTATGAGAAATCTTTGGCAATGATGCAAAGATTTCTTTACTTATATGAACTCTGAAAGGAAGGTGATCAATCAGATTGATCCCCATCAATGGTTTGACTGTAGATGATCATTCACAGATATCTGCCAAACTAAATGAGTATTTTGCATCTACAATTATACATGAGGAGTTATTATAGGAGCGAAATGCCGGAAATTTATCAAACTCTAACAGCGAGTTAAAAGATTTTGTAATAACTGAGAGCAAAGTGGAGCAGAAATTGTTGAAGTTAAACACAAGGAAGACACCTGGGGCGGATGGGATCTATCCAGTTATATTAAAGGAGGTGGCAAAGGAAATAAGCAAATTTTTAGCCATAATTATGAGAGCATCCTTGGACTAAAAGGAAGTCCCCACGGACTGGAGATGTGCAAATGTATCTCCAATGCACAAAGGGGGATCAAAGGGTGACACGAGTAATTAGAGACCTGTTAGTTTGACTTCTGTTCCAGGGAAAATAATGGAGTCATTGGTTAAAGAAGCATTGCAGGATCATCTGGACAAGACAGCAGTAATAATGCAGACAGAGCATGGGTTTGTTAAGGGAAAGCCTTGTCGGACCAATTTGATTGGATGCTATGAGGTGGTCACAAAGGAACTGGATGACAAAAACAATTTTGATATCATATACTTGGATTTCAGGATAGCTTTTGATACTGTTGCACATGGGAGACTACTGTACAAACTGGAGAAGTATGGAGTTAAGGGCATGTTGCTACAATGGATAAAAGGATGGTTGAATGGGAGAAGACAGAGTGCTAATCAATGGATACTGCTCTTCGTGGACTAATGTTATTAGTGGTGCTCTCCAGGGTTCACTGTTGTAAATATACAAAACAACAATAGTCCCATTGTTGTTTTGTATATTTATCCATGATACTGATGAAGGTATATCATGCTTTACGTAAAAATTTGCAGATGATACAAAGGTTGGCAGGGTTGTTAATAACAGTAATGACAGTATGTTGCTGCAACAGGATCTGGAAAAGTTGGGCAGATGGGGTGAGAAGTGGCAACTGAAGTTTACCTTTCACAAATGCAAAGTACTGCATCGGGAGTAGAATAATCCCTGCATGGTACTACATTTACCGTGGTTGAAAACGAAAAAGTCTGAGAGTAATTGTGCAGTCTGATATGAAGTTTTCTGAGCAATGCAAGGCTGCCAGAAGAGGTTATAGGGTATTGTCATGGAATTTTTCTAGTTGGGAAAAGAAGGTGATTGTCCCCTTGTATAAGGCAATGAGTACTGCATACAAAAACAGGAGCCTCATTTTAGGAAGGATTGGTGAGTGGAACAAAGGGTTGTTCTTATGAAGAAAGGCTTAAATTCTGCAAATTGCTGTGTCTGGAGATTACAAAGGTTGGTAGGGTTGTTAACGACAGTAAAGACAGTATGCTACTCCAACCGGATCTAGATAACTTGGCCAAATGGGCTGAGAAGTGACAACTTGAGTTTAATAGGAGAACTTGATAGGAGATAAAGGTTTCTCTTATGAAGAAAGGCTTAAGTTTTGCAAATTACAGTGTCTGGAGACTAGGCACCTGCGAGGTGATCTGATTAAGGTGAATAAAGCCTTGAATGGTTTGAGCATGCTCAATGGTGATGGGATTCTTCGTCTTGCTCAGAATAATCACCTGAAAGGGTATAAATTCAAATTGAGGAAAGACAGTTGTAGGATAGATGTTCGGAAGTTTGTCTTTAGCCAGCAGGTGGTTGATTGCTGGAACAAACTTCTATCCATCATTGTAGAAGTTGATGGCTTAAACAGATTCAAGACAGAACTAGACAAACATTTGGAGGTGGTGGATGGGTGAAATGAGAAGGGACTTTTTTTTTTTTTTTTTTTTTGGCAGATGCTATATAAGCTTTCTTTCTTGCATAATGTGGCCTTGCTAATGCTACTGCATATGGCTAGCAATAACATAAGAGAAACATACCAACTGTGTAGTACTGCACTCAGGGAAGTGAAAAAGTCCTGGGGGTAATTGTGCAGTCAGACATGAAGTTTGCTGAGCGGTGCAGATGGGCTGCCATGGAATCTTGTCAATGATACATAGGAATTTTGCTAGCAAGGACATGGAAGTGATTATCCCATTGTACAAGGCAATGGTCAGGCCACACCTTGAGTACTGTGTACAAGTCTGGAGGCCTCATTTTAGGAAGGATGTCGAGTTGCTAGATCGAGTACAAAAAAAGGGCAACAAGATTGGTGAGGGGAAAAAAGGAGTTCTCGTACCAAAAAAGGCTTCAGTTCTGCAAATGCAGTGCCTGGAGAGTAGGCACATACGAGGTGATCTGACTGAGGTGTATAAGCCTTAAATGAGTTGAACATGCTCAATGCTGATGGGATTTTTCCTCTTGTTCAGAATAATCACCTGAGAGGGGGGGATAGATTCAAATTGAGGAAAGACAGTTGTAGAATAGATGTGGAGAAATTTGCCTTTAGCCAGTGGGTAGTTTGATTGCTGGAAAAGACTTCCTTCTTTTTTTTTGTGGAAGTTGACAGCCTAAATAAATTTAAGGCTGAGTGGGGCAGGCATTTGGAAAAATGGGAGGAGTTTATATATATATATATTTTGGCTGCTACTGCTGCATAAGCTTGCTTTCTTGCATCATATGCCTCTGCTAATGCTATGAATGTATTTTAATATTAATACAAGTATGTTTTAAACATACACATTTTATATCAAAAGACAACCACAGGTTTGTTTATTAGAATAGACAAAACGTAACTATGAATTTTCTATCTACATTTCTGTTTGGAAATTCTGTTAGACATCAGGTTATTAGGATGGTTTCAACAAAGTATTATTGCAGACAGTGCCCTCTTTGGAAACATTGACTCAAAGTTTTGTTTATATTACTGTTTACATCTCAAGAGAATTTCCAAAGCTTCACCAGAAAGAGAACATGTGAAATTTGCTCACCTGATTGAATATTCTTTCACATTCAGCATTAGTACAAGAAAGGAACAGTTAAAATACCAAGCATGATTTCAGACACTATTATTTTTCAGGCTTACTAAAGTTTCCCCAAACAAGGACCACAGTACTTGAATCATTTCTTCTTCCATAATAGCATCTGGTAGGTTGTCACACTGAAATTGTGACAACCTACAAGATACAAGATAGGTTGATTTTATGTTTTTGTTGTTTTATTATAAAAATGATAATGCATGGTTTTTTAAAATCTTAAATGATATTGAGAAGTACTGGAAACTATTTTAATACAAAATGATTTCATTTCAGTTTGGCTCAAAGAACTTTTTTTTTTTTTTTTTTTTTTCTATGACATCCCCAGACACAAAATGTATCAATTTGCACTTTCCAGTTTATTGGGCTTTTCTGTTAGTGCATCTAATTATAAACAGTACACCTGTGTAGCCAGGTGGGAAGGAGCAGCAGTGCGTAGCACATGCTTCTTGATTAGACCGGGGTTCGAACCCGTCACCACCAAATATGGAGGATGTGGAAAGGTCAGGGAATGACCACCACATATTCCTGGAGCAATATGGCCTTAGTTGCTAATGCTCCTAAAAACCAAATAACAAACATAAACGGGTAGTAAACTCGTTCTAATTACATAATACAGATAGCTGGAATTCTACGGGTGGGTTTTCATGTTATTATGGTGAAATCTATTTTCCCTTCCATGAAATCTTCAATCATATAAAAAACATAAATAAATTTTCAATCTTCTCTTCATTCCTATTTTTTAAGCTTCGTAAACTGCGACATAACCTTTAAGAAAATAAGTTTAAGTAACTTAAACCTAAATTACGTGGCACACTTGAAATGTTGTTGCAGCACACCAGAGTGCTGTGGCACCCCAGTTGAAAACCACTGCTCTAGAGACTAAGCATGGTTTTCACCACTTCAAGACTCCAATAAGCAAAGTGGTGGTATTGCACCGGTTGATGAGAGTCATCTACCACCTAAAATTATGTTGCGTTTGTAAAATTTAAGTTGTTATAAGTATTTAGTTAAAAAAAGTACAATTTAATTGAGAATGAAGTTTAACCTTGATCCTTGAGGTTGTCACAGACATTCTCTCAGATATGACAGACAAGCTGTACTTGCTACCTGGGAGTCTAAAATGCTGATGGAACTGATATTCGAGTGACACTCAAGTCAAGTGGACCCAATTTCGGCGAAGTCCGGAGGGTCTGTGTCAGCCAAGTCCTCTGTTTGCACCTTCACGATGGAGGGACTGTTAGTAATCCTGGGTATAACCTCCATGCCCAAGTACATAGTGGGTGACCACCCATGTGCGTACCAACGTAATCAGCGGATGAGGTGTGATGCCTACACCACATGGAGGAATGCCGCCCCTCTATGTTACCAGGCAGTACTAGGTGGTAAATGACTATCATCAACCGGTGCAATACCACCACTTTGCTTAATGTTGGCTTGAAGTGGTAGAACCCATGTTTAGTCTCCAGAGCGAAGTTCCGGTCAACCCTTCCCTATCACTTCCATCATGCAGTATGATTGATGACTTTTGAGGTTATGATGAACGTTGTGGCGAGATACAATATTCCTTACATTTCGAGGGTACAGCTCTAAAACGGTGTTCGCAGGCCGGTCGCTAGTTAGCACACCGGACCAAACCTACTGGAAACTCACTAGGAGGCTTCCAGATCAGCTAGTGTATAATCTTGCTACCTCTACTCTGCCAGATTGTGACTGGAGGGAGTCCGGGTAGTGCGTATGCGGGGAGAATTGTCGAAGCCACGTTATGTCAAGGATCTGGGTATATTCTTATCATGTGTACGCCATATCCAAAAATTTCATTACTTCATACAGCATGTCCCACCCACTTTTTCTTACTATTGAATACACCACGAATTGTCAAACTAATAGAGCAAGCTTATCTGCGAAAAGATCTAAACCTCCCAAGCACTTCCTAATTCATTTCACAAATATACGTGGTCTCAATTCTAATCTTAACGATGTCCATTTCCATTTTCAGTCTGCCAAACCCCATGTATTTTTTCTGACAGAAACACAGTTATCGGTTGATTCAACTACTGCTCACCTCAGATGCTCAAATTATTCGCTGTATGATTCCTTTCATGTCATAAGTAGTACTTGTGCATATGTCCATTCTGATATTCCCTGTCAGAGACTTGTTAGACATCAGGCAATTTGGAATCTCCTCTTTTCGATCTTCTCTGGCTTAAAATCACTCTACCTTATTGTGTCAAATTCATATGTTGTCTCTACCGTTCTCCCAACTCCACCAATTACTTGGAGATCTTTGACTTCCTCTCTTTGCAACTTGACTTTCTCCAGTCCAACTTTCCTAACAGTGAGGTAATTTTCCTTGGTGATTTTAATGTTCACAACTCCAGTTGGCTTCTGTTTTCTAGTCACACCGACCCAGTTGGTCGAGATGCTGAGGCGTTTGCAATTACTAATGACCGTCATAGATTGTTCATTTACCTACAAGAATACTGGACAATCCTAATCACACAGCCAATACGCTTGATCATTTTCTCACAAACAACCCTTCTAACTACATTGTCAAAGTGAGAGGTCCTTTAGGAGCTTCAGATCACAACTTGGTGATTGTCTGTTGTCCAATGGAACCTTTATCTCATGGCTATTCCCAACCTCGTGTTGTTTGGCATTACAAGAATGCAAAATGGGATGACCTGCGAGACTTCTTTTCTTCTTTTCCTTGGTCGGATTACTGTTTCAAAACTTCTGATGTCAACGTTTGCTCAGATCATGTCGGTAAAATTATTCTTGCAGGAATGGAATCCTTTATCCCACACCCCACTTTAAAATCTCGCCCTTTATCTAAACCTTGGTTTTCCAATAAATGTGCTAAAGCTGTTCAAGAGAAGAATGTTGCATATCGTAATTGGCTTGTCTCTAATTCTTCAGTTTCATTTTCTCCGTACACAAAAGCTCACAACAATTGTAAAGGAGTTATTAATCAGTCCAAACTAGAGTTTGAACAGGCTAAGAGTAGAAAACTTGCTTCTTGCCCTAATGGTAGCCGAGCATTCTGGTCTCTTGCCAAAGCTATTGGCCGCAACTTTTGCTCATCTCTGCTCCCACCTTTATCCAAACCAGATGGTTCTGTTTTCACTTCAGCGAAGGATAAAGCCGACCTGCTAGCATCCCATTTTTCTTCCAACTCATGTATTAATGATCTTGGTAAAACCCCTCCCAACATGCTCCATTCAATGCCTTCCGTCAATGTGGTCTTCCGTCATAAAGGATGTCAGAAGGATTTTGACGAATCTTGATGCTAAGAAAGCTCCAGGTCCCGATGGTACTTCTCCACTTGTTCTCAAAAGCTGTGTTCCTGAACTTGCCCCTATTTTTTGCCGCTTTTTTCACTTTCTTATTCCAAAGGTGTTTTTTCTTCTGCTTGAAAATTTGCTCATATCCAGCCAGTTCCTAAAAGGGTGACAAATCCCTCCCATCCAATTATCGTCCCATTGCAATTACTTCTACTCTTTCTAAAGTAATGGGGAAATCAATTAACCGCCAACTCTTAAACTACCTAGAAACCTTCCGTCTGATTAACGATCACCAGTATAGAGTCCGTCAGTGTCGATCCACTGGAGATATTCTGGCTTTTGTTACCCATTTATGGACTAATTCAATGGAAAGGTTCACAAGTAGTTGCTCTTGACATCTCAAAGGCTTTCGATCGTGTTTGGCATTAAGGTCTTCTAAACAAGCTTCCATCTTATGGTTTGCCAACTGTTTTTAGTAATTGGTTATCCAGTTTTCTCTCTGATCGCTCACTGAGGGTGATGGTAGATGGTTCTCTCTCTTCTAACATCTCCACTAATGCCGGTGTCCCCCAGGGTTCAGTTCTTTCCCCCTCTCTTTTCCACTTGTATATTAATGACCTTCTTCCATTGACTATTTGGAAATCCTATCTATAGTTTTGCCGATGATAGCACATTGTATTCCACTTTCCATTTTGAGAAATCTTGTCCTGCTCAATCAGTTTGAACTTCTCGAAAATCTGCTACCAATTCCTTAAATGCCAATCTTCACGTAATTCTCCAGTGGGGCAAAGACAACTTAGTTGATTTCAAACGTTCTAAAACTCAGTCTTGTCTTATATCTCACAAAAAGGATTCTTCTGCTCCTATGCTTATCTTTAGTGACTCTCCGATTTCTAGGCAAAATGATATATCTCTTTTGGGGATTACCCTGACTTGTAATCTCCCTTGGCACAAGCACATTACAAATATTGCTTCCTCTGCATCTAAAAAACTTGGTTTTCTCTTTCGCTCTTGGCATTACTTTCCTTCCAAACAGCTGCTCACTCTGTATACATCGCAAATCCGCCCTGCCATGGAGTATTGTTCCCACAACTGGTGTGGTGCCCCTAAAACCTCTCTCAGGCTTCTTGATTCCATTCAGAGGAGGGCAGTTAGGCTAATTAATGATTCATCTTTAACAAAGTCTTTCCACTCGCTGTCTCACAGATGTACTATTTCTGCTGCATGCCTCTTCTACAGATACTTCCATGGGCACTGTTCTTCTGAATTGGCTTCTATAATTTCTATTCTCTCTTTCAAAACAGTCCAAACACGTGCCGCCACCAGCCAACATCCATTTATTATCCAACTTCAAACTCACAGAACTAACTTTTCATCTTCCTCATTTATTCATTCAACTGCCGTTTTCTGGAACAACCTTCCTTCATATGTATTTCCTGAAAATTACAGTCTACAGAAGTTCAAGTCCAATATCAACAAATATCTTCTTTCGTCTTCTCAACCTCCAACTCAAGCACGGTACTAAGTACTATAGGTTCTAATACCTCTCGTGCTTGGGGTTTACATAAAAAAAAAATAACAAATTTAAAAATTTTACTGATTAATTGATAATATTATATACTATACTAAGCTAATGCTGTCTAGTACGGGATATAACGTTGTATCGTATAACAATGGCAGCAAGTTACGAACAGTAAATCTATGGACACTAACTTGCCTGAATAGCACTGTTGGATTTTAGAATGGGATGACGTAATTTGTTTAACTATGAGATTTTATCATGATTTTACATAGAAGAAAGAATGTAAACTTATTCAGCAACAAAAAAAAAAAAAAAAAGTAAATTTTATACTCATTTGTTTAAACACACACACACTTCACAAATTTAACAGAACAAAATGTTTTTTGTAAATATTTTATTGTGAACGGTGTAGCCAAAGGCGAATATTTGATATAATAGGCATCCTGGCATGAAAATTCCGAGTATCCATTAGAATTTGATCTACCCTCACAGGGCTGCACAATATGCAAATTATCCATGTCTATAAAATCACGGGTTGAGACCACATCACTTCATTCCCAGTATTCAGGATGGCAAGTCACCATTTAGATGATTCTTTGAGATGGCAGGCTGTTGCATTACTTGAAGCCGGAGAGTCACAGGCAGAGGTGACACCCTAACTTAATGAGTTATGCAGTGTCATCTCGGCACTATGGAAGCAGTTTCAGGAGCCATTAGAAGAAGAGATGGACAAGATTGCTCGACAGCAATGTAACAAGAACAGACAGCTATCCGGCTCTAAGAGCAAGACGGAACCCTACAATGTACTGCCATCAAATGTCTTGAGGTTGCTGCAGCCACAGGTGAAAGCATTTCCAACTGAACTGCGTTATGAAGCCTCAATTCAAGTGGACTCTATGCAAGGAAGTCAGTGGTTTGTATTCCATTAACCCTAAAAAACTGCAGAGCTCATTGAAACTGGTGCCATGAACATGTGACTTGGAACCCTAAAAAATGTGGTATAGTTCAGTTCTGATGAGTCCCATTTTAGCCTACAAACGATCCTAGACATTTATTTCATCTGGAGACAATGAGAAATGCAGTACCATCTTTTGTACTATCCTCCAATACCACAGAACAGGACACTTATGGTGGAGGCGGTGTTCTAGTGTGGAGCAGAATAATAATCAATGGTCGCACCCCCTCTTCATGATTTTGGTAGGGGTACCGTAACTGCGCGGCAGTACCGAGATCAGCTCCTCAAGCCCTATGTGTGACTTTTTAGAGGTGCAGTTGGCCTAAATTTTCTTATTATGTATGACCACGCTACTGCACAAAATATCCAATGAGTGCCATGGCTGGCACAATCACCAGATTTAAATCTGTTCAAACGTGTGTGGGATGCCCTTGGGTGTTGCATTGCGTGCAAATAGCCAACTCCTCAGTTACTCTGTCAGCTAAAGACTTTGCTGATGGAAGAAGGGATTTGTTGCCATAGAATCTTATAGACACACTTATATCAAGCATGGCTCACTGCTGTCAAGCCTGTTTAGCTGTTGTAAGGGGTCATACGCTGTACTGATGTTGTCTTAGCATATTTTCAAGCATCTTGTATCAATTTCTGTAATGTGACCTTTCCAGTAATTCTTATACAATCGCTATAAATGTCCTTATACCTGTCATACCTTATACCTTACTCTCTGTCTTTCATTTCATTTTTATCAGCATTAGTTCAGGCATATGATACAAGGAAGCAAGCTAATACAGCATCAGCAAAAAAAAAAAAAAAAACCTCCCCATTTCACCCATCCGGTTGCTCCAAATGTTTGTCTAGTACAGACTTAAATTTGTTTAAGCTGTCACCTTCCACAACAGCAACAACAGATGGAAGTCTGTTCTAGCAATCAACTACCAGCTGGCTAAAGGCAAAGTTCCACACATCTATTCTACAACTGTCTTTCCCCAATTTAAATCTATGCTCCTCTCAGGTTCTTAATCCAAGCAAGTGGAAGTATCCTGTCAGTAAGCTATTCAAGGCCTTATACACCTCAATCAGATCACCCACAGGTGCCTAGTGTCCAGATGCTGCAACTTGCAGTAATTAACCAATTTTGTTGGTTAAGTTCTGCAAGTTGTAGAATCTCACCAATCTTGTTGATGAAGTTCTGCAAGTTGCAGAATCTCACTAATCTTGTTGCCCTTCTCTGTACTCATTGTAGCAACTCTACCTTCTTCCTAAAATGGGGCCTCCAGACCTGTACACAGTACTCAAGGTGTAGCTTGAACATTGCTTTATACAAAGGGATAATCATCTTCTTGTCTCTGCTAGCAAAATTCCTATACATCATTGACAAAACTCCATTACCTGCTCTGGCAGCCCATCAGCACTGCTCAGAGAACTTCATATCTGACTGCACAATTACCCCCATGTCTTTTTCATTCTCCACCTCCCCAAGTAGTGCCACACAGTTGGTGCATTACTCTGGGGGTCACTGCTACTTATATGCAGTATTTTGCATTTTTAAATGTTAAACTTCATTTGCCACTTCTCGGTCCATTTGTCTAACTTTTCTAGATCCTGTTGCAGTAGCATACTGTTTTTACTGTTATTAACAACCCTGCCAAACTTTGCATCATCTGAAAACTTTGACATTAAGTGTGATATCACTGATAAATATAAAAAACAACAATGAGTCCCACACTGAACCCTGGGGATTCAACTAATAACATTAGTTCACGAAGAGCAGTGTCCATTTATTTCCACACTCTGCCATTTCCCACTCAACCATCCCTTTATCCATTGCAGCAACTTTCCATTAATGCCAAATTGCTCCAATTTGTACAGCAGTCTTCCATGTGCAACAGTATCAAAAGCTTTCCTGAAATCCAAGTATACGATATCAAAATTACTTTTTTTGCAACCAATTTCTTTGTGACTATGTCATATTATCCAATCAAATTGGTCAGACAAGATTTCCCCTTAACAAACCCACTACAATCCCGTCGAAGTGATCCTGTATCACCTCTTTAACCAATATCTCCATTATTTTCCAAGGTACAGAAGTTAAACTAATAGGTCTATAATTATTTGTGTCACCCTTTGTAAATTGGGGATACATTTGCACATCTCCAGACCATGGGGACCTCCCCTGAATCTAACAATACTCTCATAATTATGGCTAAGGGTTTAGTTACTTACTTCCCTTGCTGCCTCCTTCAATATAACTGGATAGATTCCATCTGCCCCAGGTGCCTTTTTTATGTTTAACTTCCACAATTTCTCCTCTACTTTGCTCTCAGTTATTACAAAATTACTTAGCTCCCTATTAGAGTTTGATAAACTTCTGGCATTCCCCTCCTTGAATAACTCCCCATTTGTGCATGTAGATGCAAAATACTCATTCAGTTTATCAGCTACTTGAGCAGGATCATCAATAATCGAACCATCTATGTTAAATGGACCAATCTAATTCATCTCCTTCCTTCTAGAGTTTACATAAGTAAAGAACTCATTGCTGTTTCTCTTTGCATCCTTTGCCAAAGATTTCTTGTAATCTGCCTTCATTTGCTTAACCTCCTTAGTAACATGATTACAGACTAGCTTATATCTGCCATAGGCTTCTGTGTTGCCTGATAATTTATATAGATACCATGCATTTTTCTTCTCTGCCATGATCCTCATTAATTCATCTGATATTCATTTAGGCCTGAACCTTGAACAGTATTTTTTAGTTGGTATGAAAAGCCTAGTAGGCTCCAAGATTAAGTCACTGAAGGCTTCTCATTTAGAATTCACTGTTGGTAACTTCATCAGTTGATCTCGCGGGATAGAATTCAAAAACTGTCAGAGACCACTGTAGTCACCTTTAAGAAAGCAAAACCCCTTCCCTTTACACTTGATTGTAGTTACATCTTTAAGTAAATCCTGTTTTAAGTAAAACAGGAATTTACAGGCTGCCAGGGCAGGTTATGGGGTTTTGTCAATGATATATAGGAATTTTGCTAGCAGGGAAAAGGAGGTGATTGTCCCTCTGTATAAGGCAATGGTCAGGCCACACCTTGAGTACTGCGTACAGGTCTGGAGGCCTCATTTTAGGAAGGATGTAGATTTACTTGAGCGTGTACAGAGAAGGGCAACAAGATTGGTGAGGGGAATGAAGGGATCCTCTTACCAAGAGAGGCTTAAGTTCTGCAAATTGCAGTGGCTGGAGACTAGGCACCTGTGTGGTGATCTGATTGAGGTGTATAAGGCCTTGAATGGGTTGAGCACGCTGAATCCTGATGGGATCCTTGAACTTGTTCAGATTACGAACCTAATGGGGCATAAATTCAAATTAAGAAAAGACAGATGTAGAATAAATGTGAGGAAATTTGCCTTTAGCCAGTGGGTGGTTAATTGCTGGAACAAACTTCCATCTGTCGTTGTGGAAGTTGATAGGTTAAATAAATTTAAGGAGAAACTCGACAAGCATTTGGAGGGAATGGTGTGATTTTTTTTTTTTTTTTTTGGCTGATGCTGCATAAGCTCATACACATGCTTTCTTGCATCATATGCCGCCACTACTACTACTACTACTTAAAGTGATCACTGTTCCCTAGTGGTTCCTTTATCTGCAAATTCTTACGCATTCATAATCACTGCTGATAATTAGATCAAGAATATTAACTCCCTCTGGTTACCCCTCAAACATGTTACTGCAGAAAACAATCCTCCAATAAATCCACAAAAGTCTTGCTAGCGTGTGAGTGACCAACCCACAAATTCCAGTCAATATCTGAGAAGTTAAAATCCCCCATTCCACAAGACATTCTGATTTACTGGCGCACTCTATTTCTCTGCACAATTGTTCTTCGTACTCATCAGAGTCATTACGCCTATAACACACATCGGCTCTCATTTTCCCTTTTCCAATGTTTATGTCACACCAAGCAGACTTAACATTGCACTTCGATTTTATGTGTTTCCTCACTAACCGCATAACCCCTCCTCCCTTCCTACCCTGTCTATCCTTTCTGTACATATTGTACTCCCCGAATTCCAATTCTGCACTGCTTATATCTGTGGGACACCATGTCTCTGATAAACCAAACAATATCTGCCTTTGATGTCTTGATCAGCACTTCATATTCATCAAATTTATTTACTATACTTCTAAGCATTAGTGTACTTTCAAGTATATATGCACCTTTTCTTACTGTTACATAGCCCATGTATCTACTTGTTCCATGATGACTCCCAGCAGCTCTTCATATCCCCAACAACTCGCTCTCTAAAATTACACTTGGTATTTCCAGGAGGTCATCCTTCCAATTACTAACCACGTCTCATGCTGCCAAGTTCGTTGATCAGATTAGAACTGGTGCATTCAGTCTAGTATGATTCTATGGGACACCACTATACCAAATTTTGTCCAGTTCTTCGCAAGCTGCACAAGTTAAACCGCATTTTCTTTGTGTTCTGTTAATTTTGTTGTGCAGTGTATATATGAAATCCTAACTATGTGTGGTTAGAAGGTTGAGAAGATGAGAGAAGCCACTTGTTACCATTAGACTTGAATTTCTATAGATTGTAATTTTCAGGAAACATATGAAGGGAGATTGTTCCAAAAAACAGAAGATGAAGGAATAAATGAGGAAGAAGAAAAGTTGGTACTTCCCAATTCGGAAGAACAGTGTCCATAGAAGTATCTATATAAAAGGCATGCAGCAGAAACAGAACATCTATGAGAAAGAGGGTGGAGAGACTTGGTTAGTGATAGGCCATTAATTAACCTAACTGCCCTGAGAGAAGTTTTGGAGGCACAACCCCAGATGTAGAAATAATATTCTACAGTAGGGTGAATTTTAAATTTGTATAGAGTGAGTTGTTTTTAAGAAAACTAACGCTGAGAGCGAAAGAGAAATTACAGTTTTTATATGCAGAGGAAGCAATATTTGTGATGTGCTTATGCCAAGAGAGAGAGACGGAGAGGTCAGAAGTCAGGGTAGTCCCTAATAGAGTATGTAAACTTGTCTAGAAATCTGAATGTCATCAAAGATAAGCATAGGAGCAAAAGATATATTTTTGTGAGATATAAGACAATTCTGAGTATTACAAGAACTGAAATCAACTAATTTATCCTTGCCTCACTGGAGAATTACCAGGAGATCAGCATTTAAGGAATTGATAGTGGGTATTCAAAAAGTGAAGCTGTTTGTGCAGGGCAAGGTTTCTCAAACTGGAAGGTGGAATGCAATGTGCTGTCAACAGCACATTGTGGAAGGTTATTAATATAGAAGAGAAAAAGGGTGGGAGAAAGAACTGAAAGAACTCTTGGAGAACACCAGAATTAGTGGGGAAGTTAGAACACAGAAAGCAATCTACCATAACTCGCAGTGAGTGATCAGAGAGAGAAAAAGATACATAATTACAAAAAACAGATGGCAGACCATAAGAAGGAAGCTTAATTAGGAGATCTTTGAGCCAAACATGATGAAAAGCTTTTGAGATGTCAAGGGCAACTGCTTGAATATCTCCAAATTTGTCCATAGATGAGTAACATAATCCAGAATATCACCAGTGGATCGATATTGACGGAATCCATACTGGAATTCATTTGTCAGATGGAAAGTTTCTAGATAGTTTAAGAGATGGTCGTTAATTGATTTCTCCATTCTTTTAGAAAGAGTAGAAGTGCAATGGGACGATAATTGGATGGGAGGAATCTGTCACCCCTTTTTAGGAACTGGCTGGATATGAGCAAATTTACAAGTAGAAGGGAAAACACCAGCTGAAAAAGAAAGTCTAAAAAGGCAAAAAAGAACAGGAGTAAATTCATCAGCACAGGTTTTGGGAACCAGTGGAGAAATACCATCAGTATGTGGTGCTCTCTAGGAATCATAGCTGTTCAAAATTTTTCTAACATCCTTTTGACGGAAGACCACAGCAAGCATTGAATGGTGTGTACTAGAAACAGCAGGAGGTGGTTTATCAAGATCATCAATACATGAGTTAGAGGAAAAGTAGCATGCTAGCAGGTCAGCTTTATCTTTAGCTAAGATGGCAATAGAACCACTTGGTTTTGACAATGGTGCGAATAGAGATGGGCAAAAGTTGTGGCCAATAGCTTTGGCAAGAGACAAGAATGCTCAACTACCATTTGGACAAGAAGTATGTTTTCGACTCTTAGCCTGTTCAAAATCTAGTTTGGACTGTTTAAACTTTTATTTAAGTAGAAAATGAACCTTTTTTTTTTTTTTTTTTTTTGATTTGGTAGTTGTTGGCGCATCGGCTTCTGTGGCCATATTGCACCTCCCAAGGTTTTTGCAGTACTTTGATCCAAGCCCGAGGCGAGAATCAAACCCGCGACCTTTGGGTTGCCGGGCAGGTACTTTACCCACTCGGCTAGCCCGGTCGGCAGAAAATGAACCTGGAGAATTGGATACAATCCAGTTGCAATATGCAATATTCTTACTTTGAATAGTCTTAGCACATTTATTGGTAAACCAAGGTTCAGAGAAAGGACAAGAATTTAAGGTGGAGTGTGGAAAAGAAGATTCCATCCCTACAAGAATAATTTCACTGACACGATCTGAGCAAACTGACATAAGATTTTAAACAGTAATCAGACCAAGGAAATCTCAAAGATCATTTCATTTTGAATTCTTGTAATGCCAAACAACACAAGGTTGAGAATGGCCATGACAGAAGAGCTCAATTTGAGAAGAGACCATCACCAAGTTGTAATCTGAGGTGAGAGGCAGAGGACCACTTACCTCGAAAATGTACTGGAAGGGTTGTTTGTGAGAAAAAGATCAAGAGTGTTGGCTGTGTGATTAGAATTGTCTGATATTCTGGTAGGTAAATGAACAATCTGTGCAAGGTCAATAGTAATTGCAAAGGCCTCAGCATCTTGACCAGTTAGGTCCTTGTGACTAGGCACCTCCGTAGCCAGGTGGGCAGGAGCAGCAGTGCGTAGCACATGCTTCTTGATTAGACCAGGGTTCGAGCCCGTGACCACCAAATAAGAAGGATGCGGAAAGGTCAGAGAATGACCACCACATATCCCGGATCAATATGGCCTTAGTTTCTAATGCTCCTTAAAACAAAATAACAAACAAACAATCCTTGTAACCAGAAAATAGAAGCCAGCTGGATTTGTGAATATTAAATTTACCAAGGAAAATTACCTCACTGTTAGGAAAGTTGGTTTGGAGAAATTCAAGTTTCAAAGAGAAGAAATCAAAGAGTAGAGAGATTTTAAAGAGAAGATCGAAAAGAGGAAATTCCAAGTTATTAAGTACCTGACAGGGAATATCAAAATGGACATATGTGCAAGTACCATCTTTGAAGCAAAAGGAATCATCTAGAGAACAATTTGGACAACTGAGATAAGTGGTGGTTGAATCAACTGAAAATTGGGATTCTGCCAGAAAAATTACATGGAGTTTGGCAGATTATAAGTGGAAACAGACATAACTGAGATTACGACTGACACTATGCATATTTGTGAAATAAATGAGGAAGTGTTTGAGAGGTTTAGAAATACTGTATTAGGTAATGAAATTTTTGGATATGGCATACACACGGCAAGAATACAGCTACTTGACATAACTTATCTTTGACAATGCCCCCACATACACACTACTCGGCCTACATGGAGTGGATGTGAGAGTACATGTGAATAGGCAAAGTTTTTACAGCTCCAGCAAATAGAGAATTTTTGCTTTTTTTTTATTGATTTAAATTGGCATATTAATTTATTTCTTAGAATTGCTTTATATTCCTAGTAACAATACCCTTTAGTTTAAATTGAATTTAGATAAAGATTTTGTAAGTTATTACTTAGTATCGGTAAAGATATCAAATCCATGTCTGGACAGGTTTTGCAGCTGCCGCGAACGAAAAGTTTTTAATTATACTTAGCCGCTTCATTGACTTAATTGTTAGATTAAATTATTTGCTATAAGAGGCTTATAGACCTTGTCAAGCTCTATGGTTTATTTTGAATTTAGTTAGTGTGATTTGGAAAGTAAATAATACTTCGTGTCCGTAGATTAACCGTTCGTAACTTGCCGCCATTGTTATAAGATACGTGTACTAGTGAAAGTTTAATGGAAAACTAGATAGCGAGTATGGTAGTATCAATTAATCAGTAAAATTTATTAATCTTATTAAATTTCATTGTCAATTCAACTGTACTTTTTTAACTAATAAATATAGTGACCTAGTTATTACAAACGTAACATCACAAATTAATACATGTAAGTTGACAGGGGATAAGAAAGTCATATAACGTAACTCGGAAATAATATTCAATACTGAAACACATATATACAGTGTCATTAGGTTTATGGTTATATTTTGTAATGGAATTTTATTGAATTTGAATAGAAATCATGACTCAGAACAGAGCAGCAAAGCAAAGCAAAAGGCTCAAACTGGTAGAAGTGCTGTGGCTCAGGGGAGAACTGAGGGAGGAGGGTTGTCCTCTGAATCACAGTCTATTGAAATGCAATGCTTGTTTGATGTTTGTGGAGCAATCAGAAACGGGACATGATATTGCCAAGGGGAATGTCTTTGTGTGTGTGCACAATGTAAGGAGTGTGATGAAATTAGGCGCCAAATCAGCATTGATATGGGCCTTTATGAGAGCTTGAAGGACAGGGTGGATGCCCTCAAAGAATTTAAATTGAGGGGTTGATCAAGCTCTCAGCTGCCCACATCAATGCCAGAGTTTGCACTTGAACATCACGCAATGCAGGGACAACCCCCAAGGCAGTATGCGCTGGTCTCAAAGGAACTAGTTGTTGAAGGTGACTCTATTGTCAGGGAAATGGGGAACATATTGTGCAAAAAGGATAGATGGAACAGAACCAGGGTATGTCTGCCAGGGGCAAAGGTTGATGACGTTGTATCATCCTTTAAGGGCACAAAGGTTGATATTGTTGTACTAATACTATTAAGAGTAGGAGACTGGCAGAATTACTTAACAAAAACAAGACAATGCTGAAAAAAAGCCGTAAGTCAGGGTTGAATTTGAAAGTATCTGCAATTCTGCCTAGACATGATAGGAGGGAGTATATGATGAGAGTCTTGTCGAATAATTCAGCCCTGGAGAGATTGTGCAAGGCTCAAGGGGTAGAATTTTTCTCAGCCTGGTCTGTGCTTGTTAACAAGAGAGACTGCTTCTACAGGGATGGGATACACTTAAAATAGAAAGGGTGTAAGAATTTTTGCTGATGCTATCGAGGCAGAGTTAGGTGGGACGGCAAACTGCTAGCTTGGAGGGATACAAGGACTAATAGATTAACAGTAGCCGCTGGCAGAGGTAAAAGTGATTCTTGCAGTACTTCTATTGAAATGCAATTGAGCAGCAGCCTGGAAAGGAAGGCAATGGGAATTTTCAGGAATAATGGGAGTCATAGTGGAACAAGTAAATATGTGGGCTGTGTTAGGGTAACTAAGAGTAGAAACAGGTGCATGTACACCAATGCTAGGAGTATATTTAATAAATTCGATGAGCTTGAAGTGCTAGTCAAGACATCAAAGGCAGATATTATTGGGATATCAGAGACATGGTGTCACACAGACATAAGTGCAGAACTGCAATTTTGGGAGTGCAAGGTGTACAGAAAGGATAGACAGGACAGGAAGGGAGGAGGGGTTATGCTGTTAGTTAAGAAACACAAAATCTAAGGAAGTGCATCGAATTAATGTTGGTGTACAATGCAATGTTGATCCTGTTTGGTGTGACATAAGCACTGGGAAAGGAAAAATGAGAGTAGGTGTGTGTTATAGGCCTAATAAATCTGAGAAGTATAATGAGCAATTGTGCAGAGAAATAGAGTGGGCAAGTAAATTAGAGTGTCTTATAATAGGGGATTTTAATTTCCCGGATATTGACTGGAATTTTTGGGTTGGTCACTCACACACTAGCAAGGCTTTTGTGGATATACTGGACGATTGTTTTCTACAGTAGCATGCTCAGGAGGCAACTGGAGGGAGTAATACTCTTGATCTGATTGTCAGTAATGATTCTTCATGCAACAGTGTGCTGAAGTGGGATTTACTCAAAGAGGTAACTACCATCAAGGGTAGAGAGAAGGGTTTTTTTTTGCTTTCGTAAAGGTGACTACTATTGTAGTCTGAGAGAGAGTATTTAAATTCTGTACGGTGGAACCAACTGATGATGTTACCAACAGCAAATTCAAAATGGAAAGCATTCAAAAAATTAATTTTGGAAGTTACTAGGCTTTTCATACCAACAAAGAAATATTGTTCAAGATATAGGCCTAAATAGATGTCAGACGATCTAATTAGACATGTAACAGAAAAGAAAAATGCATGGGATACCTATAAATTAACATGTGACACAGAAGCCTATGATATATATAAGCCGGTCTGTAACCAAGTTACAAAGGTGGTTAAGCAGGGGAAGGCAGATTATGAGAAATCTTTGGCAAAGGATGCAAAGAAAAACAGCAAAGAGTTCTTTCCTTATGTAAACTCTAGAAGGAAGGGGATGAATCACATTGGTCCACTTGACATTGATGATCCTGCTCAGGTAGCTAACAAACTAAATGAATATTTTGCATCGACATTCACACATGAGGAGTTATTCAGGGAGGGGAATACCAGAGGTGTATGCAACTCTGGCAGTAAGCTATACAGGATGATTCACTACCAGTGCGACAAACTTGCAGGGGGCGTAGGGGGCACAAAGACGAATCGGAATCACATAGCATTGCAGGGTCCGAAATGCATTTGTCATGTAGTAGAGGACGTTGAACGGGAGGTCGCGTGAACAGTGATCCTGCTGGAAGTCAGCATTTGCGAACCGGTTCCCGAGGCAGTAGGATGGACGAGTATTCAAATGTTGAACTGGCTGACATGCACCTTGCATATGGAGCTGCGGACTATAACGGGCGCGCCGCTCTGCGCTTGTACCAGGAATGTTTCCCACACAGGTGTCCTCCTCATCATACGATTTTCACATGTGTGCACAGAAGGTTACATGAGACTGGTTGTTTCATGAGAGGTACCATAAATCGAGAGCGAACGACGAGGATGCCAGACAATGAGGAAAATGTCCTACATCTTGCAGAAGGCAATCAGAGTACGAGTACTCGAGCGATAGGCCAATGATTGGGTATTTCCCAATCCACTGTATGGAGGATACTGTCAACAAACCAAATGAGTTCATACCATCTGCAACGCGACCAATCATTGGAGCCTGCAGATTATCCACTCCGGAGGACTTTTACTACTTGGATTCTTCAGCAGAAACAGTTCGCAAATGCTGACTTCCAGCGGGATTGCTGTTCTCGCGACCTCCCGTTCAATGTCCTCTACCGCATGACAAAGGCATTTCGGACACTGCAATTCTATGTGATTCCAGTTCGTCTTTGTGCCCCCTACACCTCCAGCAAGTTTGTCGCACTAGTAGTGAATCACCCTGTATAATCTTGTAATAACTGAGAGTAAAGTCGAGGAGAAATTGTTGAAGATAAACACAAGAAAGACACCTAGGGTGGATGGTATCTACCCAGTTATATTAAAGGAGGTGGCAAAGGAAGTAAGCAAACCCTTAGCCATAATTACAAGAGCTTCCCTGGACTCAGGGGAGGTACCCATGGACTGGAGATGTGCAAATGTGACCCCAATCTACAAATGAGGATCAAAGGGAGACACATAATTACAGACCTGTTAGTTTAACTTCTGTTCCAGAGAAATTAATGAAGGCACTGGTTAAAGAAGCATTGCAGGATCATCTAGAGAAGACTTGTTATAGCTCGGATACAGCATGGGTTTGTTAAGGGGAAGTCTTGTCTGACTAATTTAATTGGATACTATGAAGTAGTAACAAAGGAACTGGATGCAAAGAATAAATTTGATATCATATATTTGGATCTTAGAAAAGCCTTTGATACTGTTGCACATGGAAGACTGCTGCACAAATTGGAGCAGTGTGGCATTGAAGGCAAATTGCTGCTATGGATAAAGGGATGGGTGAGTGGGAGAAGACAGAGAGTGGTAATCAATGGACACTGCTCTTCGTGGACTAATGTTATTAGTGGAGTCCCTCAGGGTTCAGTGTTGGGTCCATTGCTGTTTTCTGTATTTATAAATGATATTGATGATGGTATATCAGGCTTATTGTCGAAGTCTGCAGATGATACGAAGGTTGGCAGGATTGTTAATGACAATAATGACAGGACACTGCTGCAACAGGATCTAGTAAAGTTGAGCAGATGGGCTGAGAGGTGGCAAATGAAGTTTAACATTGACAAATGTAAAGTACTACATATGGGAAGCAGTAATCCCAGAGTAACGTATCAAATCTGTGGTACCACACTGACAGTAGTAGAGAATGAAAAGGACCTGGGGGTAATTGAGCAGTTAGATATGAAGTTTTCTGAGCAGTACACATGGTCTGCAAGAGTAGCTCATGGTGTCTTGTCAATGATATACAGGAATATTTCTAGCAGGGATAAGGAGGTGATTATCCCCTTGTGTAAGGCAATGGTCAGACCACATCTTGAGTACTGTATACAGGTCTGGAGGCCTTATTTTAAGGATGTAGAGCTGTTGGAATGAGTACAGAGAAGGGAAACAAGATTAGTGAATGGAACAAAGGGTTGCTCTTACGAAGAAAGACAAGTTTTGCAAATTAAAGTGTCTGGAGACTAGGCACCTGCGAGGTGATCTGATTGAGGTGTATAAAGTCTTGAATGGTTTGAGCATGCTCAATGCTAATGTGATTATTCCTCTTGCTCAGAATAATCGCCTGAGAGGGCATAAATTCGAATTGAGGAAAGACAGTTGTAGGATAGATGTGTGGAAATTTGCCTTTAGCCAGCGGGTGGTTGATTGCTGGAACAAAATTCCATTTGTCATTGTAGAAGTTGATAGCTTAAATAGATTCCAGGCAAAACTTGACAAACATCCGGAGCGAGTGGATGGTTCAAATAAGGTTTTTGGTTTTTTTGCTGATGCTATATAAGCTTGCTTTTTTGCATCATGTGCCCTTGGTAATGCTAATACCCCCAGTCATCTGGCAAAGTAGTGATAACAGAAGCCTCCTGGAGTGATACCAATTGGTTTGGTCTGGTCTGGTGGACTATCTAGTGGCTGGCTGCAAATACCATTTTGGAGCTGTACAAAAATGTAAGTAAGATTGGATTTACCCTAATGCCCATCATAACCTCAAAAGACATCAATTATACTGCATGATGGAAGAGATGATTTGTAATACATTTATTATTTTTCTGTGTTTGAAATGTATATGTTTTTATTTCAGAGTGATTTAATACAGCCAACTTAAATTTATTGTTAGAGGAAATTTTAGAGTAAACCAATAATCAATAATCTAAATCCCTCAGCAGCAATGTTCCAGTATGATTACACTATTGCATGCATGCACACGCTGAAGACTGTTTTGATAGCATGTGATGCAAGAATCATTGTATAAAGTGTTGATGGAAGAGGCAGAAATAAAAAAGAACAGAAGTTAAAAACAGTAACAGTACAGATAATTAAGATTATGTTAATGGCTTAAGTCTCAGGAATAAACAATTTCATTCTCTTTTGAAGAAAAACTGTAATTATTCTTTTATCAGTATATAATTGGAAAGACTAAAAGTTTTATTAGATCCTATGGTCTAAGCAACTATATTCCATCAAGGAATGAAACAAGCTTGCATTTCAAAAGGATTAAAAACAAGAATGTTTAAAGCTCTCTGTTCACCTGATGTTTTGGATAAAGCAATTTTCTCTCACACTTTTTACTTCTTTTTAATGAGCACCTGGGAGCAGTTTTAGAATCACACAACCGAGAACTACTGTAGAAGATAATGGTGGCCAATGCTATATATAGATATTTTAAAATGTCTACAAGTTATTGCACACAAAAAGAAAACAGATCATCATAAAAGATGTTATAAAAGATTACATATAACATGTACAATCAGATTTTAGCTTTGAAGTGTGTATAATAATAATAATAATAATAATTATAAAGTTTAGTATATACATCAACAGAAATAAACTAAAATGATTTTTATTCCAAGTGATCATATTTGTAATATACAACTGTACTAAATCATTAATATAAGAATATATTACTCTTTTTTTATTTTTCAAAAAAAAAAGTTTTTTTTTGTTGCTTTAAGTACACAGACAAAAAAAAAAAAAAGTTGCACTAGTTTTCCAAGGAAACCAGATCTGTTTCCACAAGGGGAAACGAGATCAGCTAAAGGTAAAAAGATTATGGGGGGGGGGGGGAATACAACAGAAATAAATACCTTTCCTTGTATACCTTCCTTTTACGAATTTAAGTTGTTGTTATTTGGTTTTTAGGAGCATTAGCAACTAAGGCCATATTGCTCCGGGGATATGCGGTGGTCATTCCTTGACCTTTTCGCATCCTCCGTATTTGGTGGTCACGGGCTCGAACCCCGGTCTAATCAAGAAGCGTGTGCTATGCACTGCTGCTCCTGCCCACCTAGCTATGGAGGCGCCTACGAATTTAAGTTCCTTTATTTAACTTTGTTTTCTAAACTGAGAGTATCATCCATTGACCTTACTGTAATCATTGAAAATTAAAAATCTGCAGAATAAAGTTTGCGTTTTTTTTGAATGGCTAAGCTAACTGAACAATTATCGCAAACTCTTCTCAGGTGTTCATTACTGCTGTATCCTACCTTCTTCATTTTCCTAAAATTTGCAGAATTTAAAAAAAAAAAGTTTGATTTTAATGCAATTTTACCATTTTTTTGTAAGAAGATAGAAAAAAAAAAAACTGTTTTTGCAAAAAAAATAATAAAAAAAAAGAGCTTGGGCTGTGTATTTACTTTATTGACTTGTCTCAGAGGTTTACAGCCTGAGCAAGGTATCTCCTTTTTATAGAAAAATGTGATTTTAAAGTGACTTTAATAATATTGCACGATAGAAAGGGCTAGCTGGTTTATACCTAGAATCCTACGATTAAAACCTTAGCGAATTTTGGAATAACATTTTCAAGGAAGCAATGTTTTAAGAACGATATATGATATTTTTTTGTGGAATATCATAATGTTAACTTAATATAGGCGTACATGTACACCAAACTATAAAGAAATCTCCAATATTAAATATGGGAGTCATACATTTCTATTTAATGAGGCAAAAGTTCTGAACATCCAACGCAACTATACAAAGTTATTAATCACAGAAACCCTGGAAATGCAGCTTCATGAAAATTCTATCAACTTTCAGTGTCCCTACCTCATTTTGGATTCATGGTCATTTATATGCATGCACCATAACAAAATAATCTCTTATTAATATCTTGACACTGACACACAGTGCCATTTCCAACCCATGATCAAGACAGTCAGTTGAAAAGCCTAGTCCACTTAAGGTAGGAAATGTCTTGTAAAATAGTCTTAATTTTATTTCATTGCTGTAATTTTAATTAATATCATCACTGATAAATTCTTTCCTTTTTGGTTAAATTTTAATTAATTATTGTGACACAATGTCTTCTATCATTCAGAGTTTCGTGGAAGTGGTTTGATATGTTTTGGGGTCAGGTTGGGGTCCTTTGCCTTCAATCCCAGGGTATGTAGAATCATTCAAGTGCCGTGAGTGCAAGAATTCATTAAATTTATTTTAGATGTTTATATTTGGAGAGTGTTATTTATTTTTTTTTTTTTTGATTTGGTAGTTGTTGGCGCATCGGCTTCTGTGGCCATATTGCACCTCCCAAGGTTTTTGCAGTACTTTGATCCAAGCCCGAGGCGGGAATCGAACCCGCGACCTTTGGGTTGCCGGGCAGGTACTTTACCCACTCGGCTAGCCCGGTCGGCAGGAGAGTGTTATCTTGAAGTTATTCTACAGACTTGATTGAGGTAATTTCTTTATTCTTTTAAATTATTTTAGTAAGTATAAACACATGATAAATAAGTGGCTGAAGGGTAAATTTTAAATCTGTTTTCCATAAGTTATGTAAATATAAAGAGATACTTACAAGGAGCATAGAACATAACTAAAACATGTTTTTTTCTTTTAAGGAATGGCTTAAAGTTATCTTCATCAAGATGAATAACATCACTCGATATTTCAATCCAGGGCAATTCAGGTGGAGGAGGTGGAGGTGGCTCCTTTGGACTAGCAATATGATTTTCATTTAATTAAATTAAATTTTTTTACTAAAAATCCATCTCTCTCTCTCAAAAAAGATAAAAGAAAAATATATATAAATCTTAAAACTGCAAAAAAAAGGAATAACAGTAATAGCAATACATATATAGACTAAGATGAGTGAATTATTATTAATGCTATTTTTATTAAAAAAAAAAAGAGAGAGAGAGAGAGAGAGAAAATTGTGCTTTTAAAAACAGCAACTTTCTTCCTACTACTCTCCATAAGAGAAAATGAATTATCCATACAACAACATAATAATAACACTGTTTATTTTTAGTGTTAAGGTTATGAAATCTTTGTTGAGTCTTTGTTATATATACAATAATAGTACATACAAGAGACACAGAAGAAAGATACAATACACAGGGTGTCCCAAAAGTCACTGCAATTTCATTATTTCATTATTGATTTATTTGAAAATCAATATTTGATTTTCAAATAAATTTCATTATGACAAGCATATTTATTCTTTTTTTACATAAAACATAAGTATTTGTAATGTGTTAGAGATTTTATTATAATTTTTATTAATATTTTAATGTTTTCTCTTCAGACCCATAATTAATGATGAATGTTTAAGAGTGAATGTTTGTTGTAACATCCCGCATCAAAGAAATGAAGTTTTGTGAAATTGGGAAAAGGTTTTCAGGGAGATTTCATAGTTCCAGGCAATGCGATTTGTGCACTGGTGAATAAGTTCAAAATAATTGGGTCTTTGTGTGACAAGGAGAGACGTAGAAGCCCAAGGACAGCATGTGAAAGCATTGAAATCAGTTCAAGAAATGTTCAAAGAGGATCCAAATTTATGTTAGGGAGGGATCTCAAAGACTGAACATACCCAAGAAATCAGTTCACAGAATTTTGTGTTTGACACAGATGAAAAAGCCCTACCACAACCAAGTCTTGCATGGATGTGGTAGGGCTTTTTCATCAGTCTCAAACCTGCCTGAAGAAGGTTTTCAAAGTCGAGCAGCAATGTGTAGTACAGAACTTATCGATCGAATCCAAAATAACAGCTTAATGGACCACATCTTGTTCAGTGATGATTAGAACTGGCACTATGAATCTTGAAAACCTTTCCCTAACTTCACAAAACTTAATTTCTTTGATGCGGGATGTTACCATAAATATTCGATCTTGAACATTCATCATGAATTATGGGTCTGAAGAGAAAACATTAAAAAATTAATAAAAATTATAATAACATCTCTAACGCATTACAAATACTTATGTTTTGTGTAAAAAAGAATAAATATACTTGTCGTAATAAAATTTATTTAAAAATTGCACTGTCTCACCAAAATACGCAGTGACTTTTGGGACACCCTGTATAATGCCTACATACATTTTAGCAAGCACTGACAATTTGTTTTTGGTGTTTCCCTCTATTGTTATGTCTAGTCTGCAAAATGTTTCAGTGATATATACTTTATAAACATACATCACTTTATTATTATTTTTATGTTTTTTTTAATAATTTCCCCTTTTCAAAATAATCTGCCCTTTGAACAGATTAATTATTTTGCTACCCTTTAATATTAGTCCCTCAGCTGATAATAATAAGGGTTTAAGGGACAGAGATTATTTTCAAATCAGTGAATAGGATGAAGAACTATTTCAAAGAACATTTAATTTTCACAAATGCAAGTTATTTAAAAAAAAAACATACATGTGATGTATTTTTATAAAATTTTTTCCTCAATAGCTTCGAAATTTATAAATATTATAAAACTCCCAAAATTTCAGACTGCACTTATATTTCCAAAAGGTCTAACAGAATTTCACTAACACGAGAAAATGAAATAAATTTTACCAAAGAGAAGCCATTTATATTAGAAAATTTACTAATCACAAGATTAAGTAGAAACAGCAGTGAGATGTTGAGAACATTTAGTTGGGTTATTTAAGCAGCAGTTGTAATCATTTTATATGTTCCCTTCTCAGAAACCAAATATCTGTGTCAAAGAGTGGCAACTGATATGGGCGAGTTGCCTCCAAGTTCTTCAATGCTCGTGCCAGCGTCGCTCTTGATGGTGTCGAGCCAGCTTGTTCTTTGCTGACCTCTTCTTGTTCCACTGACCTTTCCTAGCATTATATGACCGAAGTACGCCAATCATAGCTTGGTGATCTTGGCTTCCAGTGATGTTCCTGGCTTGATGCGATCCAAAACCTCTCTGTTCACAACTTTCGTTGTCCATGGTGTGCGAAGCAGCCATCTCCAGCACCACAGTTCAAAAACTGTCAGTTTTTTCTTTTGTCTGCTTTTTTCATTGTCCAGCTTTCACACCCATAAGATGTTATGGGAAACACTATAGCATTAACCATTCTAATCTTTGTTGATTGTATTTCCAGATCTTTTCCATGCTCATCATTGCATTGCATCCAAATGAAATTCTTCTTTTAATTTCAGAGCCAGATTCTCTACCTGGTCAATCTTAGATCCAATAAAGATGAAATCCCAGTTGTTCATGTTGTTATGGAGGTTTAATACCACATAAGCTGCTATGACTATAAAGTGTCTATTCACTTATTATATTAAGAAATGAGAAATTTCCGTAAAGTCAGAAGAAATTCTGAAATCAGAAATTAGTAAAAAGCCCAGTTTGCCTGAGGAAGTTAAAACATTCAGTAATATTTTCCTTATCTCCAATGAGATTTTCAAGTGTTTTTAATTCATTGGAATGAGGTAGTATAGGCTGATGCTGCTGAGATTTCAAAAAAGTACTGCCCAAAGCATTAGCTCTGAGGGATAGATCTTGCCCATTCTAGGAAAGTATTGGAGAAGGTATGGTAGGAAACTTATCAAACAAGTGTCTGATAAGTTTCCTATTTCAAAAAAAAAAAAAAAACCAGACAGCTGTCTAGTTTTTTTTTTCCATATTATTTTGGGATCAGTGTTTCTGTGAAAACTGGATGCAAAATGAGTCCAGGATTCTTTCTTGGCTTGCCTTTGTATGAAATGTGCTTTTGCTCTTAATTTCTTATAATTAATGAGATTGGCTGTGCTCGGACAATGCTGAAATAAATTGCAGGCTTTATTTCTTGCTTTCTTTGCTATGTTGCATTCCACATTCCATTATTACCGCCAAATATATTATAATTACTGGCAAAAGCAGTAATTATAATGCTTTTGGCCTGGGGGAATTTGATAGTGGTATTGTGTATTTGGCCCCATTTAGAAGATGCGACGTGATGTAATCTATCACATTATCAATATACTGGAGGCGGATTTTTTCCTTATCAAGGGCAATTGATGACCGAAATTTTGCCCAGTCTGCTCAGACAAATTTCCATTTTGTACAGGGTTGAGTTGAAGGGATCTGTGCTTTCAAAAAGGTGCATACTATTGGGAAGTGGTCACTGCTCATTGGATCATTTATTACATACCACTCTGTGGTCGGGACCAATACTGGTGAACAAATTGAGAGATCTATTGCTGAGGTATGTCCTGTTGGGAGCTGTACATGTGTCGGTGAACCAGTATTGGGTAGAGTGAGATTTAGTACCTCTAAAAAGCTTTCAATTAGTCGACCCAGTCTATCTAATTTAGGAGAGCCCTATAAGGGGTGGTGCCTGTTAAATTTCCCTAATATACAGAGAGGTGGAGGTATCTGTATAAAGAGGGCTTCAGGATCTTTTAAAGAGTAAGTACGGTTTGGCAGTAGGTAGATTGAGACAAGTGTTATTGCACTATGGACAGTTAAACAAACAGCAACAGCTTCCACTTCAGTTTGAAGTGGGATATGTTTAGTTGGGATCTTTGAATTTACTAGGTTTCCACACCACAATGGGCAGCATTAGCTATATTTCGATCTCTTTGATCAAGGCAATAGTTCAAAGTAAAATTTGTGTGGTTAGGTAAGTTTCCTGTAAACAAAAGGGCAACTGGAGAATATTGGGTAATTAGGTATTGAATATCGTCAGTGTTGCAATGAAAGCCTCTGCAATTCCACTGTAAGATGCTGTGGTTCATTTAGATTTAGTTGAAGATGATTTATATGACTGTTTTTTGTTTGAGGAACATTTTTTTTGGGAAGGTGGGGCATACGGTTTATCATGCGGGATGGTCCAAGTATCAGTTGGGATACTAATTGGAGTGTTGGTTGCATCACTCATTTTAGTTTGATAATGTATTTTTAACCCAGTTAGTTAAAGATGTGCTGGGAGGTATTGATACATCTGTTTGAGCTGCTGTTGAATGAAAGCTTTGAGCGTGAGATGCATATGAATGACTGGGCATGGTCAACACCAGGGTCCTGAGCTGGATATCATCATTCTTCTCTTTCTTAGCAATTCCTTTCTCTCTCTTTCTCTCTCTCTCAGGGTAACTCAGGAATTTTTTTTTTTTTTTTGGCTGGTGCAGCATGAGCCTCAGGCTTCCTTGCACCATATGGCCAATAATAATAATAACCTGTCTGCATGCCTCAGGGTTTGTGACTTTGTGCTCTATTTTATATTTTTGGATTTTCTTCCCTGTTTTCCACATTTCACAAGATTTGGAAAAGGCTGGGTGACTTGACTTTCTTTGCAGTTGGGGAAAACGGGACTTGAGGCTGAACAGTCTGCTTGTGTATGCTCCTTGGAACCACAAACTCACATCACCTCTACATGCTTGTTGGGAGTGTCCATATTTTTGGCATTTAAAACAATGAATGGTATTAGGGACATAAGGTGAAATTCGGCAGTTTAAATAGCCCACTTTTACTTAGGATGACAAATCTGGGGTGCTGAAAGTTAAAATTATGGATTGAGTTGGGAACAAGATTTCCATCTTTTTTTGCCATTATATGTTTTGCACAAATTACTTTTTGATTGCTCAGTTCTTGCACTAATTCCTCTTCAGATACTGTAATCAGGTCCCACTCTGTGATGACACCTTTGGACGAATTTAACGTATTGTGTGGAGCGATAAATACTGGCAGCCAAGCAAAATGGTGTTGTTTTGAGCAGCCACTCTGAATGTTTTGAGGTAGCTGTTTCAATCAGGAGATCTCCGGATTGCAGTCGTTTAACCATTTTTGGTGTTCTAGCAATGGATTCCAAATGGTGATAACTTTCCGACAGGCTGGTTGGAGAGAGAGTGTATCACCAGAAAGTTTGGAATCTCATTGCACTCCACTTCTCTTCGGAGCCATTTCGGTTGGTTAAAGTCCTCGTCATTGGGTTTGATTTGCCTTGAGTTTGAAGGCACTAGAGGTGGGTAATTTATATCCATGGTTACTCTTTTTAGCCCTGGAGGATAACTTTTCCCCAAGGTTACCAACCTTACAAAGAGAAAGCAGGAGCAATGCCGCTTAGAGGCCAAGCGGTTGAAGTGTTAAGTTGATTACTAGAAATCGAAATACAGGAAAATGTAAAAAAAAAAGGTGTATTTCTTTTCTGTGTTCTAACTTGTGGCTTTTCAAGTATAGAACTGTTTTTAAAGTAAGACTGTTGAAAGAAATGTAGAAACTTAAAATATAATTTCAATCGCTTGTCAAGAGAACTTTATGAATCACAAGAATATCGCTTGGCCTTGAAATACACTTGGCACCTGGGTCTACGAAATCCCTGACAGATTTGATCTCTTCATGGTTAATTTTAACTTCTCCTGTCCCAGCTTTGTCATAATTTTTGTTTTCTTGTTGTTAACGGCACTCACGCTTTTTTGGCTCGCATCTTTAACCATTAAATTCAATTGTATCAGATCTTCTGCAATTTCTGCAAGCACAGTTAGATCACTGCATATCTCAAATTATTGATTTTTTTGCTGCCAATTTTCATTCCAATTTCTGACATCCAAATACAACTTTCTCATGTTGTTGTTGGAGTGGGGTCTCAGACAGTTTTTAAATTCTGTACAGTGGGATCAACTGATAATGTTACCAATGTTGAATTCTAAGTGGGAAGCCTTCAGGGATTTAATTTTGGAGGCTACTAGGCTTTTCATTCCAACTAAGAAATACTGTTCAAGGTTTAGGCCTAAATGGATGTCAGATGAACTAATGAGGCTCGTGGCAGAGAAGGAAAATGTATGGAATGCATATAAAGTATCAGGTGACACAGAAGCCTATGGCAGATATAAACTAGTCTGTAATCAAGTCACAAGGGAGGTTACGCAGGTGGATGCAGATTACGAGAAATAATTGGCAAAGAATGCAAAGAAAAACAGCAAAGAGTACTTTACTTATGTAAACTCTAGAAGGAAGGGGATGAATCATATTGCACCACTCAACATAGATGGGTCGACTATTGATGATCATGCTCAGGTAGCTGAGTGTGGGGAGTGCCAGAAGTTTATCAAACTCTAACAGGGAGCAAAGTGATTTTGTAATAACTGAGAGCAAAGTGGAGGAGAAATTGTTGAAGTTAAACATAAAAAAAAGGCACCTGGGGTGGATGGGTTAAACATAAAAAAAGGCACCTGGGTTTAATATAACTATCCAGTTATATTAAAGGAGGCAGCAAAGGAAGTAAGCAAACCCTTAGCCATAATTACGAGAGCTTCCTTGGACTCAGGGGAGGTCCCCATGGACTGGAGGTGTGCAAATGTATCACCAATTCACAACAAAGATTTAAAAGGTGACACAAGTAACTATACACCTGTTAGTTTCACTTGTGTTCAAGGGAAAATAATGGAATCACTGGTTAAAGAACATTGCGGGATCATCTAGATAAGACTGCAGTAATAGTTAAGACACAGCATGGGTTTGTTAAATGATCTGATTGACTGCTATAAAATTAAAGACATATGGCATTAAAGGTAAGTTGCTACAATGGATAAAGGGATGGTTAAGTGGGAGAAAACAGAGCGGTAATCAATGGACACTGCTCTTCGTGGACAAATGTTATTAGTGGAGTTCCCCAGGGTTCGGTGTTGGACCCATTGTTGTTTTGTATACTTATCAATGATATTGATGAAGGTATCTCAGATTTAATGTCCAAGTTTGCAGATGATACAAAGGTTGGCAGGGTTGTTAATGACAGTATGCTACTCCAACTGGATCTAGATAAGTTGGGCAAATGAGCTGAGAAGTGGCAACTGAAGTTTAATATTGACAAATGCAAAGTACTGCATATGGGAAACAATAACCGAAGAGAAATGTACCATCGGCACTAATGATATTAAGAGTAGGAGACCGGCAGAATTACTTAACAAGTACAGGTCACTGTTGAACAAAAGCCGAGAATTAGGGTTGAATTTGAAAGTGTCTGCAATTCTGCCCAGACACGATAGGAGGGAGTATAGGATGAGAGCCTTGTCGATCAATTCGGCCCTGGAAAGATTGTGCAAGGCTCAAGGGGTAGAATTTTTTTCAGCCTGGACTGTACTTGTTAACAGGAGAGATTGCTTCTACAGGGATGGGATACACTTAAATAGAAAGGGTGCAAGAATATATGCTGATGCTATCGAGGCAGTGTTAGGTGGGTCGGAAAACTGATAGCTTGGGGGGGGAGACAAAGACCAATAGATTGCCAGTAGCCACTGGCAGAGGTGAAAGAGATTCTTGCACTGCTTCTATTAGAATGAGCAGAAGCCTGAAAAACAAGATGCATGATATTTCAGAGACTGCTGGGAGCCATTGCGGTACAAGTTAACACATGGGTTGTGTTAGGGTAGCTAAGAATAGAAACAGGTGCAGGTATACTTGCGTTTACACCAATGCTAGGAGTTTAGTACATAAATTTGATGAATTTGAGGTATTGCTCAAAAATCAAAGGCAGATATTGTTGGGATATCAGAGACGTGGTGTCACACAGATATAAGGAATGCAGAACTGGAATTTGGGGAGTACAACGTCTACAGAAAGGATAGACAGGATAGGAAGGGAGGAGGGGTTATGCTATTAGTTAAGAAATACATAAAATCCAAGGAAGTGAAGCCAGTCGACATTGCTGGATAGTGCAGTGTCGAGTCAGTTTGGTGTGACATAAGCATTGGGAGATCAAAATTGAGAGTAGGGGGTGTGCTATAGGCCTAATGACTCTGATGAGTATAATAAGAAACTGTACAGGGAAATAGAGTGGGCCAGTAAATCAGAGAGTCTTATAATGGGAGATTTTAATTTCCCAGATATTGACTGGAATTTGGGGGCTGGTCACTCACACACTAGCAGGGCTTTTGTGGATTTATTGGATGATTGTTTTCTACATCAGCATGTTAGGGAGGCAACTAGAGGGAGTAATACTCTTGATTTGATTATCAGCAGTGATTCTTCATGCATTAAGAATCTGCAGATAAATGAACCACTAGGTGGCAGTGATCACAGTGTGCTGAAGTGGGATTTACTCAAAGAGGTAACTACCATTAGGGGTAAAGGGAAGGGTTATTGCTTCCGTAAAGGCGACTATGATGGACTGAGACAGTATTTAAATTCTATACAGTGGGACCAACTGATGATGTTACCAACAGCAAATTAAAAATGGGAAGCATTCAAAGAACTTATCTTGAAAGCTACTAGGCTTTACATACCAACTAACAAATATTTTTCAAGGTTTAGGCCAAAATGGATGTCAGATGAACTAATGAGGCATATGGCAGAGAAGAAAAATGCATGGGATACTTACAAATTAACACATGACACAGAAGCCTATGATAGATACAAGTTGATATGCAACCAAGTTACAAAGGAGGTTAGGCAGGCGAAGGCAGATTACGAGAAATCCTTGGCAAGGGATGCAAAGAAAAACAGCAAAGAGTTTTTTACTTATGTAAACTCTAGAAGGAAGGGGATGAATCAGATTGGTCCACGATATTGATGGGTCAACTGTTGATGATCCTGCTCAGGTAGCTAGCAAACTAAATGAATATTTTGCATCGACATTCACACATGAGGAGTTATTCAGCGAAGGGAATGCCAGAGGTGTATTCAACTCTAGCAGTAAGCTACAGAATCTTGAAATAACTGGGAGTAAAGTGGAGGAGAAACTGTTGAAGATAAACACAAGAAAGGCACCCGGGGTGGATGGGATCTATCCAGTTATATTAAAGGAGGCACAAAGGAAGTAAGCAAACCCTTAGCCATAATTATGAGAGCTTCCTTGGACTCAGGGGAGGTATCCATAGACTGGAAATGTGCAAATGTGACCCCAATTCACAAAGGAGGATCAAAGGCTGACACAAGTAATTATAGACCTGTGAGCTTAACTTCTGTTCCAGGAAAATTAATGGAGGCACTGGTTAAAGAAGCACTGCAGGATCATTTAGACAAGACTTCAGTTATAGCTTGGACACAGCATGGTTTTGTTAAGGGGAAGTCTTGCCTGACCAATTTGATTGGATACTATGATGCAGTCACAAAAGAACTGGATGCAGGGAATAGCTTTGATATTATATACTTGGATCTTAGAAAGGCTTTTGATACTGTTGCACATGGAAGACTGCTACACAAATTGGAGCAGTGTGACATTGGAGGCAAATTGCTGCTATGGATAAAGGGGTGGTTGAAGGGGAGAAGACAGAGAGTGGTAATCAATGGACACTGCTCATCGTGGACTAATGTTATTAGTGGAGGCCCTCAGGAATCAGTGTTGGGTCCATTATTGTTTTCTGTATTTATAAATGATATTGATGATGGTATATCAAGCTTAATGTCCAAGTTTGCAGACGATACAAAGGTTGGCAGGGTTGTCAAGGACACTACTGACGCTATGGTACTGCAACAGGATCTGGAAAGGTTGAGCAGATGGGCTGAGAGGTGGCAAATGAAGTTTAACATTGACAAATGTAAAGTACTACACATGGGAAACAGCAACCCCAGAGCAACGTATCAACTCTGTGGAACTACACTGACAGTGGTAGAGAATGAAAGGGACTTGGGGGTGGTTGTGCAGGCAGATATGAAGTTCTCTGAGCAGTGCAGACGGGCTGCAAGAGTAGCTCATGGAGTATTGTCAATGATATATAGGAATTTTTCCAGCAGGGATAAGGAGGTGATTATTCCCTTGTATAAGGCAATGGTCAGGCCACACCTAGAGTACTGTATACAGGTCTGGAGGCCTCATTTCAAGAAGGATGTAGAGCTGCTGGAACGAGTACAGAGAAGGGCAACAAGATTAGTGAATGGAACAAAGGGGTGCTCTTACGAAGAAAGGCTTAAGTTTTGCAAATTACAGTGTCTGGAGACTAGGCACCAGCGAGGTGATCTGATAGAGGTGTATAAAGCCTTGAATGGTTTGAGCATGCTCAATGCTGATGGGATTCTTCCTCTAGCTCAGAATAATCACCTGAGAGGGCATAAATTCAAATTGAGGAAAGACAGATGTAGGATAGATGTGCGGAAATTTGCCTTTAGCCAGCGGGTGGTTGGTTGGTGGAACAGACTTCCATCCCTTGTCGTGGAGGTTGATAGCCTAAATAAGTTTAAGGCTCAGCTGGACAGGTATTTTGCACAAACAGAGGGGTGAAGTGGAAGTGGTTTTTTTTTTTTTTTTTTTGGCTGATGCTGCATAAGCTTGCTTTCTTGCATCAAATGCCTCTACTAATGCTAATGCTAACTGTGTTATACTACACTCAGGGAAGTGGAAAAGATCTCGGTTTAATTGTACAGTTGAATACGAAGTGCGCTGAGCAGTGCAGATGAGCTGCCAGGGCAGGTCACGGAGTCTTGTCAATAATATATAGGAATTTTGTTAGCAGGAACAGAGAGATGATTATCCTGTTATACAAGGCAATCAAGTCAGACATGTACACCTAGAGTACTGTGTACAGGTCTGGAGGCCTCATTTTAGGAAGGATGTAGAGTTGCTAGAACGAGTACAAAGAATGGCAACAAGATTGGTGAGGGGAACAAAGGGGTGCTCTTATTAAGAAAGGCTTAAGTTCTGCAAACTGCAGCACCTGGAGAATAGGCACCTGTGAGGTGATCTGATTGAGGTTTATAAAGCCTTGAATGGCTTGAGCAAGCTGAATGCTGATGGGAGTTTTCCTCTTGCTCAGATTAAGAACCCGAGGGGGACACAGTTTTGTTGTGGAAGTTGACAGCTTAAATAAATTTAAGGTTGAGCCAGACAGGCAACGAATGGAGGGGCAAAATGGGAGGTTTTTTTTTGGCTGATACTTCATAAACTTGCTTTCTTGAATTGTACTCTACTAATGCTAATGCTGCAATGGCTGCTATGTCCAAATTGAGCCTGATATTTTGGACTAGAAGTAACTGTGTACGTTATGGGAAATAGGTCAAAAAGTGACTGTAAACGTTGATCATTTTCAGGTAAGTAAAAATTTCTGAGAAATTGCTATCATCTCCAAGTATATGGGATACAATTTTCTCATAACTGATTCAGTATACAAAATAAATAAAAATAGTAGTAGTAGTAGAGCCATGTGATGCAAGAAAGAAAGCTTATGTAGCATCAGAAAAAAAACAAAAAAAAAAAAAAAAACCAGATTCATACATCCATTCCCTCTAAAAGTTTGTCCAGTTCTGTCTTGAATTTATTTATGCTATCAGCTTCCACAATGACCGATTGAAGTTTATTCCAGCAATCAACTACCCGCTGGCTAAAGGCAAATTTCTGCACATCAATTCGACAACTGTCTTTCCTAAATTTCAGTTTATGCCCCCTCGGGTTTGTAATCTGAGCATAAGGAAGAATCCCATCAGAATTGAAACTGTTTAACCCATTCAAGGACTTATACACCTCAATCAGATCAACTTGGTCTCCAGACTTATACACCTCAATCAGATCAACTTGGTCTCCAGACTTATACACCTCAATCAGATCAACTTGGTCTCCAGACTTGTGCACCTCAATCAGATCAACTTGGTCTCAAGCAACTATACATCCTTCCTAAAATGAGTCCTCCAGACCTGTATGCAATACTCAAGGTGTGGCCTGATCATTGGGATAATCACCTCCTTATCCCTGCTAGCAAAATTCCTGTATATCATTGACAAAATCCACATGAGCTGCTCTGGCAGCCCACCTGCACTGCTCAGAAAACTTCAAAAACTGACGGCACAATTACACCCCCAAGCCTTTTTCATTCTCCACTACCCCGAGTGTAGTACCACCCAATTAGTACATTACTCCGGGGTTACTTCTACTCATATGCAGTAATTTGCATTTGTCAATGTTAAACTTCAGTTGCCACCTCTCAGACCATCTGCCTAACTTTTCTTGATCCTGCTGCAGTAGCATACTCTCATTACTGTCATTAACAACCCTGACAATTGTCTGCAAACTTGGACATTAAGGCTGATATACCTTCATCAATATCATTGATAAATATACAAAACAGCAGCTGCTGCTGCTGTTGTGCTTGTATTTTTCTGGTGCAAAGGCTAATTAGGCCATATTGGACCTTTCATAGTAGTTAATACTAACTTTATTGGCTTCTATGGAAGCAGTTAGAAACGATTACATAAACCTATTTGTTTTAGAAAGAAGAAAAATTCTGTAAGGTTTGAATTTTCACCTATGATATGGCTAAGTGACAATTCCTGTAAGTTTGGGAGAGAAGTGAATGAAATTATATGGGAACTGTTATACAAGGTGCATTCCAGGAGTATGTGTTATATTGTGAGTGGCATATGGCAATGTGAACACTGTGGAGGGTCATTACCTGATAACAGAAATAGCTGTATCAAATGACTGTGACCTATTTGGGGTCTGGCCAGGACTACCTCTTCTTGTCTGTTTGTGTGGAAATTGGAGGCCCATAATTGCGGTGCAGGTTTAATTTCAAGGATTTTGTTATAAATATGCATTTGCCACTGAAGTGTCCATTGTTCCTTACATATATTTTGCATATGCATTTTGTAATCACTGAACGGGATTAGAAAATTCACTGGGGATGTGCTGGATGGATGCTTGGCAGCATCATCTGCAATTTCATTTCCTGGTATTCCAGTATGGCCTGGGATCCAGCAGAAGACCTTTTGCCGATGATCTTTGAGACAAGTCAACTCTGATCTGATGAGTAGGTGGAGAAATCTTTTGCATTGCTAATAGAACACTTTGCGGATCTGTGTAGATTATGCTCTTTTCGATTGAGAGATCAATCGAAAAGAGCATAATCTACACATAATCTTTTCGATCCATCAGTATATATTTTAGCGAAGTCAGGATATGTGCAATGTGGAGCTGTTGGATGTTAATACCCATTAAAGAGCATTTTCCCCATTGGTGGAAATAATTGTCACAAGATGGCAATGATGACAGACCATGGATGAATGTGATCTTTAGTTCTTTAGTTCTTGGTGACTTGTATATTCCAGTTTTCTGCTAGTTCCATTAACCGAATACCTGCAGGCCTAATTGCTTGTGGTTTGTTTCTATAAAAGGTCGTTAGTTGTGGATCATTAAATATTGACCAATTAGCATGGGTAGACTGACTTTGGATCTTGGTTGCATAGTTCAGAAATAACATCTTTCTTCTGATGTTTATAGGAGCTTCCTAGGCTTCTGCATACAAACTTTGCACTGGAGACATTCTGAACTCATCTAGAGCTATTCTAAGAGCTGAATGTTGAATAGCGTTGAGGCGAGAAAAAGCACTTTCCCTAGCAGAATCGAAGACAGGTGTGCCATAATCCAGACAAGATCTGCTCCCCAGGTTGTTGCTGATAAGGCTCTGAATATGTTCATTTTTTTTTTGACAAGCTGTCTGGAGATGTTCAATGTGTTTTTGATAGTTTAACTTTCAAAAACTAGTTTCAATTTTTGATTGAACAGGAAGTTTGAATTTTGCATATTATTGGGAAATGATTGCTGTTGTGAGGATCATTAAGAACTACCCACTCAATACTTGGATAGAGCACCGGAGAGCAAATGGAAAGGTCTATTGCTGAGGTCGATCCGGTAGGAAAATGACCATAGGTAGGAGAGCCAGTATTCAATGATATAAAATTCTGTGTGTCTATCAACATTTCAATAAACTTTCCACGCTTGTGAACCCCATAATGGGTGGTGAGCATTAAAGTCACCTAGCAGACAGAAGGGAACTGGTAGTTGCAACACAAGATTTTCGATTTCCTGAATAGAATATGGACAATTAGGTGGAAGACAAATTCAGACCAATGTAACACATCTGGAGGGAACTCTTCATCCAACAGGATGGCTACTCTTCGATGAGCACTATTAGTGTCATTTCTATCTTGTCTGAAGATAGTGTAATTTTTGACTGTAGTGGAAACTTGAGGCATCAAGTTGGTTTCTTGTAGGCACATGGCAACAGGATTGAAGCAGTGAATTAGTTCATTGATATCATCGATGCTGCTGCGAAAACCTCTACAATTCCATTGAATGATGTGTTCCATTAATTGGTTTTGTTTGTGGAAGATGAATCTGACTGCTTTTTATAATCTGACTGCTAATTGTTTATGACGGTCTGGTATTGATTTTTCTTTTCAGGGAAAAGTGGGATGTCCTGATTCATTGTTATCATCCATATCATCTTCTGCGTGTATTTCAACCAGTTCTTCTTGACCAATAGTATCATCTGTATCCATGCTTGTTAGGCATGATTCTTTCGTCTCAACAGGATACGATCTTTGCAAATTTTCTACTACCTGACAATGCAGAAATCTCTGGGGTGGAACTGTGAATGGCATATTATTGCTTTTGTCTACTGAATTTGGTTTAGATTGATGCTGGACCAAGAGTACTGAACGAGCCCAGTCTGATATTGATATTTTTGGAAGGATGGATACTTCTGTCTGACATGCCACTGATTCTTGTCTGTGAATGGTAGAAGCATAAGTGCATTTTGGTATACTTAAGTTGACCTTTTTTTTTTTTTTTTGATTTGGTAGTTGTTGGCGCATCGGCTTCTGTGGCCATATTGCACCTCACAAGGTTTTTGCAGTACTTTGATCTAAGCCCGAGGCGGGAATCGAACCCGCGACCTTTGGGTTGCCGGGCAGGTACTTTACCCACTCGGCTAGCCCGGTCGGCTTAAGTTGACCTGTTTTATCACTTCTTGGTAAGAGACTATTTTCAATTTTATATTTTTGTATTTTTTTTCCTATCTTCCATAGATCACAATCTTTGGAGTAAGCTGGATGCTTGCCACTACAATTAGGACACTGTGGTGTTGGAGCCTTGCATTCTGCTTGTGTGTGATTTTTGCAGCCGCAGTTCGGACATATAGCGTATCCATGGCATGCTGTCTGAGAATGGCCGAACTTTTGACACTGATAACATCTAAGCGGATTTGGGATATATGGCCTAATGCAGCAATTCATGTAACCTCCTTTGACAGAGCCCTGTAGATTTGGAGTACTGAAAGTTAAGATTATGTTTCACGTGGAAGTTAAGTTGTTGCCTTTTCTGATCATGATTCGTTTAGCATGAGACACATTTTGATCTTTTAGCTCCTGGACAATTTCTTCCACAGAAACGTTTAATAGATCCCATTCGGAGATCACTCCCTTGGAAGAATTCAGTGTGTTGTGTGGGGTAACCTGAATCGGTATTCCACTTAAAGAAGTAAGTTGTAATAGTAACTCAGAATGTCTTGAGTGAGATATCTCTATTATTAAATCTCCTGATTGGAGATGTTTAACCATTTTTGGTGAACCTGCAGCATTTTCTAGGCATCTCCGGATGACGAAAGGGGAGAGTTTGCTCACAGGTTGGGATGACAAAAAGTGTATTATGAGGAAAACTGAAGATTCCTGCTTCCTAGTGTCCATTTTAAGTCTCTTTGAAAGAGAGAGGCCACGGTCGGTGTCACTGTCATGTTGAGAGCTCTTGGGGTCTAAGCGCGGAAATACATCTGTTTCCATTTCTGCTCCTTTTAGCCCTGAGTGATGGATTCCCGCCGAGGCCCCACCACATGGAGGTAGGAGCTGTGCCACCAGTGACCAAGCAGATACTGATGTTAGTAGGGTGGTTAGTATTTGATATAAAGACTAGGAAAAGAAAGGTGGATATATTTCTGGGTTCTTACTTCTGACTTTGCAAGCAAAGAACCACTTGATGTGAACAAAACAGGAGAAAATCACACAGGAAAAGAAATAAAACTTTATTGTTTTCAAAGAGCACTCTATAATTCACACAGAGAAAAACACTTGGCACTCGGGGGCAAAACAACAGTGAGCACAACACTGAGCCTTTGGAGACTCCAATGATAACATTAGTCCATGAAGAGCAGTGTCCATTGATTACCACGCTCTGTCTTCTCCCATTCAACCACCCTTTTATCCAGTGTAGCATACTGCTCCAATTTGTACAGTAGTCTTCCATGTGCAACAGTATCAAAAGCTTTCCTGAAAGCTTTTGATTCTGACAAATGGGGATAAGATACAGCCCTGTTGCACACCTTTTCCAATTTCAAACCCCTCAGGTTCGTAATCTGGGCATAAGGAAGAATCCCATCAGAATTGAGTCTGTACAACCCATTCATAATTTGCAGAACATAAGCTTTTATGTAAGAAGGGGTCCTCTTACCTTTTGGTAAGAGGACCCCTTTGTTCCCCTCAACATTCTTGTTGCTCTTCTCTGTACTCTCTCAAGGAAATCTACATCCTTTCTAAAATGAGTCCTCAAGACCTGTATCAGTCTCGTAATCTGTATCCCATCAGAATTGAGTCTGTTCAACCCATTCAAGGAATTATACACCTCAATCAGATCAACTTTGCTTGCATGTGATATCAAGGCTATTGTACAGTAGTTAAAGCAATTTCAGGTGTCTCCCTTCTTTGGGATTGCAATAAACACTGATCTCTCCCAGTATTTTGGCCAGATTGCTTTTCCAAATCTCCTGGCACAGATATTGACTGAAATCTGTGGGTTGGTCACTCACATAGTAGTAAAGCTTTTGTGGATTTATTGGACGATTGTTTTCTACATCAGCATGTTCAGGAGGCAACTAGAGGGAGTAACACTCTTGATCTGATTACCAGTAGTGATGCTTCATGCATTAAGAATTTGCAGATAAAGGAACCACTAGGTGGCAGTGATCACAGTGTGCTGAAGTGGGATTTACTCAGAGGTAACTAACATCAGGAGTAAAGGGAAAGGATTTTACTTTCATAAAGGTGACTACGGTGGTCTGAGACAGCATTTAAATTCTATATGGTGGGACCAACTGATGATGATACCAAAAGCAAATTCAAAATGGGAAGCATTCCAAGAATTAATCTTGGAAGCTACTAGGTTTTCATACCAACTAAGAAATGTTGTTCAAAGCTTAGGCCTAAATTGATGAAAGATGAACTAATTAGACATGTGGCAGAGAATAAAAATGAATGGGATACATAAAAATTAACAGGTAGATAGATGCCTATGATATAAGCTGGTCTGTAACCAAATCACAAAGGAGGTTAGGCAGGCAAAGGCAGCTTACAAGAAATCTTTGGCAACGGATGCAAAGAAACAGAGCAAAGAGTTCTTTACTTATGTAAACTCTATAAGAAAGGGAATGAATCAGATTGGTCCACTTGATATTGATAGTTCAACTGTTGATAATCCTGCTCAGGTTCGTAACGAACTGTGTATTTTGCATCTACATTCACACATGAGCAGTTATTCAGGGAAGGGAATACCAGAGGTGAATTAAATTCTGGCAGTGAGCAACATGATTTTGTAATAACTGAGAGCAAAGTGGAGGAGAAATTGTTGAAGATAAACATAAGAAAGACAACTGGGGGGGGGGGAATGTGGGATCTATCTAGTTTTATTAAAGGAGGCAGCAAAGAAAGTAAGCAAACTCTTAGCCATAATTACGAGAACTTGCTTGGACTCAGGGGAGGTACCCATGGACTGGAGATGTGCAAAGGTGACCCCAATTCACAAGGCAGGATCAAAGGGTGACACAAGTAAGTATAGACCTGTTAGTTTAACTTCTGTTCCAGGGAAATTAATGGAGGCACTGGTTAAAGAAGCAGTGCAGGATCATCTAGACAAGGCTTCAGTTGTAGCCCAGACACAGCATAGGTTTGTGAAGTCCGGTATGACCAATTTGATTGGATACTATGATGTGGTCACAAAGGAACTGGATGCAAAGAATAATTTTGATATCATATATTTGGATCTTTGTAATGCTATTGATATTGTTGCACATTGAAGTCTGCTGCACAAACTGGAGGCAAACGGCTGCTATGGACAAAGGGATGGTTGAGTAGGAGAAGACAGAGTGGCAATCAATGTACACAGCTCTTCATGGACTAATGTTATTAGTGGAGTCCTCCAGAGTTCTCCCAAGAGTTGGGCGCATTGTTCTTTTCCGTATTTATTAATGATACTCATGATGGTATATCAGGCTTAATATCCACATTTGCAAATGATACAAAAGTCGGTAATGACACTAATGACAGTATGCTGCAACAGGATCTAGAAAAGTCAAGCAGATGGGCTGAGAGGTGGCAACTGAAGTTTAACATTGACAAATGTAAAGTACTTCCTATGGAAAGCAGTAACCCCAGAGTAATGTATCAACTGTGTGGTACTACACTGACAGTGGCTGAGAATTAAAAGGACCTGGGGGTAATTATGCAGGCAGATATGAAGTTTTCTGAGCAGTGCAGACAGTCTGCAAGAGTAGCTCAATGATATACAGGAATTTTTTTAGCAGGGGTAAGGAGGTGATTATCGCTTTGTATAAGGCAATGATCAGGCCACACCATGAGTACTATATACAGGTCTGGAGGCCTCATTTTAAGAAGGATGTAGAACTGCTGGAAAGAAAAATGCATGGGATGCACATAAATTTTCAGGCAACACAGAAGCCTATTGTAGATACAAGCTAGTCTGCAATCAAGTCACAAAAGAGATTAGGCAAGCAAAGGCAGATTGGAATTATCCTTGGCAAAGGATGCAAAGAAAAACAGCAAAGATTTCTTTACTTATATAAACTCTAAAAGGAAGGGGATGAATCAGATTGGTCCACTTGATATCAGGGGCTTGACTGTAGATGATTATTCTCAGATGGCTGCAGAAACTAAATGAGAATTTTGCATCTACATTCATACATGAGGAGTTACTCGAGGATGATAGGGCCAGACGTCTATCAAACTGTAACGGGGAGTTAACTGATTTTGTAATAACTTAGAACAAAGTAGAGGAGAAATTGTTGAAGTTAAACATAAGAAAGGCACCTGGGGTAGGTGGGATCTATTCAGTTATATTAAAGGAGGCAGAAAAGGAAGTAAGCAAACCCTTAGCCATAATTATGAGAGCATCCTTGGACTTGGGGGGAAGTCTCCACGGACCGGAGATGTGCAAATGCACCTCCAATTTACAAAGAGGGTGATCAATAGGTGACACAAGTAATTACAGACCTGTTAGTTTGACTTCTATTCCAGGGAAAATAATGGAGTCACTGGTTAAAGAAGAATTGCAGGATCATTTAGACAAGACTGCAGCAATAATTCAGACACAGCATGGGTTTGTCAAGGGGAAGTCTTGTCTGACCAATTTGATTGGATACTGTGATGTGGTCACAAAGGAGTTGGTGGCAAAAAATAATTTTGATATCATATACTTGGATTTCAAGAAAGATTTTGATACTGTTGCACATGGAAGACTACTGTCAAAACTGTAGCAGTATGGCATTAAGGGCAAGTTGCTTCAATGGATGAAAGGATTGTTGAGCGGGAGAAGACAGAGTGTGGTGGTCAATGGGTACTATAATTTTTTTTTTTTAATCAGTGAAGGAAACTGGAAAATGCCGGTGAAATGTAGTGTCGATTTAGCTATCCAAGCTGCAAGTTCATTCCATACAGTGCAGTCATGATCTCAAATTCAGCAGGTGACATTTCAATTGTATGTCTGGAAACGGTATATCTTCAATCTGGTCTACTTCAAAATAGGATGACAGGAGGAGAAAGTGGATTGAATGGGAGTGCCTTCCCTTAAGGTGTTAGAGCAGTTATTTCCATATTTTATGGAAATCTGATATGTGGTCTTGGGAAAAGTTGATTGCATACAATGCTGCAAAGTAGATACCAAATTTTGCCAATAAGAAAATATATGAAATAGCTGCAGTTCCCACAGTTTTATCCATTATTAAGTTAATCAGTATAAATAAAGTTTCCTTGCATTAGCAAAAGCTGTGCGTAACTACTGGATATTATAGTTTGACAATGAGATTTTCCCTGCGGCTGGAAGAAATCATCACAAGACTGTGAATGCAGTGTCCAAGTGGGTCTGGTGTATCTTGAAAGTCATGTTAGATATCTATAAATAAACAGATCACGAACTTGCAAGAATAAAGTTATTAAACCATAACTTATCACCAAGTGGTCATCTAAGTCCTGCAGAATGATCTTCACTGATTTACTATGGTAAACATTTACTATTGCAGTTCAAACAGGCACACCCAAATGGGGGGTGAGGCAAGAGGCTTTTAATTTTTGCCACATAATGTACACTAGGGTTTCCCTCTAAAATAAAGCAGGGATTCATTTGCTTCAATATATTAGCTGCGAACCTTCATGAGTATAATGAACTACATGTGTAGTATACACATGAAGGAGAGTTTGTTTAAATGAGTAAATACCCCAGATGTGGATGTGCATACTGAATTTTAATCTGCAATTTAATTTCAGTATTGAGCATTAAGACCAAGATAAAAAAAATAATAGTAACAAAAAAAAAAAAAAAAAAAACTGATGAAAATGCTGGTAACTAGAATCAGACTGTTTATCAAATATAATTCCGGCTTTAATTGTAGTTTGAATAGTTTTTCAGAAGGAGATGGTTGTAGATCCCCCTCCCCCTTCTAGTAAAAGATAACTATTCCTTAGAGCCTATGTTTCTATTTTGACTGATGGACTTCGAAGTTTACCTTCAATAACTCATGGTCTGCTATTGATAAGAAATAATGGGAATCACTCATCGTTTCCATGATGGAAGAATTACAAACACAACAGAAACAATGTTTCAAATTTAGGCCTGATGTAGCCGAGTGGTCAGGAGTGAGAGTGCATAGCACACATTCCTTGAGTGGACCGGTGTTCAAGCCTGTGACTACTAAATACGATAAATATTTGTATCGAAGATTTATTGTAAACTCTACTGACTTGGTTGTCATGCCAGAGTATAAACAGAAAATTTAAAATTTTTAACTGTATGTTAGTAATTCTGATATTCAAATAATATTGCACTGAAGTGGATCCCAGGGGAATGCCCTCACACTGAACAAATAATTCAGAGCAATTATTTTTATGGCAGACTGAATATGTTCTATTGTGAAGGAAACTTTCTATTTACTAAGGGCAACTGGCCCATCAATTATGAAACAATAACATCATGAAGTGATGTCAAAGGCATGTTCTATATACAAACTGACCAGAACCGTGTTTCCCTATGAAAGCATTGCATTTGTCTCTGCTTTAATTGCATCTAACATATATAGATTCTTCCAAAACCAATACAAATTGTCGTTTCAATCAAGTTTTAATTTTCAGGAACCATGCAAGTCACTTGTGGCCCCTGTTTTTCTAAGATTTTGCCTAAGCAGCTGTTAAGTAAATTTGCATAATTATGTGAAATTCCACATATTATGGTTATACATATTTTTCCAATATAATTATACTTATATATATGCTTCCACATAATTATGCTTATAATTATGTGGAAGTGAGTCAACCTTTCCTAGCTTTACAAAAGGGTGTAAAGACAAATGAGTGGCATCAGGTAAAAGGATAAAGCATTAAAAAAAAACATTAAATAAAAAAAAAAAAAAAAAAATCCAGAAATTTATAGAAGGTTAATAAAGTTGCTTATGTTTTTAGTTTAACTGTTTTATCATTAGGTAGTATTTTGAAGACTAAATGCACAAGGCATAATGTGTAATGGTTTGAAATTAACTATATAATATCAGTGTAAATACACCATAGTTTACCCATAAATTTAACTACCTGAGTAGTGTAAATGCATCATTTGATTTTATCTCATATTATCTCATTGAAAGAGGGCGCTGACTCTCTTTAAAAATTACAGCTATTAACTGCCGGCTCCGAAAAAGCGATAAGTGTTTCCCATTTTATTTACTTATTGTTATTTTATATTGTACTTTTTAGGTAGCCTTATAGTTCTAGTTATGCTGGTTATTTTTATTTTTAATTTAGATAAGAGTTTTTGTAGCTTATTCCAACAAAACCACTGTTTTGTTGGAATATTGCATCCATTGTTTTTGTATAGAGTGTGGTAGGGAATTCAAATTTTTAATTGTGGTAGCTAGGTAGCTCTAACGTAAAATTATATAGCGTAATACGCATCAATGCATTTAAGATTCTATTAGATAGTGTAGTATTGACAATTAATTAATCAAATTCATTGATGTTATTAAATTAAAATATCATGCCCCAGACTAGAGCAGCAAAGCAACGGGCACAAAGTGGCAGGAGTGCTGTGACTCGGGAGAGAACTGAGGGAGGCGATTCTCGAACGCATCACAGCCTAAAAAAATGCGCAACTTGTGAAATGTTTGCCGAACTCTCTGTAACAGAACATGATCTGGCCAAGGAATGTCTTTGTGTGTGCCATGTGCAGAGAGTGTCTAGAAATTAGGCGTCAACTCAATGTTCTAATGGGTGTCTATGAGAGCTTGAGTTGTAGGGTAGAAACCCTCGAAGAAATTAATATGAGGGGCCCGTCAAGCTTTCATCTGCCCAACTCAATGCAAGAGCTCATTCCTGTGCATCAGGAAACACAGCTGCAATCTCCAAAGCAGAATGCGCCAGTCCCAAAGAAACTAGTTATTGTTGGTGACTCTACTGTCAGGGAGATGGGTAATATATTGTGTAAAAAGGATATATGGAATAGGACCAGGGCGTGTCTGCCAGGAGCAAAAGTTGATGACGTTGTGAAGCATTTATCATATGCTAAGTGCACAAAGGGTGATACTGTTGTACATGTTGGCACCAATGACATTAAGAGTAGGAGATCTGCAGATTTACTTAACAAGTACAGGTCAATGATGCAAAAAAAGTCGTGAGTTAGGGTTAAATTTGAAAGTGTCTGGAATTCTGCCCAGACATGATAGGAGGGAGTACATGACAAGAGCCTTGTCAATCAACTGGACCCTGGAGGGAATGTGCAAGGCTCATGGCGAAAATTTTTTTCAGCGTGGTCTGTGCTTGTTAACAGGAGAGATTGCTTCTACAGGGATCGGATACAGTTAAATAGAAAGGGTGCAAGAATATTTCCTGATGCTATCGAGGCAGTGTTAGGTGGGTCGGAAAACTGCTAGCTTGGGGGGGGGGATTCACAGACTGAAAGGTTAAAGGTAGCCGCAAGCAGAGGTGAAGGCGATTCTTTCACTACTTCTATTAGTATAAGCAGTGGTCTGGAGCGAGGAATGCTAGGGGTTTCACCTGTTTCACGATGACTGCCATCAGGGACTGATGGCAGTCATCGTGAAACAGGTGGGTATATGGGATGTGTTAGGGTAACTAAGAATAAGAATAGGTGCATGTATTCTTGCATGTATATCAATGCTAGAAGTATAGTAAATGAATTTGATGAATTTGAAGTGTTGGTCAAGACATCAAAGGCAGATACTGTTGGAATATCAGAGACGTGGTGTCAAACAGACATTAGGAATGCAGAATTGGAATTTGGGGAGTACAATAGTAAATCAGAATGAAATATAACGGGGGATTTTAACTTCCCAGATATTGACTGGAACTTGTGGGTTGGTCACGTGCACACTAGTGAGACTTTTGTGGATTTATTGGATGATTATTTTCTGCAGCAGCATGTTTGAGAGGCAACCAGAGAGGGTAATACTCTTGATCTGGTTATCAGTAGTGATCATTCGTGTATTAAGAATTTGCAGATAAAGGAACCACTAGGTTGCAGTGATCACAGTGTACTGATGTGGGATGTACTTAAAGATATAATTACCATGAGGGGTAAAAGAAAGGGTTTTTGCATATTATTGTTTTTAATAATAATAATATCATTTTTGTATATTATTATACAGATTTTAAATTCTCTACAGTGGGATCAACTGATGATGTTACCAACAGCAAATTCTAAGTGGGAAGCATTCAAGGAATTAAGAATGGAAGCAACTAAACCTATTAATAAATACTGTTCAAGGTTTAGGCCTAAATGGTTGTCAAATTAACTAATGAGACTTGTGGCAGAGAAGAAAAATGCATGGCATGCATATAAATTATCAAGTGGCACAGAAGCCTAAGGCAGTTATAAGCTAGTCTGTAATCAAGTCACAAAAGAGGTTATGCAGGCGAAGGCAGATTACGAGAAAAATATTTGGCAAAGGATGCTAAGAAAAATAGCAAGGATTTCTTTACTTATGTAAACTCTAAAAGGAAGGGATGAATCAGATTGGTCCACTTGATATCGATGGTTCGACTGTTGACGATCCTTCTCAGATAGCAAAAAACTGAATGAGTATTTTGCATCAATTCACACATGAGGAGTTATTAAGGATTGAAAATGCCAGAAGGTTAAATTGTAGCAGGGTGCTTAATGATTTTGTAATAAATGAGAGCAAAGTGGAGGAGAAATTGTTGAAGTTAAACATTAGAAAGGCACCTGGGATGGATGGGATCTATCCAGTTATTTTAAAGGAGGCGGCAGAGTAAGCAAGCAAACCCTTAGCAATAATTATGAGAGCATCCTTGGAATCAGGGGAGGTCACCACAGACTGGAGATGTGCAAATCTATCCGCAATTCACAAAGGAGATCGAAGGGTGACACAAATAATTAGAGACCAGTTAGTTTGACTTCTGTTCCGGGTAAAATAACAGAGCTACCGGTTAAAGATGCATTGCAGGATCATCTAGACAAGACTGCAGCAATAATTCAGACACAGCATGGGTTTGTTAAGGGAAAGTCTTGTCTGACAAATTTGATTGGATATTATAATGTGGTTAGAATGGAACTGGATGCAAAAAGTAATTCTGATATCATTTCAGGAAAGCTTTTGACATTGTTGCACATGTAAGACTACTGTACAAATTGGAGCAGAATGGTATTAAGGGTAAGTTGTTACAATGGTTAAAAGGAAGTTTGAGTGGGAGAAGACACAGGGGTGATAATCAATGGGTGTTGCTCTTCGTGGACTAATGTTATTAGTGGAGTCCCACAGGGTTCGGTGTTGGGTCTACTATTGTTTTGTATATTTATCAATGATATCGATGAAGGTATATCAGGCTTACTGTCGAAGTTTGCAGATGATACAAAAGTTGCCAGGGTTGTTAATGACAGTAATGGCAGTGTGCTACTGTAACAGGATATAGAAAATTTGGGAAGATGGGCTGAGAAGTGGCAACTGAAGTTTAACATTGACAAATGCAAAGTACTGCATATGGGTAGAAGTAATCCCAGAGGAACTTACCAACTGTGTGGTACTACACTTAAGGTGGTAGAAAATGAAAAAGACTTGGGAGTAATTGTGCAGTCAGTTATAAAGTTTTCTGAGCAATGCAGACAGGCTGCCAGAGCCGGTCATGGTGTTTTGGCAATGATATACAGGAATTTTGCTAGCAGGGAAAAGAAGATGATTGTACCTCTGTATAAGGCAATGGTCAGGCCACGCTTTGAGTACTGCATACAGGTCTGGAGGCTTCATTTTAGCAAGGATGTAGATTTGCTTGAGCATGTACAGAGAAGGGCAACAAGATTGGTGAGGGGAATAAAGGGATTGTCTTACCAAGAGAAGCTTAAGTTCTGCAAATTATAGCGGCTGGAGACTAGGCACCTGCAAGGTGATCTGATAGAGGTGTATAAGGCCTTGAATGGGTTGAGCATGCTGAATTCTGATGGGATTCTTCCACTTTTTCAGATTACAAACCTAAGGGGGGCATAAATTCAAATTGAGGAGAGACAGCTGTAGAATAGATGTGCGGAAATTGGCCTTTAGCCAGCGTGTGGTTAATTGCTGGAACAAACTTCCATCTGTAGTTGTGGAAGTAGATAGGTTAAATAAATTTAAGGAGGAACTGGACAAACATTTAGAGAGAATGGTTGAGTGAAATTTTTTATTTTCTTTTGGCTGATGCTACATATGCTCATACGCTTGCTTTCTTGTATCACAATGCCACGATTACTATTACTTTCACGAGATACCAGGTATTGCACTACTTCGAATAAATAACACTTCTCCAGAAGAGTAGACCACTATTATTTATCCTCAGTGGGCACCACAACCGAGACGGCACCATTTTGGAGCTTGGTCTGAACAGCACCATTCAGCGCTAAAATCAAATGACGCCTTTACACTACTCAAGTAGTTAAATTTATGGGTAAACTATGGTGTGTTTACACCGATATTATATAGTAAATTTCAATCCAAAATACATTATGTCTTGTGCATTTTGGCTTCAAAACATTCATTATCTTCACCATTTGGCATCTCTCATATTGTGGAATTAACTTCACAACCACAATGCATGTTTACATTATCAGGGTACCTGCCCGCCCACCGATGAGTGAGCCAACGGGCTCCAAAACGGTGCCATCTGGGTAGTGATGCCCATTGAAAATAAATAACAGTAGTCTCCTCTACTAGAGAAGCATTATTTATTCGAAGTAGTGCAATACCTGATATTGCACTACTTTGACTACCTGATACTGCACAATATGAAATAAAATCAAATGATGCCTTTACACTACTCAGGTAGTTAAATTTATGGGTAAACTATAGTGTATTTACACCGATATTATATATTCATTAGGAAGTAGATTCAAGCTGATCCAGTACATTACTTGATGTTTCCTTTAAGTAGGACTTCTGTTCACATGAGATGGCTGATTATATAGGAGGGGGGCCAGTATGTAAAAATGTTAGTTTTATGGCATTTGGCACATTCTTTGTTCTGTTGTAAGAATGGGTTGTACAAAGTTATGCCAAATATCTCAGAGGATGATTCAAGCTAGGACATTAGCTATTGCAATGGGGAACAATAAGTCTTGTCCATTCAAATTTACCAAGAGATGGAGCCAGCAAGTAAGTATTTGCTTCTTTAGTTGAAAATGATTTAAATGACAAGCTACGTTCACAGCCTTTCAAAACATTCTTGCCACACTGTTCTGCTTCAAGATCATATGAACTGCTATATCTGTTATTCATTTATAAAAATTTTCTTATTCAGATATAACATTAGTTGATCCCTTGCTTCCAAAATGGAGCAATAGCTTAACTTCATCTTTCATTTTATTCTTTCACTGTTTCTGCCATCCTCTACAGTTTGTGCTAAGCCTTGGATATTTTCTGTATTTGTTTCAAAAAAAATTAATGCAAGTTATGCATTAATTTTATTTGGTTTTGTGTTTCTTCCATGTTTTGCTTGAATGTATTTCCAACAGCTTTATGTTCTTAAAGTTTCAAGATTATTTTTGCAAGACTTTTGTGTGGATTTTTCTCTTCATCCTCAAAAGCATAGTCACTGTCTAAAAAACTACCAATCCTATTTGTGTATTCTTGTTTTCTGTTATCCTTTGAAAGCTCTTTAATTTTAATAGTATCTTGAAATGGTTTGGCTACAGCCCACACTACATTTTTCACTAGTACTGAAAGTGGCTCTTGTCAGTTTGTCACTAGATCTTCTGCAAGGAACTGTCTAATGCAGTGATTTTCAACCAGTGTGTCACAAAGGGCCAGTAGATGTGCCATTTGAGGAAAGGTTGAAAAGAAGTAAGAAAAAAATTGTCTAGGTACATTTTAGAAGTACTATACATGTTTCATAAAAGGTCGATAAGGATGAAAACAATAACAGTTGAATTAAAAAAACAAGTTATTATAGTAAAATTCCAAGAACTTCCAGCCCTATTGTTCCAGATCCCAAAATAACTCTGCAAAGTACTTTTACAACTCCACCTTTCATCCTTTTCAAGCCACCAGTGTCAGTCTTCAGTCAGCTATTGTTCAGATGGTGTCAGGTGTGTTATTCCATGAGAGTTTGCACTAATGCATTTTTGTTTGTTATTTGTATTTCATTTTAACTATTTTGTTATTTCTGAATTTAGTTGATTTTTATTATATATATATATATATATATATATTTTTTTTTTTTTTTTTAGGTCTTATTAGACATTGACAGATTTCTAATTAAAAAATGCAGGTCAGATGATACCAGTTCTGGTAGTATAACACATAGTACAGTTAGCATTGGTTCTAAAACCATTGTGACTCAGTATAACGAAGATTATTTGTCCTTCGGATTCTTTTCATCTGGGCAGCCACATCCTAAGTGTGTTGTCTGTGGTGAGAAACCGGAAAACCAGGCTATAGTTCCAAGTAAGATTAAAAGACACCTTCACACGAAGTGCTCACATTTATGTGAGTAACCAAATGAATATTTTAAAAGGCTTATAGATGCTCAAACATGCCATGCTAAACAATGAACCAAAATCACAACTATTTCTGACAAAGCTCAAGAAGCAAGCTATGCTGTTGCCGAAATTGTGGCAAAAAAGATGAAATCACATACAAATGCTGTCAGTAATTTTACCAACATGCTGTTAAATTGTAAATATTATGTTTGGCGTGGAATATGAAAAAGAGATTTTGAAAATCCCTATATCTGATAATACTATTAGTGTATATATAGTATAATAGTGTATAACACTATTGGTGTAAACAAGACATGTCTCAAGATGTTGAGTAACAAGTGATAGCTAATATTAAAGAAGCTGATTTTTTTTGTCATCCAGTTGGACGAGTCAACTGACATCACTTGAAAAGCTCAACTCCTAGCATTCAGCAGGTTGACAATATTTATTTTGCAAACCACTTCCAGAAACAACATAAGGCCAAGAAATTCTTGATGTTGTTGACAGTTATTTCACTTCTCACGATTTGTCATGGAAATCATGCATCAGCATCTTCACAGACAGTGCTCCCTCTATGTCAGGAAGCCTGAAAGGATTCGTCACACTGGCCAAGCAAAAGAACCCTGGAATTGTTTTTTACACATTGTTTCCTGTACAGAGAGGCCCTCATTTCAAAATCAGTAGTACCTGAGCTCAAAAAATTACTGGATGAGATGATCAAAAAGGTTAACTACATCAAGAGTAGGCCATTAAAATTGAGGTTGTTTCAGAACTGTGTTCTGCCATGGAAGCTGCTCACACACAACTCCAACTGCACATGGAAGTGAGCTGGCTATTTCGAGGGGAGGTGCTTTCAAGGTGGTATGAACTGAGGGAAGAGCTTATAATTTTTTTTTATATCTGAAGAGTCTGAGCTGACTGACTTGCTTAGTGATGAGGCCTTAAACACTCTTAACAAGAATATGCAGGGAAAGAATGAAACTATTCTTACTTGTACTAACAAAATTAACTCTTATAAGGAAGAATTAACATTGTGGAGGCCAGAATTAAAAAAGAGAACAAAGTTGAAATGTTTGAGCTGATAAAAAGTTGCAGACTGGACAAAAATCTTGTTGATTTAATTCTACCAACGTTTGTCTGCCGAGTAAGAACATTGACAAGTATTTCCCATCACTCGATGTATCTTCCTTGGACTGGGTAAGAGATTTGTTTGTGTTAAGTGCATTCAAATCAGCAGAATTAACTGTTTCAGAAGAAGATGAGATGACGGAAATAAGAAACGACAGAGAACTGCAAATAAAGCACTCATCAACAGATATGGCCTCATTCTGGTTCTCTCCAACAGGAGTACCCCCACTATCACAAATACGGTGATTGAAGCACTCCTTTCTTTCTCTACATCATATCTGTGTGAGGTTGGCTTTTCTGCTATGGACATGTGAAGAGCAACAGGTCGTGGCTTGAACGGAGGAGGCCTTGAGGATGTGCTTGTCAACCATCTGACCTCGGACAAGAGACATCACCAAGCACAGGTTCCCCACTGATATTTTTATATAAATGATATTTTAATGATTTTTTTTATAAATGACATCGTTTTCAATGATATCTCATTACAATAATTGGAATAATAATAAATATGAACATAAACTTTAAAAATAAATCTTTTGAAATCCAGATCAATATTGTTTTTAAAAATAACACAATGATTAGAATTTTAGCTATTGAACTTTTAAACAGTTTTCTTAATGCTTGTTTTTTTAATGGTAAAATCTCTCCTTGAAAAAAAAAAAAAAAAAAAAAAACTGATGGTGTGCCTTGACAATTTTAGCACCTTGTTCAATGTGCCGTCAGTGGAAAATCATTGGTCTAATGCATGGTGAAGTAAAAACTATAAATATAATTAAATATGGCACTTTTCCACATACAGGGTGAAGCTGTTTCTGTAGCAGAATTGGCTGTAGTAGTGGGTTCGTCATCAAAGATTGAGCTTCAGTGACACTGGAGGAATAACTTGCATTATAACGAACAAGGATTGAATATCATAGCCATCAATGGATTTTCTTGAATAGAAGTTCCCCTGAGAAGTGGCATTGAGAGCTGAACACGTGAAGGCATGTAATATACACTATGAACATTTCTGAGAAAAGAATGGGCAGTTCTTTTGCTCAAATTGCTTCAGCTTCATTAGAACTACATTAGGATGTACAAATAAACTGAGTTAAAGCTTATTCTGAGGCTAGATATCAAAAGGTTGCAACACTTGCTGCAGAGATCCCAGTAGAGCACCAGTAGTATGGGACTCTACATCGTAAGGTAGCCAAAACAGATTTCTGAAATTCATTGCATAATTTGTGGAATTGAGGTAGTGACTGTTTTCTTGCAGTTTTTGCCATTTTATCCAATTATGAACAAGCAACTCATGCTACTGTGAGAGTTGCTTGTTCACGAGCATATAATTATGAGGAGAATAACAGTAATAGCATTTCACAGAAGTGCAATGTTTAATCTGAAATCAAACCTCAAAAGAAATTTAAGCCTTGTTTGTTTGTTATTTGGTTTTTAGAAGCATCAGCAACTAAGGCCATATTGCTCCGGGGATATGCAGTGGTCATTCCCTGACCTTTCTGCATCCTCCGTATTTGGTGGGCACCGGCATTAAGCCTTGTAATTTTATCTCTAAAACTCTAACAGATAATATCTACTTACTCTTTCATAAATGTTATAATTTTATCAGCTGTTCTCAGACTGATGTCAAATATATATTCACCATTTCTGAAAAAAGAAAAAAGGGAGAAGAAGAAATTAAACACAGACAGAAAAATATACATTACAGCCAGGCCTCGCATAACGCGATTTTCAGTTAACGCTATCTGAAAAATGATACCACTTTCCACGATGCAAATTTCCATTTAACGCGATTTTTTTTTTTTTTTTTATGCGATAGTTGAAAAAGATTTGAATCGCGTGTTAAGCTTACCGCGAGTCGTACGGGCAATAAACAAACGTTTGCCTGCTGCCCGCCTCGGTGTGTTCCATCAACCATCGGAAGAAGACGTGTTACTTGTTTGTCTCCTGCTAATAAAGTCAATGCACAGTTGAATAAAAATTCAAATTTTTAAATGAGCCAGATGAAAATGTTACCGCGAAGGAGATAACGGTAAAAGAATTAGATAATCTTTCGTATTGCATAGAACCTCAAACAAAAGGTTTAAGGTTCTCTGCGATATTTATTTCGCCAGGGCCCAGAGAAGATTGTTGTCGGCTATCGGAAATTGATTGATGAAAAGAGAAAGTCAACACTGTTCAAATATTTCCGCAACAGTCATTTCTTCATTGTGTATTTTATGTCAGAGGTTCCCAAACTTTCTTGGTTCACGGCACCCTTAGTGTCTCAGTAATTTTTTCAAGGCGCACCCGGACCAAAAGAAATATCTAACAGTTCTGTTTAGTAGTTAGGTCCAAACAACTTAAGAAATGCTGGAACTGTGAACTACCTCGAGCTAGTAGTTCACGTGGCGTCTGACAGATGTCGAGTATCGCTGTGTTTCCCTCGAAAATTTATAATATTCCACAGCGCACATAAAACATCATATCACATTGCATAAAACAGCAGTTTGGGAACTGCTGTTTTATGCAATAAACATTTAATTCCATAATTATTTTCATTATCTTTTACATTGTATACATTTAAAAAGTTATTTAAAAGGTATTTTTAAAATTCTTTATGGACATTCCAGAAGGTCAAGGACCAATTATAATTTTTCCTATTGATTATTATATTCGATTAATGCGTTTCCGTTTAGTGCGATGCACTCGCGGGACGAATTAATCGCATTAATCGAGGCCAGCCTGTACTTAAGAATATAAAATATCTTTGATATACTATTATTTTAAATTCTAAAAGTGATTTCTCAGACATTTCAGCTTCATTACAAGATATGGTGTTAAAAATAAAAAGTAAAGCTTTTGATTTAAGTGGATAATTTCCTGGGAGACTACTATTCATCATTTTTTCTCATTATTGTTTCAGATGAAAAAAAAAAAAAAAAAAAAAAAAAAACATCACCCTGCAGCTATCCAAGGTTTTGCTCCAGATCTGATCCAATGCATGGTCATTCAATCTTCATTAAATATACAAAGAATCAAGTTGGCAATACTCAAATTTTCCAAGAATACTAGTCAATATTCTAAAAACGCCTTCTATATATATATGTTTGTTTCATGTTCAACTGTAGTGCAGTTTTCAAACAAAACAAAACACAACAAAATGAAGAAACAAAAATTTACATGCTGGCAGTAGCAAAACTGCATACCTGTTGACAGTTCTCTTAAAAGAATAAAGGATTTTTTTTAAACAAAAGCAAATGAATATATAATTATGAAGAGAAACACAGTATAGGCACTCTACTAGAAAAGAATGTAATTACATAGCAAGTTTAGATGTGCAAATGATCTTTGGGAGCTAAACATTAATATAATTAGGTTTGTAAAGGCCATTATGTGGATTAAAAACTATAAATATAATTAAATATGGCACTTTTCCACATACAAAATAACAGTTCAATGGAATAATGGTTAGAAAATTTATAAAATGATTTCAAAAGTAATTTACAGTAAGTAAATCAAAATTCACACGTGCTGTGTGCATTCAATTGGTGAGAAACTTTGCTCTCACTGCAGACCATGGATTTATGTGTAACTTAGGGACAAATAACTATTATGTTGCTATCATCTTTTTAAACTGTCATTCATCTGAATATGTGAATCACATATACATTTAAAAATCTGCGACACAAAAAGATAGGTAGACACTTGCCAATAGAGACAACCCACGAGCTGATAAAAAGCCAGTAAGATTTAAAACAGCTGCCCTAGCAATCTCATATTTTTAAATGTATAATGGATTTACCCATTCGAGTGATACAATATATAAATTTAAAACGATACTGGGAACTTAGGAAGAACCTGAAAAATTAACAAATATATATAAATTAGGCAGAATTATGTATATTGATGTTTGTATCTAAGTTGGCCATAAAGCCCAGAGTCGCTAAGCTGGCAGAAGCACACAGTGACTTGGCTTTTAGTGCCAAGTACTCTGTGTGTGTGCTCAGTCTTTAGTGAGAGTAGACAGTCACCCCATGACTTTGGTCAATGAGACTGCCACAGACATTATTATTATTATTATTATTATTAGCCATATGGTGCAAGGAAGCCTGAGGGTTATGCTGCACCAGCCAAAAAAAAATTCCCTAGTTACCCTGAAAAAGAGAGAGAGAGAGAGTTAGAAGTAGAAAGGAATCACCAAGAAAGAGAAGAATGATGATATCCAGCTCAGGACCCTGGGTGTGCCAAGCCCATTACTCACCAGATGTGAGCCCCTGGGGGTATACTCTCATACCTGAGAGTATGTCCTGAGAGTTGCTACCTGGGAGTCAAAACACTGATGTAACCTATATTCAGGTCAAGCAAACCAAATTTTGACAAACTCTGGTCATTCTGGGACAATCAAATCCTCTGCTTGAACACTCACAATGATACGCCTATTGGTAACCCTGTGTATAACCCCCATGTGCAAGTCCTGATATATACGACACATAGTATACTGAAGGTGATCATTAAGGTGTGGCATAAACACCATACAGGATTGCCACCCCTCTGTGTTACCTGGAGTCTCTAGAGCTGTCTCTTCCATCATGCAGGATGATCAATATCTTTTAAGAATATGGTGGCCATCATGGTAAGTTCCAATCTTCTTTAAATTTTGATGGTACAGCTCTAAAATGATGTTTGCAGGCCCACACTAGCTAGTCCATCAGAACAAACCTATTGGTAACTTGCTAGGAGGCATCTGATTCAGTTAGTGTATAACCTCACTGCCTCACTACTCTGCCAGATGGTTGTCTGTCTGTGTGTATGTGTGTGTGTGGAGGCATTGTCAAGGTCATGTTATGGAGATTGGTATATTCTTGCTGTGTGAATGCCATATCCAAAAGTTTCATTACTTTATACGTGTCCCCCCCCAACTTTCCTTACTACTGAATATATCACGAATAATCAAACTAACAGAACAAACCTGTAAAAAGATCTAAAACTTCCAAACACTTCCTCATTCATTTTACAAATATAGGTGGTCTCAGTAACAATCTCAATGATCTCCATTTCAGTCTTCCAAGTCTCACTTACTTTTTCTGATAGAATCATAAATATTGGTTGATTCAAACATTGCTCATCTCAGTTGTCCTAATTATTCGCCGTACACGTCCTTTCGTTTCAAAGGTGGCACTTGTGCATATGTCCACTATGATATATATCATAGTGGACATATGCACAAGTCTCTGATAGAGAATATATTCTCTGTCAGAGACAGTAATTTGGAATGTGCTCTTTTTGACCTTCTCTGGTTTAAAATCTTTCTACCACATTCGGTAAAATTCATCTGTTCCCTGTTTATTCTTCCCAATTCCACTAATCACTTGAAACTCTGACTTCCTCCAGTGCAACTTTCCTAACAGTAAGGTAATTTTCCTTGTTAATTTTAACTTACGCAACTCCAGCAGGCTTCCCATTTTCTAGTCACATGGACCCACATGGTTGAAATTCTGAGGCTTTTGCAATTACTAATGACCTCCCACGGAATACCTGACAATCCTAACCACACAGACAACACTCTTGACCTTTTCCTAGGCACCTCAGATCACAACTTGTGAACTGAGGTGCCTAGGCTAGAGTTCCACCAGGTTTTCGATTTTGATGATATCCTTACTACTTTGGAAGCCGCAAATTCTGTAATAGAGTTGATCCAACTGGTTAAGACAGTTGTTGCAAATAAGGCATCACATTTGAGTAGACATTCGGACGGGATACAGCTGGCAGCAAATAAGCATTTATTTGGGTCCAGAAAGGCTGGCGAAGTGACCAGCTGGCTCTTATTTTTCCTTGGCATTGAAGTCCACATATGGTAGCATTATGAACATTGTAATTGGGCTATGATCGGATGGAAAGAACATTTCGGGGGGTATATCAATTATATATTTACCAGAAAACAGAATTAGTTTAAGTCTATTTTCACCTCTTGTAGGTTGGTCATTGATAAGAGAGATGGAGCATCGCTATAGTTTATTTAACATGGTGTCCAGCAGGTTATTTATCTGTGGTGGAAGGTTGAAATCTCCACATACTATATGGGTGGCTGACACATGTAATTTGTTGAGAAGCCAGTCTCTACTACATTATTTATCATTTCTAGACTAGGGACATGTGAAATGTAAACAACTGCAATATCTAAGAGTGCTGTGTGGACTTTTAAAGTGACAAGTAATGCCTCATAAAGCTCTGAATCCAAGTAGGCGACCGAGATTATTTGAAGTGCTATATCACGTACAAACAGGGCTACTCCTCCACCCCTCACTACAGATCTGTATTTGAAGTAGGCTTTGTATCCAGCAGCGTCAGCAGCGACTAGAGACTCTTGATGTGGCTGGAGCCAGATCTCGGTGAGACAGATAACATCATCAGACCGTGACAAGAGCATTTGTTCCAATGTGTCCAACTTGTTTCATATGCTCCTAACATTCTGATAAAACATCTTCCCTGGGGATAATGGTTTTATCTGTGTCCTAGTAGGTCTCCTGCAGGGTATAGTCTTACTTTGTATCATGTGTCGGGTAGTGACTATTGCAGGAATTCGATTGAGATCTGACTGGCGATCCGGTAGAGGTTCATTATCTTGTGTAACTGATGGGGTGCATATATTCTGTGATGGCCTGGTTTCCTTCCTTTGGGGTCATACTTGTGAGTTTGTGGTTGGCTTACTGGGATATACATAGCAAGGTAGTTTTAATCTTGGCTGGCCGTTGTGATAAAAAGGCCTGATGAGAGCTCCCACTGGCCAGAAGGAAGTGGCGGCAACATTATTAATATCTTTTTCATCACACTCAATTTTGAAGGATGCATATGTGGCTGCCCTCTTCAGTAGGGTGACTTACAGTTATATTCATGAGTCATAGGTATTCAGACACAATTTGGTCTGGAATGGTCTGAGGGTTGGCTCAGGAAACAAAGATGGCTTTAGATTGTCGGACGGGTCTTGTGATGATGGGTTTTATTCGAGAGGAGAATGATGCACCTGACAATCTACCGCAGTTGTTATCGGTAGGGTATTGTGTACCAGCTGCCAAGATGGAGTTGTTTCGGCTGTACCCGCTACGGCTAGATGATGAGTAGGAGGGGACGGGAGGTCTTTGAACAACTTTTCTTTTGAAGAAAATTTCATTTCTGTTCCCATATGATTTGTTATTCAGTCTATTTGGATTAAGGCTACTGAGACAGTATATATTATTCTGGATTGGCGGGCAATCCGGCAGACTGGTATATGAAGTATTAGCTTCTTGATTCAGCCACTCAGTAACATCTTCATTAAGGCAATTTGCCACTGGATTATTTGTTGTGGATCTGTCGATGCATTTTCCCACATGAGTTAAGTGGTCTCTCGGAAATTCAGTCGGTTGGCTTGTGTTGAGAAATCTGGCCTTAGGACCTACCGCATTAGGGTTATTTAATGTGGGAAAAATTATATTATTCACACAGCAGTCACTCGATGCAGGTGTGAGACTTAACTTCTCTGTTCCATGACATGAATTGCTTGTGCTAAGTTTATCCTCATGAGGTACTGATAGATTAGAATGCTCCCAATTCTGAGTTTCAATTTCTAGCGAAGGTTTGTTTGTTTGTTTGTTTTATGGCGCATTAGCATCCATAATGCGCCAAGTCAAAAAGATGTAGAATATAAAATTTAAATTATTTGTATATTATTTTAAAAGAATATACGATTTAAAACGTTTATGTAGTATAAAACGATAAAAATATTTTAGATTGAATTATTTAGATTAATAAGTTGTAAAAACTTAAATAGCTGACATATTGTCATTGTCATTTAAAACCTGTCTGAGTGTATAAGGTTCGGACAGATGGCTAAAACATAAACGGCGGTCATTATAAAAGGATGGACATTCAATTAAAATATGACGGACTGTTAAAATGGTGTCACAATTTCTACACATAGGACTCAGCAGATAGCAATGTGTCAAGTGACAATGTCCTATGCGGAGCCGAGATAGAACAACTTCCTCTTTTCGGTTCCTGCGCAGACTAGACTGCCAATGTTCAATTACAGGCTTAATCTCATATAACTTGTTTGTAGTCTGTCCATGCCAAGAGTGTTGCCATTGGGATATCAGTTTCTTTCGAATTACTTGCCTGTAGTCTGTATAGGGGACTGACAGGCAAGAGTTAAATAGGTTCGCTGATTTGGCTGCGGAGTCTGCCAAATCATTTCCTGAGATCCCAATGTGGCCTGGGATCCAGCAGAAACGAACATCAAATTTGAATTCTGCTAGGGAATGCAGCTTCTGCTGTATCCGGGTCAGGACAGGATGAGGGTTGAACCTCATCGATGATAAAGCCTGCAATGAACTCAGAGAATCGGTATATATAATATATTTTTTGTGGTGGGTGGTTTGTATACGATCTAAGGCTAGCTCAACCGCATGCAGCTCTGCAGTGAACACACTGCATTCGTTGGAGATCTGCTCAGATACCGTGGTGTCTGGAAAAACAGCCGCAGATCCGACAGACATATCTGACCTCGAGCCATCTGTGTAGATGGGCAAGAAGTCAGCATGTTCCGAGCGTTCAGCTAAAAAGAGCTGCAGGTAGATGTTGGGTGATGTATTACCCTTTCTCCAGTTGTTAAGGGAGAAGTTGCAGTTTGGGACACGAGCATGCCAGGGTGGAAGAGGTTGCCCTGGTGATGGGGCAACATTGTCTAATGTGATGTTCAAATCATCGAGTAGCCTTTGGATACGAATACCGAATGGTTGATTGGCAGTCTGGCGAATGTTGTACAGATTTTCCCAACGTGGCTCAAAAACAGGTGTCCACGTCGGATGGTCTGGCAGGGATTTCAGTTTCAAAGCATACTGTAGAGACAACTGTTTCCTGCGAAGCGATAACGAGGGCTCATTCGCTTCGACGTAGCGGCTATGGACAGGAGAAGTTCGAAATGCTCCAGTGGCAATACGGATCGCCTGATGGTGGATGGGATCCAGCCATCGGAGTACGCTGAGTCTAGAGGATGCGTATACCTGGCACCCGTAATCTATCTTAGATCGTACGAGTACACGACAGAGGCGCATGAGGGTACATCGGTCAGCGCCCCAAGAATGTGAGGAGATTGCACGTAGGATATTCAAACCTCTCATGCACTTCGCACGTAGTTGACGGATGTGTTCTAGAAAGGTCAGCTTTTTATCCAAGATAAGCCCCAAAAATCTAGTTTCAGGTACTACTGGGATGGCATTTTGTCCAAGCCTTAGTTCAGGTTCAGGGTGAAGATTGCGTTTTCTGCAAAAATGCATACAAACAGTCTTTTGTGGAGAGAACCTGAACCCGTTATTCGTTGCCCATGAGTTCAAATGGTCAATGGCACGTTGCAGTTGCCTCTCAATTACCCTCATGTTGCAGGAATGACAAAATATGCTAAAATCGTCAACATAGAGGGCACAGTTTACAGTTGGAGGAAGTTGTTCTGTGATGGAATTCACTTTAATGGCAAAAAGCGTAACACTTAAAACGGATCCTTGAGGCACTCCCTCCTCTTGGCTAAAAGAGCGAGAGAGAGTAGATCCTACACGGACTTGGAAAGAACGGTGACATAAAAAGTTCTTGATAAAATTGGGGAGATTACCTCTAAGGCCGATGCTGTAGAGGTCTTTTAAAATTCCAAATCTCCAAGTTGTGTCATACGCTTTTTCCATATCGAAGAACACTGACACCAGGTGTTCTCGTTTTAAGAAGGCATCTCGAATGGAAGTTTCGAGCCTGATTAAATGGTCCAAAGTTGACCTATTCCTGCGGAAGCCGCACTGAAATCTGGAGAGGAACCCATTAGCCTCCAAATACCAGATAAGGCGGACATTGACCATTCTCTCCAGAATTTTGCACAGACAGCTAGTCAGAGCAATAGGACGATAGTTCGTTGGGATTTTAGGATCCTTTCCTGGCTTAGGAAAGGCAAGCACGATTGCCTTACGCCAGGAATCCGGAAACTGCTCTTCTTTAAATATTCTGTTATATAGAAAAAGCAGTTGGTCCGTGGATTTTGCAGACAGATGTTTGACCATATCATAATGGATAAGATCTGGTCCGGCAGCACTTGCCTTGGTAAGAGTTAGAGCTGTTTCTAACTCTTCCGTGGTAAAGGGCAGGTTATAGGGATAAGACTTTTTTGATTTAAAGTTAATTGGCTGCTTTTCACATTTATCTTTCCAGATCAGAAATTCTGGGGAGTAAGCAGATGTTGACGAGATGGCAGAGAAGGTCTCCCCAAGTACATTGGCTATTGCAGTTGGGTCTGCAATAGCGCATCCATTATACTCCAGGACCGATGAAGGGTGTGATGTATATTTACCCTTCATTTTCCGGATTTTGTCCCAGATAGCTTTACTGCTGGTTGATTGGTAATGGTGGATGTAAAGCGGACCCACGATTCCTTTTGGCTCTGACGATGAATATATCGCGCTTTCGCGCGTGCACGTTTGAAGGCTAAGAGATTGGCTGTGGTAGGATATCGTCGGAATATCCCCCAAGCTTTATTTTGTGCCTTTTTTGCTGCTGTGCATTCAGTATTCCACCAAGGTTTTGGAAATGGCGGAAACCGGCTAGATGTTTTCGGAATTGTAGCTGCAGCTGCATGGACAATTCTTTCTGTGATGTACGCCACTGCATCATTGATAGGCTCCCGACTGACTGTACTGATGTTAAAGTCTACCAGGTGTTGAAAGGTGTTCCAGTCAGCCCGATCAATCTTCCATCGCGGTAACCTAAAAGGTGAGCATGGCATCCCTTTAAGTAGGCTGTTATCACGGGGAAGTGATCACTTCCATAAAGATTCTCCTCTACCTCCCAGTTGATTGAAGGAAGGAGAGAGGGGGAGCATATAGAGAGGTCGATAGCAGAGAACGTACGGGTAGGCATGTGGAAAAAGGTGTTACTTCCCACATTTAGGAGGGATAGGTCATTGTCATTGAGCATATGCTCTATGACACGTCCCCTTCTGTTAACATTTGCACTACCCCACAGGGTGTTATGTACATTAAAATCGCCCAGGAGTAGTACAGGAGTAGGCAGCTGCACAATGAGATCATCAAGGTTTGTCTGGGAGATATCAGTCCCAGGCGGTAAATAAACTGAGCAGACTGTTATTAAAAAACCTACCGTAAGGTGAACCGCTACCGCTTCTATGTTGGTGGTGAGCGCAATAGTTTGATATGGGGTATAGTTGCCCAGAATTATAGCAACACCCCCATGAGCAGGTCCATCCTCAGTTCTGTCCTTTCGAATGATAGTGGTGTTACGAAGCGAAGCGTTTTCATTTGCCTTCAGGTATGTCTCTTGTAAGCAAAAGCAGACTGGCTCATGCTTTTGCAGAAGGGCCTTGATGTCATCATTGTTTCGCCAGAATCCACGACAGTTCCACTGTAGGAATTTAGCCATTATTTTGGCTTGGTGGGTCCATCAGGCAGCTTCCGAGGTGCTGAGGGCTTACCTTTTTCAGTCTTGGATTTATCCTTCCTGGGGAAGTACGGACGCTGTCCAGTGTCCATTTCCTCCTCAGCAAAGAGCTCTAAAACTGAGTCTTCTTGTACCTCCTTCTGCTCTACATCCATGTTTTCTTGGGTTGTAGGTGGTATTTCACCTTTCTTATTCTTTTCTTTCGTGATTGCTTTTGTTATTTGTGGAGCATTAGGAGGTACTGATATAGGAGTGGCAGCTGATTGGTCCTTCTGTGCAGGTTTTTGGGAGCTTAAGAGATAACGTGCGATAGGGGTAAATGATTCTTTTGGAGGGATGGACATGTCCGTCTGAGTTCCAATGGAACACCTCCCTGCTACCTTCTGGGCATAGGTAGGATTTTTGATGTTGAGAGGTTTCACTGCTTTCCTTGCCTCCTGATACGATATGTTTAGCTCTGCCTTCAGCCGTTGAATTTCTTTTTCTTCTTTCCACCTCTGGCATGCTCGTGAATAGGCCGGGTGTTCACCTTCACAATTAATACAGGTGGGTTTTGCGGCTGAACATGCTGTTGTTTCGTGGTCCTTTGTGCCACATCGAGCGCATGCAAGGACTCCACGGCAGGCCATTTGAGAATGTCCATATTTCTGGCATTTAAAACACCATAAAGGGTTTGGAACATATGGACACACTGGACAGTTGATGTAGCCAGCTTTAATCTCATCAGGAGGTTTGGGAGAGTTAAAAGTCAGGATAACACTACTGGTTTTAACAAGTTTCCCATCCCTATGCGCACTAATTCTCTTGACGGCTATAACTCCCTGAGGTTTCAGTTCCAAGCAGATTTCCTCCTCGGTTACATCGAGAAGGTCCCATTCCGAAATGACACCTCTCGATGAGTTTAGTGTTCTATGTGGTGTTACTGTTATGGGTATTCCTCCGATTGATGTTGCACGGAGTAGCTGCTCAGATTGCCTGTCAGTTTTGGTTTCAATTAAGAGGTCTCCAGAACGGAGCCTCTTAACCGATTTGGGTGACCCTGCTAACCCATCTAACCCTTTCTGTATGAAGAAGGGCGACATTTTGCCAATCGGCTTTTCTGTGGTAGAATGAATAATTAAAAATCTTGGAACAGGCCCTGATGATATTTCTGTTCGCTGCCTCTTTGTAGCAATAATGCTAACTGCCTCTCCGTCTGTATTTTCAGATAGGGACCGGGTTGGGGCCCCTGAAGAAGTAAGTTTATCAGGATTCATATAGTTTTTAAGTTGTTCAGTGCCCGGGCTCCCCACCCACCACGGAGCCCAAAGGGACGCCCACTACCCGGCACGCAATAAATGCGCTCGGGAGTGGAACGCCAGGGCTACCCAGACACTATACCCGCACCGCCGCCAGCCTGAATCCTGTCCCTCGGACCATGAGGGTAGGGGCGTGGCATTGACACGGTTGACAATCGCAGGCGAGCCTACTAGCCGATTGATCCTAGCCGGGCCTTCCAGGACCACCCGTCTTGTCAAAGTAGGGGCCAAAGTGGTGTATTGAAGCTGGGCCCCTCAACCACCAGGATCCCCCTTTCCGAATTTCCACGGGTCGCAGCGCACGGCAAACACGCCGGATTCCATTGATGTAAGCCTGGAACCTGGGCTGTGGGCGTTGGATCCCAGTGATGCTAGTCTGGAAGTCCAGCAGCGTCACTGGGAGGTCCCCTCACCACGTACAGGTGCCCACGTCGAGGGGTTCTAGCGAAGGAATTACACGGTTGATAGCACTAGGTTCTGGAACTGGTTGAACACAACTTGTCATGTGTTGACGGTTTTGGGTGCCTTTAGTATCATGACCATTACGTGACCTCACGCTTGGTTGATATGATGTGTGTGAATTGACCCTGGGGGTATTTTGCAATCGTAGCCTGATTGTCGTAATCTTCAGAGAGTTTTAATAATTTTGCTTTGACTAGAGACATTAGTTGACTATCTAGAGTGCTCATTATTAGATGCCTTATTTCGTTCGCAATGAGTTCTAGTTTTTGGTTGTCTAGGTGGAGGAACGTAGTATTATCTGGTTGTTGGTACTCAGCATCTTCTTTGGTTCCTAGGCAAGCTTCCGCAACAGAGTTTGATATTTCACTTGAGGCGTCTAGACTCGCGCTGTTATTTATTTGGTTGTATTCATTTAAATTTACATTTACAAAACTAGGTTAGCATTAGCATCAGCATTAGTAGAGGCATTCGATGCAAGAAAGCAAGCTTATGCAGCAGTAGCCAAAAAAAATAAAGTAAAATAAATAAATAAAAAATAACCACTTCCACTTCACCCCTCTGTTCGTTCAAAATACCTGTCCAGCCAGCTGAGCCTTAAACTTATTTAGGCTATCAACTTCCACGACAAGGGATGGAAGACTGTTCCACCTACCAACCACCCGCTGGCTAAAGGCAAATTTCCGCTCATCTATCCTACATCTGTCTTTCCTCAATTTGAATTTATGCCCCCTCAGGTGATTATTCTGAGCAAGAGGAAGAATCCCATCAGCATTGAGCATGCTCAAACCATTCAAGGCTTTGTACACCTCTATCAGATCACCTCGCTGGTGCCTAGTCTCCAGACACTGTAATTCGCAAAACTTAAGCCTTTCTTCGTTAAGAGCACCCCCTTTGTTCCATTCACTAATCTTGTTGCCCTTCTCTGTACTCGTTCCAGCAGCTCTGAAATGAGGCCTCAGGCCTGTATACAGTACTCTAGGTGTGGCCTGACCATTGCCTTATACAAGGGAATAATCACCTCCTTATCCCTGCTACAAAAATTACTATATATCATTGACAATACACCAGGAGCTACTCTTGCAGCCCGTCTGCACTGCTCAGAGAACTTCATATCTGCCTGCACAACCACCCCCAGGTCCCTTTCATTCTCTACCACTGTCAGTGTAGTACCACAGAGTTCATACGTTGCTCTGGGGTTGCAGTTTCCCATACATAGTACTTTACATTTGTCAACGTAAAACTTCATTTGCCACCTCTCAGCCCATCTGCTCAACCTTTCCAGATCCTGTTGCAGCAGCATAGTGTCAGTAGTGTCCTTGACAACCCTGCCAACCTTCGTATCATCTGCAAACTTGGACATTAAGCTTCATATATCATCATCAATATCATTTATAAATACAGAAAACAATAAAGGACCCAATACTGAACCCTGAGGGACTCCACTAATAACATTAGTCCACAATGAGCAATGTCCATTGATTACCACTCTCTGTCTTCTCCCCCTCAACCACCCCTTTATCCATAGCAGCAATTTGCCTCCAATGCCACACTACTCCAATTTGTGCAGCAGTCTTCCATGTGCAACAGTATCAAAAGCCTTTCTAAGATCCAAGTATATAATATCAAAGTTATTCCCTGCATCCAGTTCTTTTGTGACTGCATCGTAGTATCCAATCAAATTGGTCAGGCAAGACTTCCCCTTAACAAAACCATGCTGTGTCTGAGCTATAACTGAATTCTTGTCCAGATGATCCTGTAGTGCTTCTTTAACCAGTGCCTCCATTAATTTTCCGGGAACAGAAGTTAAACTCACAGGTCTATAATTACTTGTGTCAGCCTTTGATCCTCCTTTGTGAATTGGGGTCACATTTGCACATCTCCAGTCCATGGGTACCTCCCCTGAGTCCAAGGAAGCTCTCATAATTATGGCTAAGGGTTTGCTTACTTCCTTTGCTGCCTCCTTTAATATAACTGGATAGATCCCATCCACCCCAGGTGCCTTTCTTGTGTTTATCTTCAACAATTTCTCCTCCACTTTACTCTCAGTTATTACAAAATTCTCTAGCTTACTGCCAGAGTTGAATACACCTCTGGCATTCCCCTCGCTGAATAACTCCTCATGTGTGAATGTCGATGCAAAATATTCATTTAGTTTGTTAACTACCTGAGCAGGATCATCAACAGTTGACCCATCGATATCAAGTGGACCAATCTGATTAATCCCCTTCCTTCTAGAGTTTACATAAGTAAAGAACTCTTTGCTGTTTTTCTTCACATCCCTTGCCAAGGATTTTTTGTAATCTGCCTTCGCCTGCCTAACCTCCTTTGTAACTTGGTTACAGATCAACTTGTATCTATCATAGGCTTCTGTGTCACGTATTAATTTGTATGTATCCCATGCATTTTTCTTCTCTGCATATGTCTCATTAGTTCATCTGACATCCATTTAGGCCAAAACCTTGAACAATATTTCTTAGTTGGTATGTAAAGCCTAGTAGCTTCCAAGATAAGTTCTTTGAATGCTTCCCATTTTGAATTTGCTGTTAGTAACATCATCAGTTGATCCCTCTGTATAGAATTTAAATACTGTCTCAGTCCATCGTAGTCACCTTTACGAAAGCAATACCCCTTCCCTTTACCCCTAATAGTAGTTACCTCTTTGAGTAAATCCCACTTCAGAACACTGTGATCACTGCCACCTAGTGGTTCATTTATCTGCAGATTCTCTATGCATGAAGAATCACTACTGATAATCAAATCAAGAGCATTACTCCCTCTAGTTGCCTCCCGAACATGCTGATGTAGAAAACAATCATCCAATAAATCCACAAAAGCCTTGCTAGTGTGTGAGTGACCAGCCCCCAAACTCCAGTCAATATCTGGGAAATTAAAATCCTTCATTATAAGACTCTCTGATTTACTGGCCCACTCTATTTCTCTGTACAGTTTCTTATTATACTCAACAGAGTCATTAGGCCTATAGCACACTGCTACTCTCAATTTTGATCTCCCAATGCTTATGTCACACCAAACTGACTCGACACTGCACTGTCCAGCGATGTCGACTGGCTTTACTTCCTTGGATTTTATGTGTTTCTTAACTAATAGCATAACCCCTCCTCCCTTCCTATCCTGTCTATCCTTTCTGTAGACGTTGTACTCCCGAAATTCCAGTTCTGCATTCCTTATATCTGTGTGACACCACGTCTCTGAAATCCCAACAATATCTGCCTTTGATGTTTTGAGCAATACCTCAAATTCATCAAATTTATTTACTAAACTCCTAGCATTGGTGTACACGCAAGTATACATGCACCTGCTCTTCCGCTTAGCCACCCTAACACAACCTATATGTGTTTACTTGTACCTCCATGATTCCCAGCAGTACTTAACTGTAGAATTTATGTTGTGTGTTCTTTTTCTCACACACTTACACTTTTATTCATTTTTCTGGCTTTCATTTAATTTATTTATTCAACTCTTGTTTTCTGCACTGCACTCTCTAGGCACCTGAAGTATAACTTACTGTTATTCTTCAGTTGTGGTGCAGGCCTAGCCGCAAGTTTTTTGCAGGCCAGGAGAGAATGCAGTGATAGTGTTTATTAGTATATATAAAGTAATGTAAGTTATTTTTAACTTTGTATTCTTTTGGCCAATTACATTTGATAGTGGGCACAATGTGCCAATGGACTGATGCTGCCTGCACCATATACAAAGGTGTCCATCACCATGCTGCTCCAGTTATTTGGATTGATCTGGCACACACTTGTTTCCAGTACTCCAGTGTACAACCAGTATATTGTTGACATCATAGCATTCACCATCAACAATAATCAATGGTGAGGAGAGGGAGTATCTGGTTCTTCTACTGTGAAACTCCATAAGTCTGTGTGTGCCACATATCGTCATTTGGGATATTGTTCTTGCATTCCCCACATTGTTTTGCAATGTCAACTGTTGACAGTGACCTGCTGTTGAGCCTATACAATGTGCTGCACCCTTTGCCCACCACGAACATCCACCTTATGCAATCCCTTACAGTTCTGTTGGTGGGAGATAGTTTGACACCATTCTTTGGAACCGCAGTGGATCATGAATAACAGACAATACATGCCATTTCTAATATGGAAGCACAACACACAAACTCCCACAATCATGCTCTTTTGAAATCCTGTGATGTTTTTAATACATCAAATAACTGCTACTTCATTACTTTGATCTGCATGACCTGTTGCAAATTACCTCTAGTGTAGGAAGCTCTTTAGGCTTTTTATATTGCAAGCTATGCAGCATAGTTGATTGCTAAAAGGGTGGTCATAATTCAATAATCACTGACTGTATATATTAATTTATAAAAGTATGTATATTAATGGCTAAATTTTAGGTCAAATCTGTTTATTCGCACTTGTTCTGGAACTTCAGGAAGGGGGGGTGGCAAATTTATAAAACATTTCTAGGGGTGCAAGTGTAAAAGTACAGGAACCTTTGTTTTATACACTTTTTTTCAATAAATAAGCAGATACAAAGGTTAACAGGGTAATTAATGACAAGAACCAAACATATTACTGCAACAAAACCTAGAAAAATTAGACTAATGGGCTGAGAAGTGGCATTTGAGGTTTAACATTGATAACTGAAAAGTACTGCATACGGATAACAATAATTCCAGAACAGCATATAACTTGGATAGTGCCACAGTCAAAGGTGGTGGAGAATGAAACAGACTACCTAGGAGAACTTGTACAGTCCAACATGTTGTGTGTGTTGTCCAATGTTTTCTGAGTAGTACAGAGACAACTCAACCACTGCTCATCATAGTTGTCCAAATTATTCGCTGTACACGTCCTTTCATTTCAAAGGTGGTATTTGTGCATATGTCCACTATGATATTCTCTGTCATTCAGATACAGGTGTTTTTCAAGCAGTTAGACAGAGGGATAATGATCCCAAATCAATGGTTATGTTAGGTTATGGAAGCCTCGTTTCAGGATGTGGATTACTCAGGGATACAAAAGGGCACCAATAAAGATATCGCTTTGGAAAACTTTTCCACTTGTGAGGAAACCTGATTGAGGAATTTGAGGCTTTAAACATATTAAGTAAACTAAATGCTGATGACATCCTTACTCTTTTTTGAACAATACATAAATTATAGGGGCAAATATTGAAATTTATACTACGGAAACAGGAAGGTTGCAGGATAAATACATGATAATGTGTTTTCAGTCAGAGAGTAATTTATTATTTAAGAGAGTAATTCGAGTTTCAGTAAACCTCAATAGAAGAGGCCAATTATGGCCTCTTCTATTGAGCCTTTAATTTGCTTCAGTTTATCATTTTAAATGGAAAACAAAATGAAAAGTTCACCAGGTGCAAACTAATATTTAGTTGAACTACCTTTGGCCCTGATGACAGCAGCACACTGACGAGGTAGTGACAAGATCAATTTCTGAAAATAATCAACTGATAGTTCGTGGTTCCAAACACAAATTATGGCTTCCTGAAGTAGTAGTAGTGGCATGTGATGCAAGAAAGCAAATGTATGAGCTTATGCAGCATCAGCCAAAAAAAAAAAAAAATCACACCATTCCCTCCAAATGCCTGTCCAGTTCCTCCTTAAATTTATTCAACCTTTCAACTTCCACAACGACAGATAGAAGTTTGTTCCAGCAATTAACCACCCGCTGGCTAAAGGCAAATTTCCACACATCTATTCTACATCTGTCTTTTCTTAATTTGAATTTATGCCCACTTAGGTTCGTAATCTGAACGAGTGGAAGGATCCCATCAGAATTCAGCGTGATCAACCCATTCAAGGCCTTATATACCTCAATCAGATCACCGCGCAGGTGCCTAGTCTCCAGCCACTGCAATTTGCAGAACTTAAGCATCTCTTGGTAAGAGGATCCCTTCATTCCCCTCACCAATCTTGTTGCCCTTCTCTGTACATGCTCAAGTAAATCTACATCCTTCCTAAAATGAGGCCTCCAGACCTGTATGCAGTACTCAAGGCGTGGCCTGACCATTGCCTTATACAGAGGGATAATCACCTCCTTTTCCCTGCTAACAAAATTCCTATATATCATTGACAAAACCCCATGACCTGCCCTGGCAGCCTGTCTGCATTGCTCAGAGAACTTCATATCTGACTGCACAATTACTCCCAGGTCTTTTTCATTTTCTACCACCTTAAGTGTAGTACCACACAGTTGGTACATTTCTCTGGGGTTACTTCTACCCATACGCAGTACTTTGCATTTGTCAAGGTTCAACTTCAGTTGCCACTTCTTAGCCCATCTGCCCAAATTATCTAGATCCTGTTGCAGTAGCACACTGCCATTACTGTCATTAACAACCCTGCCAACCTTTGTATCATCTGCAAACTTCGACATTAAGCCTGATATACCTTCATCAATATCATTGATAAATATACAAAACAACAGTGGACCTAACACCGAACCCTGTGGGACTCCACTAATAACATTAGTCCAAGAAGAGCAGCACCCATTGATTACCACCTCTGTCTTCTCGCACTTAACCATCCTTTTATCCATTGTAGCAACTTACCCTTAATACCATTCTGCTCCAATTTGTACAATAGTCTTCCATGCGCAACAGTGTCAAAAGCTTTCCTGAAATCCAAATATATGATATCAAAATTATTTTTTGCATCCAGTTCCTTTGTAACCACATCATAATATCCTATCAGATTTGTCAGACAAGACTTTCCCTTAACAAACCCATGCTGTGTCTGAATTATTGCTGCAGTCTTGTCTAGATGATCCTGCAATGCATCTTTAACCAGCGACTCCATTATTTTACCCGGAACAGAAGTTAAACTAACTGGTCTGTAATTACTCCTGTCACCCTTCGATCCCCCTTTGTGAATTGGGGTACATTTGCACATCTCCAGTCCGTGGGAACCTCCCCTGAGTCCAAGGATGCTCTCATAATTATGGCTAAGGGTTTGCTTAGTTGCTTTGCCGCCTCCTTTAATATAACTGGATAGATCCCATCCACCCCAGGTGCTTTTCGTACGTTTAACTTCAACAATTTCTCTTCCACTTTGCTCTCAGTTATTACAAGATCATTAAGCACCCTGCTACAATTTGATAACCTTCTGCCATTTTCAAACCTTAATAATTCCTCACGTGTGAATGTAGATGCAAAATACTCATTCAGTTTGTTTGCTATCTGAGCAGGATCATCAACAGTCGAGCCATCGATGTCAAGTGGACCAATCAGATTCATCCCCTTCCTTTTAGAGTTTATATAAGTAAAGAAATCCTTGCTGTTTTTCTTAGCATCTTTTGCCAAGGATTTCTCGTAATCTGCCTTCGCCTGCCGAACCTCCTTTGTGACCTGATTACAGATTAACTTATATCTGCCATAGGCTTCTGAGTTGCTTGATAATTTATATGCATCCCATGCATTTTTCTTCTCTGTTACGAGTCTCATTAGTTCATTTGACAACCATTTAGGCCTTAAGTTCACGAAGGGTTTTTGGTTTCTTTCTGCCAACTGCAGATTCCACATGATGCCAACAGTTCTTTATAGGATTCAAGTCTGGGCTGTTTCCTGGCCAGCTAACAGTTGTAATGAATCATTTTTCCAACCATTTTTTCACCTGTAACAAATGTAAACACATTACTGTTGAACCTCTAATGCAGAAATGAAGCTAAAGTAACTAAAGAAGTGCCTATTTACACTTTTCGCTCGATGACAAGGAGCAGAGTCGTCCTGAAATATGCAGTTACTTGGCAGGTTGAAATAGTCTCTAATGATTGGCAGCAATTTGCCTTCCAATATAGCCAGGTATCCATTGGCATTTACAGAACGTTTATAAAATGCAGGTGACCTACTCCGCGATACAAAATGCACCCCCATATCACTTGGCTGGTAGGGAATTTCACTGTAGACACCACACAGTCGGGATGATATTCTTCACCACGTCTACGGAGAATTTGTCTCCCATCAGAGCCATGCAGGTTAAATTTCTTCTCATCCAAGGAAATTCACTGCTCGGGGGTCCAAATCATTTGACATGCTCCTTACACCAAATTAATCGGGTGGTTTTAATTTTTTGTGTGAGGAGGGGCTTCTTCTGACTGTTACTGCACTTGCTACCACTCCTGTAAGTTCTTTCCATTCTCTTTTCAGCTCAGACAAAGAAGCTTTACAGTTTTTAAGGCATAAGTGCTTCAAAACGCTGTCCTGTTTTGGCATAAAGACTCGTTTGCGTCCAGTTCCTTTTTTCCTATCAGCAGAATCAGTATTCTTGAGTTTGGATAGAAATTTCTAATACCTCTCGTGTTTGGGATTCACATAAAAAAAAAAACAATCTACTGACTGTCGACTGATTACAAGACACTCTATAAGCAATATGACAGGAAGAACATCCTTCCTCACGTAAAGCAACAATAGCACTCTTTCTTCATGGCATCAACTGCACGTAACTCACCATCCTGACACAAGCAAGGAGTGACTGCAACCCTTGCAGAGCGTGCTTATATAGTTGAAAGTAACAGCTGATGCAATATTACATTATCACCTACGCATGTCAATCTTATCTGATGCAATCTGTAAGAAATATTGCCACGTTATTCGGATGACAATTACAATTTTATGGGTTGATGCACTTTCAGAATGCAGAATAACACTGTTTTCTTAACCAACTTTTAAACTTAGATAAATTATAGAATGTCTTAATGTACCGTTTGAAATTGACTCAAAGTTTGATTAGCATAAAGCTTAATGAACAGTACTCACCTTAGATAAATCTGCTATGTTACATGAAGTTAGGATGAAAGAATAATTTGAGATTTAAGGTAATTTAAAATAAGTTAAGATTGTGAACACGGAATTAAAATATGCTCAAGGAAGTAGAAGTGCACAACTTCGTCTCTGGTTGTAGACAGCATTTTAGATAGCATTATGTAGATAGCATTAGTACAGGCATATGATGCAAGAAAGCAAGCTTATGTAGCATCAGCCAAAAAAAAAAAAAAAAATACTTCCATTTCACCCCTCTGATCATTCGAAATACCTGTCCAGCTGAGCCTTAAATTTATTTAGGCTATCAACTTTCACAAAAAGGGATGGAAGTCTTCCATCAACCAACCACCTGCTGGCTAAAGGCAAATTTCCGCACATCTATCCTACATCTGTCTTTCCTCAATCTGAATTTATGCCCTCTCAGGTGATTATTCTGAACAAAGGGAAGAATCCCATCAGCAATTCAGCATGCTCAAACCATTCAAGGCTTTATACACCTCCATCATAGAAGAATTGTCATTGAAGAATTAATTTAAACTTTAAGATATGAGACCGGTGATGATAAAAGTCATGAATGACTGACTTTCGTATTAACATCATCAGTTGGCAATACTAAAAGGAAAGGAATCGCGTGTTTTTAAAGATGTTTATGTTCCCCGTGATGCACTTTGTGACATGTGGGAATCTTAGGTGCACGAGATTCCAGACCAAGGAGAGGTTCGTGGGTAGTTTTGTGTTTAAGACGTTAAGTTTGGCATTATTGCGGCACCATTCTATAATAAGAGCTTCGTATTGAAAGATTTTGTAACTGGATTTTAATTTTACAATTTTACAATCCAGTACTGAACTCACACAACACGTACATTCTCATAATCATAACCCCCTAGTTGATTTGGCCATTACAATGGTAAAATTAAAATCCAGTTAAAAAATTTTTCAATATGAAGCCCTTATTATAGAATAGTGCTGCCAAACTTAACGTCGTAAACACAAAACTACCCACCAACCTCTCCTTGGTCTGGAATCTCACGCACCTAAGATTCCCACATGTCACAAAGTGCATTATGGGAACATGAAAGCACGCGATTTTAAAAACACGCGATTCCTTTCCTTTTAGTATTACCTACTGATGACGTTAATACTAAAGTCGGTCATTCATGACTTTTGGCTTCACCGGTCTCATATTTTAAAGTTTAAATTAATTCTTCAATGACAACCAGGGATGAAGTTGTGCACTTCTACTTCCTTGAGCATATTTTAATTCTGTGTTCACAATTTTAAATTATTTTAAATTACCTTAAGCCTCAAATTATTCTTTCATCCTAACTTCATGTAACGTAGCAGATTTATCTGAAGTGAGAACCGCTCATTAAGCTTTATGCTATTCAAACTTTGAGGCAACTTTTAAACATATATTGCTAAATTTGGTAGGTCTGTAATTGAAAAGAAATAACATATCTATGTATTTTAAAAATAACACAAACTGTATTAAAAAAACTTTTTTTTATTGCAAAACTTTAAATTAAGGTTTTCCAATAAGTTGGAAATGTTTAAATTAAATCGGAAGAGTTAACAGATGTTATAATTATTAGCAGCTGTTATGATGATTTGATTTTATTACTAACTAAAAGTACAGGTAGGACTTGGTTTACGTCGCTTCACTTTTGTGCCTCTCAGAGATCACGGTTGGAGAGGGTGATGAGTCATGACTCTGCCCGACTTCCTAGATGGTCCCGACATTGTAATAAAACTTATATTGTACTAAAACTATAATACTAAATGATAAACTACGGCCTAAAATTTAAATAATTAAACAAAAAAGCGGAATATAAAATGTGACGAGAAAGAGCAAATTAGATTAACCATGAACTAAGAACTGCAAGTGAACTGACAAACATGCACTGGTGTCTGGAGTACAGGACGCTTCTTTTTATTAGTAGATATTTTCAAATACAGATACTGTATATTTTCAAATACAGATACTGTATCGGCCACCATGCTCTCAAAACATGTGTTATCAAGTGAGTTTGGACAAGAGACTAAAAAACAATGTAAATCATTGACAATAGAAGAAAATATGGGAGTTTTTCGGCGAATGGAGAAAAGTTAAACTCGTCAGATGTGTGTCGTTCCTTCAATTTAGCACCATCAACTGTAACAACTATAATGAAAAATGCTGAGACCACAAAGCAATCTTCCCAATTAGCGGCAATATTGGCGCAAGAAACCTCTTAGTACACCTATTCCCAGAATAAAACAGTCGAAAAAATGGAAAAGCTGCTTGTCCTGTGGATTGATGACATGATCCAGCGTCATCTTCCTCTAACAAAATCACTTATCAGGTATAAAGCAAAATCTTTGTTTGATGAGTTAAGTGGCGAAGAGGATGGTGTTTTAGATTCAAAAACAAAACAAACGTCCATATTGTTAAAATGTCAGGAGAAGCAGCTAATGCTGATATTATAGCTGCAAATGAATTTCCAATTTATTTTCAAAAACTCATCAATGAAGAAAAGCTTACCCCAGACTTAGTTTTTAATGTAAACGAAATGAGCCTCTATTGGAAAAAGGTGCCCAACTGCACCTTCATTGCTTGTGAAGAACGTTCTGCCCCTGGGTTCAAGGCAGCCAAGGACTGCTTGACTTTGTTGTTGGGTGGCAATGCTTCAGGAACTTTCAGATTAAAACCTATGATAGTTTACCTTTCAGAAACACGGTGTGCTATGAAGGGAATTGTGAAAACACAGCTTCCTGTCTTCTGGCATTCCAACAAAAAGGCCTGGGTTACACAGACAATATTACTGACTGGTTCACGTTGTATATTGGCCCAGAGGTAAAGGAGTTCTGTACAAAAAATAGATTTCCTCACAAGGTTTTGCTGCTGCTGGACAATGCCCCTGGTCACCCTTGAGATTTGAGTGATTTCAATACCGATGGCCTAGAGATCAAGTTTGTCTTCCTTCCACCAAACACAACCTCACTTTTACAACCCATGGATCAAGGAGCAATATCCACCTTCAAGGCTTATTACTTACGGAAAACACTCAAGAGAATTTCTGAGGCTATTCAAGCGTCCAATAATGTTGCGTTGAGAGACTACTGGAAGTCATAACACCATGAAAGGGATCTCCAACATTTCACTGGCATGGAGTGAAGTGTCAAAATGATGTATGAATGGCATCTGGCATAAGCTTTGGCCTGACTGCATTCCAGATTTGCAAGAGCATGACACTACCCTTGCATCAATAATAGAGAATGTGACAGAGATAGCAAAGGAAACAGGAACAGATGATGTAGAAGTTGATGACATAAATGAGCTCCTTGAGAGTCATGGTGAAGAGCTTTCAATGGAAGATTTAGAATAGTTAGCTGAACAACTGTCCAAAGAAGACACAGAGGAAAGTGAAGCTGACTCTGCAATGCCGGTTATGACACTAAAAGTGAAATCAATGCAAGAGGCTATTGCTCTTACTAATAAGGGGTGTATGATCTTCTGTAGCAACAACCCCAACTGGGAGCGGAGCTCAACCGTTAAGAGAGGAATTGAGACAGTTCTACAGCCTTATTATAACTTATCACGAAAGAATCAAACCAAACATACATCTATTCTATCATTTTTAAAGCAGTAAATTTTCTTTCTTTTTCTTAAACATTATACAATTTTCAGTACATAAATTTCATAAAATAAAACAATTTTCAAGTACATATTTTGTGTTGATTACTGAAAATCTTGGAACACAACCTAACGTATTTACGTATGTAGCCATTATAATTTTGCTTTAATTTATGCCAGTAATTTCAGGAACCTAATCCTGGCATAAACCGAGTCCTACCTGTAATGTTAATTGAGAGTAGATATTACCTGCACTGAGATATGCTTACAGTCTCTCGTTGCTTGCGTGCATGAGTAAATACCATCCAAAAGAAAATTTTTATGCATATATGAAACAAAAAACCTACTTAAAATATTTCAGTGTAGGATATCCTGAAATCTTGTATAGATCAGCCAGCAGCCTTTCTTTTGTAGCATCCACTGCAGCAAGAATACCAGCAATCTTGAGGGAAGGAAAAAGAAGCAATATACAATGAATGAATAGCTAACTAAATGAATTATAAATTCAACTGAAACAAGAGGCAGAAAAAAAAAAAGTCTTAATATTCACTTTTTTTTTTTTCTATTGGCATTCATAGTAAATAACAGCCTGTAAGCTGCTCATTATTTTATCTAGTTTATATATATAGTCCCCTCTGCAGAAGCAGCCCCAGGTCTATCAGCACCCTGTATGAGATTTTTTGGTGTGCCCTGTCCGACTAGAAATTTACAGCAAATCAGTAAATTTTCGGGTCATTTTGTGCCCCCTAAATTTTGCTGCCCTGTTTGGGGGAACCACTTGATTGTGCCTTAACCCAGCCCTGGTCCCCCCCCCCCACAAACTCCATAGGCTGTAATGGGGCCTTATTTCCAACTAATGATGATACTGCCCGGCCATCTGGTAATATAATTCCATATTCATACTAGCAAGCAATGAGTGACACAATGTAATGTTTTCTACATTCATGACCCCTGTGGAAATAAGCTTATATTATAAACAATACATGATTGATAAAAATTATAAATAGATATAGTGACAAAAAATACAAATGTGATAGGGCTCTATGCATTAAAGCATGACAGTGAGTTTTCACATAAATAATTTTAAGTTGACCACACTTCAGTTAGCTATTCCTGCCAATAACAAAGGTCAACCAATATTTTTCACTGAAAAAAAAAAAAAAAGTCAAAAATCTTTCATAATTTACTTATTTGATTATAAATTGTTTCCGATAAGATCTGGTGAATTAATGAAACACAGTCATTACCATAGCTTGAAAGCAAGAAATCACCTCAAGAAATTCTTCTATGTAGGTGGGCCCTTTCCTAACTAAATCATAATGGTGTGCAATTATGATGGGATATTTGAAATTTACTAGGTATTTTCCAAAAGTAGTCAGTGTGAATACAATCCATGATACTTAATAAAACAGCCTTTTCTGCAGTAGGCAATAATCCCACTAACAATGATGGGAGATAACTTATGCTTTCAACAACCTAACATATGTTCAGTATGAGTACATATTATTTCAAAATGTTATTATTATATTTGCACATATAGTTTAATATTTTTTAGTCACTGCCTCTACCTCAAATATAAAATGGTTCATATCACAAAAAAGGTTAGGAAACACTGCTCTAGGAGACCATAATAAGGTATAGACCACATGTTATCTGTAGCACTTGTTTGAATTAATTATGTGATTGGTTCAACAAAAGGAAGATGTCATGCTGTTTGCCATACCCACGGTATGGAGAGAACAAAAGGCCCACAACAGTAATTGTTACTTTTGAAATATAAATGTAACTGGATTCCCAGTAAAGAACAAGCACAAGATTATTTATCTGAACTTGGATTGAGAGATGAGCCCAATCACTCATGATGACAGTATGCCAATTCCAGTACCTCTATAGCATATAGATTCTTTGGTTTGTTAGTTATTTGGTTTTTAGGAGCATTAGCAACTAAGGCCATATTGCTCTGGGGATATGAGATGGTCATTCCCTGACCTTTCCACATCCTCCGTATTTGGTGATCATGGGCTCAAACCCCGGTCTAATCAAGAAGCGTGTGCTACGCACTGCTGCTCCTGCTCACCTGGCTATGGAGATTCTTTGGAAGACAAAATAGAATACAAAGAGAACATCAGTTGATCATGAATACACACCTCACAAACAGATATCACAGCCAGAGCACGCTGAATTCTGATGGGATCCTTCCACTTGTTCAGATTACGAACCTAAGGGGGCATAAATTCAAATTAAGAAAAGACAGATGTAGATTGGATGTGCGGAAATTTGCCTTTAGCCAGCGGGTGGTTAATTGCTAGAACAAACTTCCATCTGTTGTTGTGGAAGTTGATAGGTTGAATAAATTTAAGGAGGAACCGGACAGGCATTGAGGGAATGGTGTGATTTTTTTTTTTTTTTTTTTTTAGTTAATGCTGCATAAACTCATACACTTGCTTTCTTGCATCCCGTGCCACTACTACTACTACATCATTAGAGATCTAGCCCTCTACATAGATAAAAGTCAAACTTATTGCCTCCATAGTCTCACTATAAAAATACAATTTTCTTTACAGAAAACAGTCTGCTTACAGATTTTCCTTCCACCTCTCCACTTTAATATTGGCCTCACAAAGAGTTTTTATGGAACTGACACATTTTGTAGTATATAACAGAGCTATGGTGCTCAATAACTGTCACATGTACACATTACATCTGAGTGGCATCTCTTCACTGGCTTCTCACAAAGAAGTTCAAAAACTGTCTCTTACACAATGGGAACTTAAAGCCATCCATCTTCACATCCACACTGTTCATTTCAAGGAGATATTATAAAACAAAGACACTACTGAAAGCAATTCAATACAACACTCGTCAATGGAATATCTGTGGTGAGCTCAAAGTCACTGAAATGTTAATGGGCATGCAAGAAGGGTTTATTTAATATTGTTGTTTCCTATGCCTGTGGGGTGGCCATTCTACTGAAGACCATTACATCAGATATTACTGATGCAGACATGAGCTGGGAATGGGTAGTGTGTATTATGTTTCCATTTGTAGACCCAATGAAAAATTCCTTCCACCTCTCCACATTAAATTTAACCTAATGATGAGTTTTGTGAAAGCAATGGGTAACATGAAATTGAGAGAATTTAATTATTTAAGTGAGAAATTTCCAAAGATCAGTGTTGTGAAAGTGAATCTTTATGGACCCTCAAATCAGAGAGCTTCTCCATGATGGATGTATTCAAAACAATGTCTCAATGTATTAGAAGGAAAAGCATTACAGGCTTTATCAAAACTTTTTTGATAGTCAAAGTACTCACACATTAGCATAGGCATATGATGCAAGAAAGCAAACTTATACAGCATCAGCCAAAACAAAAAAAAAAAAAACACCCATCCACTCGTTCTAAATGTTTGTCTAGTTCTGCCTTAAATCTATTTAAGCTATTAACTTCTACAATGACAGATGGAAGTTTGTTCCAGCAAACAACCACTCATTAGCTAAAGGCAAACTTCTCCACATCTATCTACAACTGTCTTTCCTCAATTTGAATTTATGCCTCTCAGGCAATTATTCTGAGAAAGAGGAAGAATCCCATCAGCATTGAGCATGCTCAAACATTGAAGGCTTTATACACCTCAATCAGATCACCTGCAGGTGCCTAGTCTCCAGACATTGTAATTTGCAAAACTTAAGCCTTTCTTTGTAAGAAAAACCCTTTGTTCCATTCACTAATCTTGTTGCGCTTCTCTGTACACTTTCCAGCAGCTCTAAATCCTTCTTGAAATGAGGCCTCCAGACCTGTATACAGTACTCTAGGTGTGGCCTGACCATTGCCTTATACAAGAGAATAATCACCTCCTTATCCCTGCTAGAAAAATTCCTATATATCATTGACAATACACCATGAGCTACTCTTGCAGCCCATCTGCACTGCTCAGAGAACTTCATATCTACCTGCACAACCACCCCCAAGTCCCTTTTATTCTCTACCACTGTCAGTGTAGTACCACAGAGTTGATACATTGCTCTGTGGTTGCTGTTTACAGTAATCAAAGGCAATGGTAATACAGTAATCAAAGGCAATGGCTGACCATTGCCTTATACAAGGGGATAAGCACCTCCTTATCCCTGCTAGAAAAATTCTTGCATATCATTGACAAGACACCATGAGCTGCACAATTACCCCCAGGTCCTTTTCATTCTCTACCACCCTGAGTGTAGTACCACACACTCAGGGTGGTAGAGAGTGGGTGGTAGAGGGTGGTAGAGTTACCCTTAGGCTTCCCATATACAGTACTTTACATTTTTCAATGTTAAACTTCAGCTGCCATCTCTCAGCCCATCTGCTAAACTTTTTTAGATCCTGTTGCAGCAACATACTGTCATTAGTGTCATTAACAACCCTGCCAACCTTCAATATCATCTGCAAGTAAAGCAACAGGCAATTCATTCGGTAAAAGAAACTTAAACAGAAATCATGAACAGTGATTACTTACTAAGTAGTGGAAATACCGCTAAATAATAATCAACTGTACAATACCTTTAACATGGACAAGTGGCGAATAAATAAAAATTGAATTTCTTTTTAATTGAAAAAGAAACTATATTGAAACAGTATTTGATGAAAAAAGGGAGGTATATTATTATTTAAAAGCTTGTTATAAAAAAACTTGTATTGCTTTGCTGAAAAGGATATGATTACTGCATATGTTGGCTAATCTGATTGCCTGAATACAAAGAGCATTTTTGTGTATTTTATTAGAAATATTGGATTACCAATTTGTGAGATAAATGACCTCAAAGTTAAAATAATTTCTTTTATCATATATGTTTATTAGATGAGGAACTGCATCATTGCTAAGTGTAATATTCAGATCAAGGAAGTTGGCTGCGCATTTATCAGCATTTTCTTTAGCAAAGCATTCAAAGTCTGTATTTAATACTATATATATATATATATATATATTTTTTTTTTTTTTTTTTTCAGTATAGAGTATTATCTCTGAGTTATGTTACATGAATGTTGTATCTCCTATCATGTTATATGTTTAATTTATAATGTTACTTAAAATGTTATGTAAAATCTAAGTAGTTATAACAGAAATAAATTTAACTATCTATTGTCACCCCACATGGCTTGAACTCTATCCCAACTATCTATGCCAAATCACCGATTCTAAAAGCTCTACGAATATTACTGTTGTACATTACAATCTACATCACAAGTTAAATTATTAAAGCACGTAAGTAGTACTATAATTTATGATTTGTAATCCTCTTCTAATACTGATTACACTGTTATAAATTACTACCAGTATCTGCTGTATCAATACGAAAACAATGGCGGCAGATTTGAATACTACTATCAATACAATTCTGGCAGAAATAGACTGTGGTTTTCTATGCAATTACAAGGCCGAGTCAAAAATAAATGCACCAATTTAATCAACAAATCACTAAAAAAAAACTATACTACTAAATTTTAAATCAAAAGTTATCATCCTCATCGGCCATTTTCGATCCACTGGAGGATGAAGGCCTCTACAGCACTTTCCAGTTAGCATTAGTAGAGGCATATGATGCAAGAAAGCAAGCTTATTCAGCATCAGGCAAAAAAAAAAAAACAAAAAACACACCACTCCCATTTCACCCCTCCATTCGCTCGAAATACCTGTCCAGTTGAGCCTTAAATTTGTTTAGGCTATCAACTTCAACAACAAGTGATGGAAGTCGGTTCCACCAACCAACCACCCACTGGCCAAAGGCAAATTTCCGCACATCTATCCGACATCCGTCCTTCCTCAATTTGAATTTATGCCCTCTGAGCTGATTATTCTGAGCAAGATGAAGAATCCCATTGGCATAGAGCATGCTCAAACCATTCAAAGCCTTATACACCTCTATCAGATCACCTCGAAATGAGGCCTCCAGACCTGTATATGGTACTCAAGATGTGGCCTAACCATTGCCTTATACAAGGGAATAATCACCTCCTTATCCCTGCTAGAAACATTCCTGTATATCATTGACAAGACACCATGAGCTACTCTTGCAGCTCGTCTGCACTGCTCAGAGAACTTCATATCTGCCTGCACAATTACCCCCAGGTCCTTTTCATTCTCCACCACTGTCAGTGTAGTACCGCAGAGTTGAAACGTTGCTCTGGGGTTACTGTTTCCCATATGTAGTACTTTACATTTGTCAATGTTAAACTTCATTTGCCACTTCTCAGCCCATCTGTTCAACCTTTCCAGATCCTGTTGCAGCAGCATAGCGTCAGTGGTGTCCTTAAGAACCCTGCCAACCTTTGTATCATCTGCAAACTTGGACATTAAACTTGATATCCCATCATCAATATCATTCATAAACAACGAAAACAACAACGGACCCAACACTGAACCCTGAGGAACTCCACTAATAACATTAGTCCACGTTGAGCAGTGTCCATTGATTACCACTCTCTGTCTTCTGCCACTCAACCATCCCCTTATCCATAGCAGCAATTTGCCTCCAATGCCACACTGCTCCAATTTGTGCAGCAGTCTTCCATGTGCAACAGTATCAAAAGCCTTTCTAAGATCCAAATATATAATATCAAAGTTATTCCCTGCATCCAGTTCTTTTGTGACTACATCATAGTATCCAATCAAATTGGTCAGGCAAGACCTGCCCTTAACAAAACCATGCTGCGTCTGAGCTATAACTGAATTCTTGTCTAGATGATCCTGCAGTGCTTCTTTAACCAGTGCCTCCATTAATTTACCTGGAACAGAAGTTAAACTAACAGGTCTATAATTACTTGTGTCAGCCTTTGATCCTCCTTTGTGAATTGGGGTTACATTTTCACATCTCCAGTCTATGGGTACCTCCCCTGAGTCCAAAGAAGCTCTCATAATTATGGCTAGGGGTTTGCTTACTTCCATTGCTGCCTCCTTTAATATAACTGGATAGATCCCATCCACCCCAAAAGCTCAAAACAGAAAGAACCACAGTTCTTTCTGTTTTGAGCAGTGGCCATCCATTTACTACCCAAAAACTCATGCATTTTATCTATCCATCTCCACGTTTTTCTTCCAGGTTTTCTTTTAGCTCCTCTTGGGTACCATTCTGTTATTTTCTTAGTCCATCTGTCATCAGGTCTTCGAGCTATGTGTCCTGCCCAAGACCATTTTAGTTCTTTAGTTTTGATAATAATGTCCTTTACTTGAGTTTGCTGCCTAATCCATGTGTTTCTCTTCTTATCTAACAGTCTGATTCCCAATATAATTCATTCCATTCTTCGCTGTGTAGTTCTCAGCTTCTCTTCCGTTCTTTTGGTGAGTGCCCAAGTTTCACTTCCATAAGTCATGGTGGGGAGTATACATTGGTTCATTATTTTACGTTTCAGACAAACTGGGATATTGCTCTTCAGTATGTGCTTATATTTCCTGAATGCTGTCCATCCAAAATTTATTCTTCCCTTGACTTCCAGCCATTTATCATTATTACAGCTAATAACTTGTCCCAGATAAGTATATGACTCCACCTTTTCAATTACTGCTCCTTCAATTATTATTTCCCTTTCTGTGGCATACTTGTTCATCATTACTTTTGTTTTAGCCATATTCATCTTCAGTCCAAAATCCTTACTAAATATGCATAACTGATTAAGATTTTCCTTGTAATTCTTTGGGATCGTGGCTTATGACCACAATGTCTCTGCAAATCGTAAATGGTTTATGTACTCTCCGTTCACATTGACTCCTTTCTGCGACCAGTCTAATCTTCTGAAATCTTCCTCAAGGGCAGCAGTAAACAGCTTCAGAGATATTGTGTCTCCTTGTCGAACTCCTTTCTCAATTTTAAATTTCCTACTGTCTTTGTCTAGTCTAATAAAGGAGGTAGCATTCTCATATATTTTCTTCAAAATCATAATATATGGGGTATCTATGCCTTGTCTTTCCAGTGCCCGAAACATTGCCTTATGCTGTATGGAGTCAAATGCCTTTTCCTAATTCACAAATGCCAGGCATAATGGTGTTTTATATTCATTTGCTTTCTCCATTAGCTGTGATATTAAGTGAAGGTGATCCATAGTTGAGAATCCTGTCCTATAAAGCCAGCTTGCTCTTTCGATTGATTCTCATCAAGTATTCTTTCTAATCTATTAGTAATAACCCTTGTGAACAACTTGTAGATGTGGGATAACAAGCTAGTTGGTCTATAATTTCCAATTTATCTCCTTTCTTATCAAAAGTTATACATAAACTATATTACTAAATTTAAATCAAAAGTTATACAAAAACAATAATTTCAAATCAATAAATAAAAAAAAGTTTGCTTAGCAGCTTTAAACACGTCTGGCTCTCAATAGCCTCTTCAGCAAACTCATAAAGATACAGCTCTACAAAGATAGAGTTCAGAAACTATTCAATGTATATAAAGAAATGGCATTGATGTCATTTCTTGTCACTGTATGTAATTTCTTGCATTCGCACTCAGACTTCTTTTCTGAAAACCTTGGCATAGTGAGCGATGAGCAGAGGGAGTAATTTAATCAAAATATTAAGTCAATGAAAAATCACTGCCAAGGTTCCTAGAATGAATGTGTATTGGTAGACTACTGCTGGATATCATACTATAACATTCTGGAAAAAGTGTACCAAAGGAAATTAACCACATTATGAAACTCTGCTTGTTTTTTTTTTTCTCTACAATGGTGCCCCAAATTATTTTAATAGTGCATAAAGTGTATTGGGTATAAACTGTATGGGTGATCAAACTGCAGTTGTAGCCAGTCTCCTGTGTTGTGCAATGAAATAGTCTAAATTATCTTGTACCGATATTATCAGCAGTTGTATTATGCAAACTACACTTGATGATAAAAAAAAAAAAAAAAAATAACACATTTGAAATTAGCATGCAAAACTGGTTAAGAAATTTGCTTACATTGTTTATGGCCCACCCACCATACCGTTCATCAAGTGCAATTAGGCCAAACTTTTTAAAATTTATTCAACCTAACAACTTCCACAACTCTAAGCAGAAGATCATTCCAACAAGCAATTAATCTTTGAGAAATATTTGTACATGTCTTCTGCAACCATCCTTTCTCTATTTAAATTAATTTCCCCTAGCATGTTCATTTAAGAAATAATAACAGTTAAGAAAGATACTGATACTCGAAAAAGAGTACAGTCAGTACTCGTATAACACATGTTTACATGATTATACATGATTTATAAATAGGGGAACGATATCTTATATAACACAAACTGAACTCGCTTATGCACGATTCGCCTTTGTGTTACAAGAAATGGCAGTCAAACACGGAATCACCCCAACTGAACGCAACACGATAGGAATGAAGAGAAGATTCTGAAAATGTATTTGTTTTTTATATCAGTGAAGGGGAAACACATTTCACCATAATAATGTAAAAACCAACACAACTCCAGTTATCAGTATAATCGCAAATGCAATTAGATTGAGTTTACTACCAGTTTATAACTGGTAGTAAAAGATCTAAACCTCCCAAGGACTTCCTAATTCATTTCACAAATATACGTGGTCTTAATTCCAATCTCAACGATGTCCATTTCCACTTGCAGTCTTCCAAACCCCATGTACTTTTTCTGACTGAATCTCAGTTATCAGTTGATTAAACTACTTCTCATCTCAGATGTCCAAATTATTTGCTGTATGATTCCTTTCGCCTCAAAGGTGGTACTTGTGCATATGTCCGTTCTGATAATCCCTGTCAGAGACTTGGCAATTTGGAATCTCCTCTCTTTGATCTTGTCTGGCTTAAAATCTCTCTACCTCATTGTGTCAAATTCATCTGTTGTCTCTACCGTTCTCCCAACTCCACTAATCACTTGGAGCTCTTTGACTTCCTCTCTTTGCAACTTGACTTTCTCCAGTCTAACTTTCCTAACAGTGAGGTAATTTTCCTTGGTGATTTTAACGTTCACAACTCCAGCTGGCTTCCATTTTCTAGTCACACCGACCCAGCAGGTCGAGATGCTGAGGCTTTTGCAATTACTTTACCTACAAGAATACCAGACAATCCTAATCATACAGCCAATACGCTTGATCTTTTTCTCACAAACAACCCTTCTAAGTACAAGGTCGAAGTGAGAGGTCCTTTAGGCACTTCAGATCACAACTTGGTGATTGTCTCTTCTCCAATGGAACCTTTATCTCATGGCTATTCCCAACCTCGCATTGTTTGGCATTACAAGAATGCAAAATGGGATGACCTGCGAGACTTCTTTTCTTCTTTTCCTTGGTCTGATTACTGTTTCAAAACTTCTGATGTCAACGTTTGCTCAAATCGTGTCAGTAAAATTATTTTTGCAGGAATGGAATCCTTTATCCGACACTCCACTTTAAAATCTCGTCCTTTATCTAAACCTTGGTTTTCCAATAAATGTGCTAAGGCTGTCCAAGAGAAGAATGTTGCATATCGTAATTGGCTTGTTTCTAATTCTTCAGTTTCATTTTCTGCCTACACCAAAGCTCGCAACAATTGTAAAGCAGTTATTAATCAGTCCAAACTAGAGTTTGAACAGGCTAAGAGTAGAAAACTTGCTTCTTGCCCTAATGGTAGCCGAGCATTCTGGTCTCTTGCCAAAGCTATTGGCTGCAACTTTTGCCCATCTCTGCTCCCACCTCTGTCCAAACCAGATGGTTCTGTTGTCACTTCAGCCAAGGATAAAGCTGACCTGCTAGCATCCCATTTTTCTTCCAGCTCATGTATTAATGAGCTTGGTAAAACACCTCCCACCATTCCCAACACGCTCCATTCGATGCCTCCTGTGGTCTTCCGTCAAAAGAATATCAGAAGGATTTTGATGAATCTTGATGCTAAGAAAGCTCCAGGTCCTGATGGTATTTCTCCACTTGTTCTAAAAACCTGTGCTCCTGAAGTTACTCCTATTCTTTGCCGCCTTTTTTTCACTTTCTTATTCCAAAGGTGTTTTTCCTTCTGCTTGGAAATCTGCTCATATCCAGCCAGTTCCTAAAAAGGGTGACAAATCCCTCCCATCCAGTTATCGTCCCATTGCAATTACTTCTACTCTTTCTAAAGTAATGGAGAAATCAATTAACTGCCAACTCTTAAACTACCTAGAAACCTTCCGTCTGATCAACGATCGCCAGTATGGATTCCGTCAGTGTCGATCCACTGGTGATATTCTGGCTTATGTTACCCATTTATGGACTAATTCAATGGAAAGGTTCGGTGAAACACAAGTAGTTGCTCTTGACATCTCAAAGGATTTTGATCGTGTTTGGCATAAAGGTCTTCTAAACAAGCTTCCATCTTATGGTTTGCCAACTGTTTTTAGTAATTGGTTATCCAGTTTTCTCTCTGATCGCTCACTGAGGGTGATGGTAGATGGCTCTCTGTCTTCTTTCTCCACTAATGCCGGTATCCCCCAAGGTTCAGTTCTTTCCCCCACTCTTTTCCTCTTGTATATCAATGACCTTCTTCCATTGACTGGAAATCCTATCCATAGTTTTGCCGATGATAGCACATTGCATTCAACTTTCCATTTTGAGAAACCTTGTCCTGCTCAATCAGCTTCTAGTTCTCGAAAATCTGCTACCAATTCCTTAAATGCCGATCTTCAGGTAATTCTCCAGTGGGGCAAAGACAACTTAGTTGATTTCAACCCTTCTAAAACTCAGTCTTGTCTTATATCTCGCAAAAAGGATTCTTCTGCTCCTATGCTTATCTTTAGTGACACTCCGATTTCTAGGCAAAATGATATATCTCTTTTGGGGATTACCCTGACTTCTAATCTCTCTTGGCACAAGCACATTACAAATATTGCTTCCTCTGCATCTAAAAAACTTGGTTTTCTCTTTCGCTCTCGGCGTTACTTTTCTTCCAAACAGCTGCTCACTCTGTATAAATCACAAATCCGCCCTGCCATGGAATATTGTTCCCACATCTGGGGTGGTGCCCCCAAAACCTCTCTCGGGCTTCTTGATTCCATTCAGAAGAGGGCAGTTAGGTTAATTAATGATTCATCTCTAACAGAGTACGTCTTTCTCATAGACGTTTTTTTTTTTTTTTTTTTGATTTGGTAGTTGTTGGCGCATCGGCTTCTGTGGCCATATTGCACCTCCCAAGGTTTTTGCAGTACTTTGATCCAAGCCCGAGGCGGGAATCGAACCCGCGACCTTTGGGTTGCCAGGCAGGTACTTTACCCACTCGGCTAGCCCGGTCGGCTCTCATAGACGTACTGTTTCTGCTGCATGCCTCTTCTACAGATACTTCCTTGGGCACTGTTCTTCTGAATTAGCTTCTATAATTCCCGCTCTCTCTTTCAAAACAGTCCGAACACGTGCCGCCACCAGCCAACATCCATTTACTGTCCAACTTCAAACCAACTTTTCATCTTCCTCATTTATTCATTCAACTGCCATTTTCTGGAACAACCTTCCTTCATATGTATTTCCTGAAAATTACAATCTACAGAAGTTCAAGTCCAATGTCAATAAATATCTTCTTTCGTCTTCTCAACCTCCAACCCAAGCACGGTACTAAGTACTATAGGTTCTAATACCTCTCGTGTTTGGGGTTCTCATAAAAAAAAAAAAAATAAAAATAACAGATTCCACTCGCAGAAACGCAACTGGAAATTGTTTTTATTGTTTTATGGTAGTAACCCCTATAAATGTGCTTTAGTAAAATGTGAGATGTTAATAGTGTATCTCTGCCTTTACGGTGTTGTTTATTCAGTTGCGACATGTGCGCAGTTTTGTTTATGTTTATCAAGCGTGCCTCCTCGTTTTGTAATTGTGCTTTATTCCCTAAAAATGATTAAAATACTTAAAAGGTGTGAAAAGGAAGCGTCCTGGTGAAGACACTGCAGATTCACAGAGAAAAACAAAAGCAATATCGATAAACAGAGGCGGATCAAAAATTCTTACCCGGGAAAATTTATAGTGGCCTCATAATATGTTTATGGCCAAAATCACACTGGGGTTTCCTCGGTAAGGCTTATGGCCAGTCTGCTTCTGTCGATAGAGAAAAAATATGAAATTGTGAAACGCTTTGAGCGAAATGAAAGACCATGTGATATTGCACGTGCTACAGACCTAAATGAGGCAACGCTGAGAAAATAAAAACAACTTTCATAGCAGGAACAATTCAAAGTGTAATTAAAATCCATTGGATTAAGACAAAAAGAACTGAAAGAGTGGAACAGCTGTCATCTGTTTGGATAGAAAATCAAACAAAAAAAGTTTGCTTATGATAGAAGCAAAAGCATTAGCAATATTTTATTACGTAATAGTCGTAATAAAGTACTTACATATTACTTAAAATACTTAAGTAATTAAAATGCTTACATATTATGTATTTTATTACGTATAATAATAAATAATCATAATAAAATACGTGAATATTTTATTAGTAAAATAATAAGAGGAGTATACCTCAATATAGTACGTAGAACACTTCCGTATGATACCCTCCAGAAATTAAAACGGAAAAAATGACAACTTACCGGTACATTAGAGTAAATTATAAATAATCAATTTAACACAATTCAAATCAATTTAAAACAATCAAAAATATTCAAAACGATATTTCTTCCTAATCTAACGAAAATATTCAAAACAATTTTCCTTCCTAATCTAACGAAACTATTCAAAACGATATTTTCGTTAGATTCTTTTAATTGCATTAATTTGATTTTTAATTGTTTTAAATTGATTTGAATCGTGTTAAATAGATTATTTAATTATTTATAATTTACTCTAATGTACCGGTAAGTTGTTGATTTTTTCATTTTTTCCGTTTTAATTTCTGGAGGGTATCATATGGAAGTGTTCTACGTACTATATTGAGGTATACTCCTCTTATTATTTTACTTATATTATTATCAACGTAGAACATATTGAGTATTACAGCTCTGATTCATACTATCTAAGTAAGTATTTAATTACAATTATTTATCATGTTTGGTAATGTTTTGGTTACAAATGTGTGTGTTCAATCTAGGGTGGTCGGCACCTAACCCTATTTTTCCCATAGGGCCTGTTGTTTATATTGCACGAGGATTTCTACGAACACATCTATCGGGCTATACGAGGACTGACTCACTTTATCAGCATTTAATTTACTTAACCCCTTTTATATCCGAACAAATTAGTTATTTTGTCACCTACGCACTGCTGCTCCTGCCCACAGAGGTGCCCGAACAAGTTAGTGCAAAGCATTATTTTAGTTCAGAGTAAATCACCGAAGTAGGTGAAATGGCATCGTTTTTGTTACATCTCATAATTTGAACACCTTCACAAGTTGCCTGTTATTGCACTACCTTGAATAAGCAATGCTTCACCAGTAGAGGACTATTGTTTTTTCATTCTCGGCAGATACCACCACCAAAGACCACACCGTTTTAAGCTTGTTGGCCTTTCATCAGTGTGCGGATAGGTAGGTAACCCAGTAATAGAATACTAGTACTAGAGGCATATAATATAAGAAAGCAAGCATGTGAGCTTAAGTACAATGAGTGAAAATGCAGTTATGAAGTTTAACTTCACAATATGAGAGATGCCAGATGATATGCGATAGTAAAGGACTAAAAAGGGTTTAATACCGACAGCCTCAGACTACAGAAAATTTACTAGATAAATAATGATTTGCTTGTTATTGTACTACTTCGAACAAGCTTCGAAGAGGTGCCATCTGGGTGGAGATGGTATTCGGCAAGAATAAGTAACATTAGTCTTCTTTACTGGGAAGCGTTGCTTATTCAAGGTAGTGAATTAGCAGGCAACTTGTTGTGGTGTTCACAATATGAGATATAACAAAAACAATGCATTTCACCTACTTTGGAGATTTAATACCAACTAAGATGATGCTTTTCGCTAACTTGTTCATCTAGTAAATTTCACAGTCTAAGACATTCAGCACTAAACCACTTTTGTTCTTTACTATTGCAAACCATCTGGCATCTCTCATATTGTGAAGTTAAACTTCATAACTGGGTTTTCACTTGTATTACCGAGGCACCTATTCACCCACTGATGAGACGCAAAAAAGTTTTAATACAGCTCACCACTGAGCTGTATTCACAGCTCAGTGGTGAGCTGTGAATATTTTAACAATGGGCTCGCAGTTTTTCCGACTTTCTACTGAGTAAATTTGATCGGTCATGGAAGTGACGTCATCCGCAGCTTCCACTAGAGGCACTTCTGACGCTTGCACTACTAGTAGTGTGATTATAGCGCGTGATGCATTTTTCGTGACCGGTATGATATCTCGGGTCAGGACCGAATTTAGGGGGGGGGACAGATGCGGCTTCATCATTATCATCATCAGCCATTTTCAATCCACTGCAGGATGAAGGCCTCTCCAGCAACTTTCCAGTTCCTTCTGTTTTGAGAATTGGCCATCCATTTACTACCTACAAACTCATGAATTTCATCTATCCATCTCCACCTTTGTCTTCTAGCTCCTCTTGGGTACCATTCTGTTATTTTCTTAGTCCATCTGTCATCATGGCTTTGAGTTATGTGTCCTGCCCAAGACCATTTTAGTTCTTTAGTTTTGATAAGAATGTTCTTTACTTGAGTTTGCTGCCTAATCCATGTGTTTCTCTTCTTATCTAACAGTCTGATTCCCAATATAATTCGTTCCATTCTTTGCTGTGTAGTTCCCAGCTTCTCTTCCATTCTTTTGGTGAGTGCCCAAGTTTCACTTCCATAAGTCATGGTGGGGAGTATACATTGGTTCATTATTTTACATTTCAGACAAACTGGGATATTGCTCTTCAGTATGTGACTATATTTCCTGAATGCTATCCATCCAAAATTTATTCTTCTCTTGACTTCCAGCCCTTTATCATTATTACAGCTAATAACTTGTCCCAGATAAGAATATGACTCCACCTTTTCAAGATGCGGCTTATTACTCCCTTAACCATGGATATAAGTGAATGTGTAAAATGTTCCTAGGTCTATCTAAAAAAAAAAAAAAAAAAAAAACTTAAAAAAAACTTAAAAATCTAATCGTCATGTCCCACCTTATGATGATAATTGGACACGACGGTGTTTGGAGTTCTAACTTTTTAGAATTATTGAATAGTATGACGTCACAATCATGCTTCCTGAAGTTAATACTGCAGTAAGTATGATTTCAACAATACAAATATTTGTCAACAATTTCTTTTTTTCGTCTTGCATTTTCGTTATATTCCATTGTTAGGTGCCCCTAACACTTGCGTATGTCGTTTCAACTACAAGATCGGTACATTAATCGGTGCTATTTTACAGAGATATTTAGATACATTGCACTCTCAAGTATACATCTCTTACTTTAGTTATCATAAATCCATTGTATCTTGTCTTCCAGAAATTATGAAAATCTGTGAATTATCAATAAAATATTTACAGTAAAAAAGCTCTTTTATTTCATAATCGATATATACAAATCAAAATGCCTAAAAGAAACACGAAGGACGTTTTGCATAAACCATCTACCATGTGTACTCAGCATATGCGCAACTTTTTTTTCACAACTAGGGAAATATAATGGATATATTTTTTTCATGATAAAATTTTAATATTGCGAATAAAAAATAACATGAAATATTTCCAATATCACAAATAACATAAAAACTATCACAAAGCATTCCACAATATAAAAACATATATTACATAAAAAACAAACTTTCTAGAAAAAGTACACAAAAAAAAAAATCACAGATTACATGAAAAAAATTTTTCACAAATATAAATTTATTCTAAAAATTACCAATTTACTTCTTTATTAATATTTGTTGTCGATTGTTTTCTTTGCTCAATAGCTGAGCGATGATTACAGAGGAACGATTTGATGTAACGATCCGGATTAAATTGAAGCAATGGTTTTCCATTTCAACATGTTTAAGTGTCAACATTATTCATTCATTCACTCACTCAATAGTATTCATTACACTGAAAGCTCGCTCAGCTTCAGCACTGCTAATGGCAATGGTTTCAGAGATATTTCTGGCTTTCTTAATTGAAAAGGTAATTTCACTTGATTTTAAAGATAAATTTTCTTCGACAAAATCTCTAAAATCATTAATTTTTATTTCATATTTTATCAGAAAACTTAAATTTCTTATTCAGTTTTCACTGTCTTGCCACCGAGACGAAAGTTCTTTCAATGGTATCATTATTTTCTTTATTTAATTTAAAATCACCCTGTTCCAATAATAAGTTATCCTTTAAGGATAAAACAATGCATTTACTAACTTGTCACGATGTAATTTTTTTACTTTCAATTTTTATTCCTTCAAATTCTTTCCACTTCAACATCCTCTCAATTTTGGCTTCATAATTTCCTTCAGAATTTTTCAAATTAGCAATAGCATCGATAATTCTAAGAATTAATTTATCTGCTTTTACCATAGTGATTCTGTAAAGCTTCTGAAAGGTAAGAGAGCTCTTGCAGGATGTTGAACATTAGTGCTAAATGGTTAAGAAATTCCAAATTTAAAAGTCGATTTAATAATCCGGAATATTTATCTTCTGATTCAAAATGTTTGCACAAAGCGGGATAATTCCTCCAACCCACAATTGCCGTCCACAAGCTAAAAGCTGCCCATTGCAGCCCGAACACACGACCGATCTTTACAGTTTCCACATGAAGTTCTTTAGCAATCATCCTTAATTTGCCCTAGTTTTTTTGGAGATTGGTGATACAGTATTTTTTTTTTTAAATTATTGCCTGTATGCTATTATATTTTAGAACATTTTCTACGCAGTGAAAGGCTCGACAAAGTTTCAAAATCTGCCAACATTTCATCTTCAAGTTTATATAATATCTTAGTTGCCTCAATCCCCCACTCTACGTTGCTGTCACTATTTCTTTAAATACAGTGCAAAATGTCAGAATCACATGGATATTCAGCTACTGTGACCACATAAACACAGACGAGAAATTTACTGGAAGACATGGATCACTCATTTCTCCGAAAAATGTATGTCCGTTTGTCGGAGTAAAGGGGAACCACAACACAGGTTGACCAGAGGCTATAATCTGTGTTGAGAATCTTCTTAATCCTCTGAAATTATTGAAAGTATATTGACTATCACGACTTCTTGGTATTTGACTGCATAGGTTTTATGGACACCACTAACATTGTGAAATGGTAATCCCTTTCACCATTAATTCACACTTTCTAATTAACTAAATTGCTTAAAGGCAAGGCCAGAGGTGGGAACAATGCATACACAATTGTCTCTCCTAATCCGTTCGTTACATGGAAATTTTCTTTGTTCAATGGGAACTATTTTATGTAATTACCAAGGGTAATCAAAAAAATTCGCTATAAGGAAGTTTGTTAAACAGAGGACCGACTGTAATTAAATCAAAAATGAAGCAATTTTAAAATACAACTGATCGACTGCACCATTAAAATGCTGGCAATGGGGGTCCCGCTCGCTCCATGGTAGTTTCGGTTCTGGATACTCAATAATTGTATTCAGGATTTCATTTGTAAAATAAATCTCAACAATGGGCTTGCAAATTAAAAAAAAAAAAGATCGTCTCAACAATGGGCTCACAAATTAAAAAAAAAATAAATAACAATGAGCTCTCGCGAACCACTACAGCTCACCATTGGTGATATCCAACAAGAATAAGTAACATTAGTCTTTTCTACTGGGGAAGCATTGCTTATTCAAGGTAGTGGTACATTACCTCGAATAAGCAATAAGAGGCAATTCATTGAGGACATTCACAATGGTTGGTTTCTGGTTTTTTTTTATGGCACAAAAAACATTCGCACTATGAGATGTAACAAAAATGATGCCATTTCACCTAGTATGGTGATTTACTACGAACTAAAATGATGCTTTTGCACTAACTTGTTCATCTAGTAAATAAATTTTCTGTAGTCTGATGCTTTCAGTCCTAAACTTGTTTTAGTCCTTTTAAAGCCTTATACACTTTGTTAGTACACTAACAAAGTGTACCGCTAGTTAGTACACTGGATCGAACATATTGGTAACTCTCTAGGAGGCTTCTGGATCAGCTAGTGTATAATCTTGTTACCTCTACTCTGCCAGATAGTAATGGGAGGGAGTCCGAGTAGTGCGCATGCGGGGGCATTATTGAGGCCACATTACGTCAAAGATGTGGGTATATTCTTACCATATCCAAAAATTTCATTCTTTCATACAGCATGACCCCCCTCCCCACTTTATCTTACTATTGAATACACTATGAATTGTTAAACTAATAGAGCAAACACATCTGCAAAAAGATCTAAACCTCCCAAACACTTCTTAGTTTATTTCACAAATATACATGGTTTCAGTTCTAATCTCAATGATGTCCATTTCCACTTACTGTCTGCCAAACCCCATGTACCTTTTCTGACAGAATCTCATTTGCTCAATTATTCGCTGTATGATTCCTTTCACCTCAAAGGTGGTTCTTGTGCATATGTCCATTCTGATATTCCCTGTCAGAGACTTGACAATTTGGACTCTCCTCTTTTCGATCTTCTCTGGCTTCAAATCTTTCTACCACATCCTGTCAAATTCATCTGTTCTCTCTACCTTTCTCCCAAATCCACTTATCACTTAGAACTCTGACTTCCTCTCCTTACAATTTGACTTTCTCCAGTCCAACTTGCCTAACAGTGTGGTAATTTTCTTTAGTGATTTTAATGTTCACAATTCCAGCTGGCTTCCATTTTCTAGTCAGTCACACAGACCCAACTGGCCAAGATGCTGAGGCTTTTGCAATTACTGATGACCTCGCACAGATTGTTCATTTACCTACAAGAATACTGGACAATCCTAACCATACAGCCAACATGCTTGATCTTTTTCTCACAAACAACCCTTCAAAGTAACACAGTCGAAGTGAGTGGTCCTTTAGGCAACTCAGATCACAACTTGTTGACTGTCTCTTCTTCAATGGAGCCTTTAAATCATGGCTATTCCCAACCAAGTGTTGTTTAGCATCACAATAAAGCAAAATGGGATGACCTGCATGATTTCTTTTCTTCCTTTCCTTGGTCAGATTACTGTTTCAAAAATTCTGTCAATTTTTGCTCAGATTGTGTTAGTGAAATTATTCTTGTAGCAATGGAATCCTGTATTCCACACTCCTTTGAAATCTCATTCTTTATCTAAACCTAAGTTTTCCAATAAATGTGCTAAGGCTGTTCAAGAGAAGAATGTTGCATATCGTAATTGGCTTGTTTCCAATTCTCCAGTTTCATTTTCTGCCTACACCAAAGCTTGCAACAACTGTAAAGCAGGTATTAATCAGTCCAAACTAGATTTTGAACAGGCTAAGAGTAGATAACTTGCATCTTGCTCTAATTGTAGCTGAGCATTCTGGTCTCTTGCCAAAGCTATCGGCTGCAACTTTTGCCCATCTCTGCTCCCACCACTCTCAAAACCAGATGGTTCTGTTGTCACTTCAGCCAAGGATAAAGCTGACCTGCTAGCATCCCATTTTTCTTCCAGCTCATGTATTAATGAGCTTGGTAAAACACCTCCCACCATTCCCAACACGCTCCATTCGATGCCTCCTGTGGTCTTCCGTCAAAAGAATATCAGAAGGATTTTGATGAATCTTGATGCTAAGAAAGCTCCAGGTCCTGATGGTATTTCTCCACTTGTTCTCAAAACCTGTGCTCCTGAAGTTACTCCTATTCTTTGCCGCCTTTTTTTCACTTTCTTATTTCAAAGGTGTTTTTCCTTCTGCTTGGAAATTTGCTCATATCCAGCCAGTTCCTAAAAAGGGTGACAAATCCCTCCCATCCAATTATCGTCCCATTGCAATTACTTCTACTCTTCTAAATTAATGGAGAAATCAATTAACCAGCAACTCTTAAACTACCTAGAAACCTTCAGTCTGAAGGTTTCTAGGTAGTTTAAGAGTTTAATCACCAATATGGATTCTGTCAGTGTTGATCCACTAGTGATATTCTGGCTTATATTACTCATTTATAGACAAATTTAATGAAAACACTCAGTGAAACACAAGAAGTTGCTCTTGACATCTCAAAGGCTTTCAATAGTGTTTGGCATAAAGGTCTTCTAAACGAGCTTCTATCTTATGGTTTGCCAACTGTTTTTTGTAATTGGTTATCCAGTTTTCTCTCTGATCACGCACTGAGGGTGATGATAGATTGCTCTCTGTCTTCTAACTTCTCCACTTATGCTGGTGTCCCCCCAATGTTCAGTTTTTTCCCACACTCTTTTTCTCTTGTATATTAATGACCTTCTTCCATTGAATAGAAATCCTATACATAGTTTTGCTGAATATTAGATGTTGCATTCCACCTTCCAGTTTGAGAAACCTGCATTGCTCAATCAGCTTCAACTTCTCGAATATTGGCTACCAATTCCTTAAATGCTGATCTCCAAGTAGTTCTCCAGTGGGGCAAAGACAACTTAGTTGATTTCAATCCTACTAAAACTCTGCCCTGTCTTATGTCTCACAAAAAGGATTTTCTGCTCCTATGCTATCTTTGGTGACACTCCAATTTCTAGGCAATATGATATATCTCTTTTGGGGATTACTGTGAATTCTAACCTCTCTTGGCACAAGCACATTACAAATATTACTTCCTCTGCATCTAAAAAACTTGGTTTTCTCTTCTGCTCTAGGCATTACTTTTCTTCCAAACAGCTGTTCACTCTGTACAAATTGCAAGTTCGCCCTACCATGGAATATTGTTCCCACATCTGACGCAGTGCCCTAAAAACCTGTCTCAAGCTTCTAGATTCCATTCAGAAGAGGGCAGTTAGGTTAATTAATGACTCATCTCTAACAGTCTCTCTTCACTTTCTGTCTCAGATGTTCTGTTTCTGCTGCATGCTTTTCTGCAGATACTTTCATGGGCACTGTTCTTCTGAATTGGCTTCTATTATTCCCACTCTCTCTTTCAAAACAGTACAAACATGTACCGCCAACATCCATTTACTGTCCATCTTCAAACTCACAGAACCAACTTTTCATCTTCCTCATTTATTCATTCAACTGCCGATTTCTGGAAAAACCTTCCTTCCTAAGTATTTTCTGAAAATTACAGTCTACAGAAGTTCAAGTCTAATAGAAACAAATATCATATTTCGTCTTCTCAACCTCCAACCCATGCATGTTGCTAAGTACTATAGGTTCAAATACCTCTCGTTTTTGGGGTTTTCATAAAAAAAATAAAAAGAGAAAGCCAAAATTTTTCACAAGTTGTAGTCTTGAAACGTGACCAACGCTTTGTCAGACGACAAGTCAATAAGATCTTCGTTTTGCAGAATGTTAATTTCAGGGTATCAAAAGCAAAGGGATCACAAATCCAAAACAACTTTTGTTCTGGAGATAAATCGTTTGGAAAAATTCTTAATTAGCATTATTATGTGGGTGGCAATGACCTCCCTAAATTGTAAAATGTCAATATTATTGCTATTAACAAAATCAGAAAAACACGGGAACATTTCAGTATTATCGTGCTAAAATTCAGTTTTCCAAATATTAAGCTTCTTATTCAAAGCTTCTATTTTATTACTGAGTGTTAATTTATTTGTTCCCTGTCCCTGAAGATTTAAACTTAAATCTTCAAAGTTTTTCAAATACAGGGTGTTTATAAATGGTGGGTATGCTTTCAGTGATTTATTGCACGAAGACTAGATCAGATATCAGTGTTAATTCAATGTGGGAACCACGTGCGTCACGGCAAATATCCACATGGTAATCGAACTCTTGACATACCCATGTCCAGCATATCCTGTGTGACCATGGTGATAGCTTCTTCAATTATCAGCTTTAGTTCCTGGACGTCACGTGGCAAAGGTGGTACATAAACATGATCCTTTATGTAGCCCCACAAGAAGAAATCACACGGAGTTAAGTTCGGTGATCTCGGCGGCCATTTCAAGAAACATTTGTCGCTTTCTCCAGCATGTCCAATCCAGTGCTCCGAACATTTTATATGGCTTCATAGAAAGTTTTTTACAAAGAACCTTGCATAATGTTGGGGCATTTGCAGCTCACGTGATGCTCTCTGCATTGATTTATTGGGGCTCCTTGTGACTGTCTCTTTCACTCGTTCCACATTATCAACAGTAACACTAGGCCGGCCACTGCTGTTTCCCCGAACACAAGCAAGCTGTGTTTACAAACTGCTTATGCCACTTGTAAATAGCCTTCCTGGTTGGTGGTTCTTTACCGTACACACTTCAAAATTTTGTTTGAACGTCTATTGCACACTTGTTCTTATCAAACAGTAGCACACAAAATGCCTTCCCAGGATCGGTAGCTGGCATCTTTCGGCAAGGCTATGCATGTGGTAGAGGTACGACATGTGATGCCAACCGGCAGTGAATGATGGAACTACACACCTTGGCAGTAACAACTGGGAAACTTTCACCACATGGTATAAATAAGTACAGGTAGTAGTAGTAGTAGTAGTGGCATGTGATGCAAGAAAGCAAGTGTATGAGCTTATGCAGCATCAGCCAAAAAAAAAAAAAAAATTCACACCATTCCCTCCAAATGCCTGTCCAGTTCCTCCTTAAATTTATTCAACATATCAACTTCCACAATGACAGATGGAAGTTTGTTCCAGCAATTAACCACCCGCTGGCTAAAGGCAAATTTCCACACATCTATTCTACATCTGTCCTTTCTTAATTTGAATTTATGCCCCCTTAGGTTCGTAATCTGAACAAGTGGAAGGATCCCATCAGAATTCAGCGTGCTCAACCCATTCAAGGCCTTATACACCTCAATCAGATCAAGACGCAGGTGCCTAGTCACCAGCCACTGCAATTTGCAGAACTTAAGCCTCTCTTGATAAGAGGATCCCTTCATTCCCCTCACCAATCTTGTTGGCCTTCTCTATACATGCTCAAGTAAATCTACATCCTTCCTAAAATGAGGCCTCCAGACCTGTATGCAGTACTCAAGGAGTGGCCTGACCATTACCTTATACAGAGAGAGTTCCCACTTTGAGTTTTCGCTTTACTTCTGATAACATTTCAGCCGTAATTGCCGTGCTTACCAAAACTGTTGTATAAAGGTTGTAAATGCTCATTTTGAATATTTTGAGAGAACCTATCAAATATTACTTAGCTTTGCCTTAACTATTAATAAATATCCTTTGTTTATATTTCTATATGTGATGCTAGTAATTAATGTAACATACCATCACGAAAAAGGGTTAGAATTGTGAAATTCCTAGGTGATACACTTTCTTTGAACACCATTGTATGTGTGTACTCTGTGTTGCATATTTATTCTCTATTATATAACTCTTAGACATTTAATTTATTTAAACAGTGTTATGAAGTATTTTATGTAATCTTAAAAGGTGTCATTTATTATCAAGATGGATGAAAAGAGGCGAGATTCTCTGATACCGGCTGTTAATCTTGTTTATTTTGTTCTAAACTGTTTGGGTGTCTGTTTTTCCTAGTAATTATGGATGCAAACTGGATCCAAGAAATTGTGTTCCTGGTGTTATTGGGATTGCCTGTTCTCGTAGCTTCAGTTCTGGATCTGGATGCATTTCATTTTCTACAAAAATGTATTCTGACTGTCTTTTGTTTAGGGATTTGAAAGCTGTTGTTTTGGGTCCATGCAGTGACTTCATTGATTGCTGATTGAAGTTGGTGTTCGACTGTTCACATAAGTTTGTGTTTACTGTTTGCATATTTTGAAGAAATCACACATTCAGTTGTGTTTTGCTATTGAATCATTTTTATAGTGAACAGGTAAGTACTAATCCATATAGTACTTGTCTTTTCTGCAAGAAGACCTGTGACAGCATGGTTTAAGCCTCTTAACTTGGGAAGCATTTTGTTACAAAAAAGTACCAGATATATAATGGGAGATCTCCTCTCATCCCAGAGTTAAGAATGTCCGAAGTATTCCATATCACCTCTTATATCTCCTTTTCTATATCAAAACACATCATTAATAAATGTTTTTCTTATAAAAGCATTTCTTATGTTGTTTTTTGCTTTTATCATTAAGGGTAAAATGGATCTGTTCTTTAAAGTAAAATCAGACTGGTCTTCTAACTACAACATAAGTCAGGATATGTATTTATTATTTTTTAAAGCATTTTTCCAAAACAGCTCATTACAGCTATGGATAATAGTGGTTTGATTTGTGGGTTCTTTATGCAGATTTGTAAAAGCTAGGACTACTGTATGATACCAATGATTTTGGAAATTATATAACAGAACAACTAGGCATGTTCCGTTATATAAGGGGAGTAATGATATCAGTGATTTTTTGTCTAGTTGTTATTCAGTTCTTAGAAATAATTTCATCTGGACCTACTACACTTTGTTTCAAGTAGGGAAAGAGCTTTGTGGAGTTCTGTCAGAGCAAAAGGTTGATCACATGGTTCATTATTTTTACTAAAGAAGTTCCAATTAACTAAAGTTCATTATTTTTACTAAAGAAGTTCCAATCAACTGTTCAAAAACGTTTCATGTTTTTGAACAGTTGATTCATATGAGCTACCATCTGATATCTTTGCAAAGGTTCTACCAAGAGCATTTTCTGTTTTCTATCCACATCCTGTCTGTTCCACTGGATGAAAGGAGGCGAGATTCTCTGATACTGGCTGTTAATCTTGTTTATTTTGTGCAAAACTGTTTGGGTATCTGTTTTTCCTAGTAATTATGGATGCAAACTGGATTCAAGAATCTTTTTAATGACTTTAGCAATGCATCTCACTTTTGCTTCTTTGTATTGAAACAGGTTGGTTGTGGTAGGGTACTTCCGGAAAATATTCCACTTTTTTTTTTTTTTTATCTTCCTTCATTTCAGTGGATTATGTGCATCATTTCACCATGCTTTTGGATGTTCTGGCCACTGTAAATTTTGCAGCTAGAAGTTTGTCCATTTTGTATTTTGCTAAAAGTAAGAAATAGACAAATGTCTGTCCATTACATACTTCACTGTATAGTCAATGGATATGTATTGGATTTGTTTCCTTTTAGTTTAGCTAGCTCTGTGTATCTTTCCCCAGTTTGCTTTGTCTAATTTTCAGTTTGAATTTCTTTCTGGTTGAGGAGTGAACTTCTTTATTGTAATCTTTACTGGATTATGGTCACTATTCAGTGGGTCATTATGAACTGCCCACTCCAGTAGGGGATATATTGTTGAAATACACACAGAGAGGTCTCTTGCTGTGTTAGTTCCTGTATAATGTGGGGGTTCATCATTTAAGAGTGTTAGCCTGTGCTTATAGAGCAATATTTTAATGTCTTCTTTTATCTATGCTTTGGTACATCCATGTTTTCCACCATAATACAAAGGGGGGGGGGTCAGTGGAACTGTCAGCTCTCCCTAGCTCAGCACAGCTTATATCCTGATTTAAATAGAATATATCTTATGGAATATGGCTTATCTCCTGGCAGGTAGGTGGAACCTATTATTAAATTAAAGTTTACTGAAATGCATACCACTACATCTAGATTAGTCTGTAAGGAAATCAGTTGAGCAGGTATACAAGCAGACTGGAATTTATCAGGACTGCTATTTTATGTGCTGTAATTCGAATTACAAAGTGAGACTATTTGTAATTCTGTGGCAGGTAGTTACAACATATATCACTTCCTATATACATTATAATGTTTTAGAGATATGTTGTTTTCTTTGGTTTAAGATATGTTTCTTGAAGACATAACCTTATTGGATTATAATGTGCTAAGAAGATATGCACATCTTCAAAATTGATGTGGAGACATCTACAGTTCCAATATAAAATGTATCCATAACTGAGTTTGGACATTCTTTCACTTGTTTATTTGTTTTTATGTCTTCTTCTTGTAGAGAAGTATGGTAATGGCTTTCCAATGTCCACATCTTCCTTCACAAAAATTCAGTACTGATCCTTCTAGGCTGATCCCTTTGTTCTACACCTATGTGATTCATTTTATGTTTTTCTACATCCATGTGTGGTTCTTATCTTTGGTTGTATTTTGCTTCGTGAATATGCTGGTTTCTTTGCTTGGACATAATGTGTTGTCACTGAATGATGATAGTTTGTGTGATTTGTACATATCATTTTTTGCAGTTGTTGATTTTTTTTGATTTGGTAGTTGTTGGCGCATCGGCTTCTGTGGCCATATTGCACCTCCCAAGGTTTTTGCAGTACTTGGATCCAAGCCCGAGGCGGGAATCGAACCCGCGACCTTTGGGTTGCCGGGCAAGTACTTTACTCACTCGGCTAGCCCGGTCGGCTTTTTGCAGTTGTATTGCTCTTTTAGCCTCTTTGTATGTAAAATTGTGTTTAACTTTACATTCCTGTATTCTCCTTTCTATCTTGCAAACCTGACACTCGTTTGAGTAGGTGTTTTGCTCTCCTCTACAGTTGGGACATCTCAAAATTTGTGCTGCACAAACTTGTTTATGTTTTCAAGATCCACATTTCACACAGACAACACAACACACAGAACCTCTGCATGTGCCCTTCTGACATTCAAAACATTGGACCAAGTTTGAAACATACAGTCTCACTTGACAATTCAGGTATCAAGTTTTTACAGTTATTGGCAGTTCTGATATATGTTAAAATTAAGATTACATTTCTTGTTGGGATTTATCCTTCTCTTTTTACCATCATTTTTTTTTTTATCTTGAATAATCTATTAATCTTAGTATTAGTAGTGGCAATTCATTCAAATTATCTAGTTACACAACAACAGATGACAGTTTCTTCTAACAATCAACCACTCACTGGCTGAAGACATCCACACATCTATTTTGCAATCATCCATCCTCAATTTGAATTTCTGTCCACTGTGCTGTAATTCTCACTTTTGCTTCTTTGTATTGGTTGTGGTAGGGTACTTCCGGAAAATATTCCACTTTTTTTTTTTTTTTATCTTCCTTCATTTCAGTGGATTATGTGCATCATTTCACCATGCTTTTGGATGTTCTGGCCACTGTAAATTTTGCAGCTAGAAGTTTGTCCATTTTGTATTTTGCTAAAAGTAAGAAATAGACAAATGCATAGTCTAAGAAAGAGGAAAAATCCCATCAGCATTAAGCTTGCTAAATAAATTCAAAGCCTTAAGCACCTGAATCACATCATTTCATAGGTGCCTAGTCTCCATATACTGCAATTTGCAGAAGTGAAGCCCTCATTGGTAACAGCACACCTTTGTTCCCCTTACCAGTCTCATTTCCCTTCTCTGCACCCATTCCAGCAACTCAACATCCTTGCTAAAATGAGGCCTCCAGAACTGTATGCATTACTCAAGATGTGGCCTGACCACTACCTTATACAATGGGATAATCACCTCTTTATCCCTGGCCGACCGGGCTAGCCGAGTGGGTAAAGTACCTGCCGGGCAACCCAAAGGTCGCGGGTTCGATTCCCGCCTCGGGCTTGGATCAAAGTACTGCAAAAACCTTGGGAGGTGCAATATGGCCACAGAAGCCGATGCGCCAACAACTACCAAATCAAAAAAAAAAAAAAATCTTTATCCCTGCTGGTAAAATTCCTGTCGGCACTGTTCAGACAACATCATATATGACTGCGCAATTTCCCACAGATCTTTTTCATTTTCCACTACCCTGAGTATGCTACCACACAGTTGGTATGTAAATTTGTTATTCATATGCATTACCTTGCATCCATCAATGTTAAACTTCAATTTTGCCATTTCTCAGTCCATTGACCTAATGTTTGAGATTTGGTTGCAGTAGTATAACTTGATTATTGTCATTAACTACCCTTCCAATCTTTATATCATCTGCAAACTTATATTTTAAGTTTGATATACATTCTTTAATATCATTAATAAATACAGAAAGCAATGAGCGCAGCAGTGAACTTTGGGGTGAATGTTAGTCAACAAACAACAGGGTCCACAGATAACCACTTCACACATCATTATGGATAATGGTTCAGTTGAACAGAACCATTATCCACTAACAGCAACTCACCCTTAATACCATACTACTCCAATTTGTGGAGCAGTCTTTTATGTGAATAGTATCAAAGCTTTCCTGAAACCCAAGTACATGATATTAAAATTACTTTTTTACTTCCAGTCTCTGTTACTGCAACGAAGTACAGAATCAAGCTGGTCAGATTCTCTAGATGGTCATGCATTATGTAACCAGTGACCCATTATTTTCCTTGAAACAGAAGTTAAACTACCAGATCTGTAATTACTTAAGCCTCTCCCTTATACCCACTTTTACAAAATGGGGATACATTTGCACTTCTCCAGTCCACAGGGATCTCCCATGAATCCAAAAGATGCTCTCATAATTATGGCCAATGGTTTGTTTACCTCTTTTGCTACCTTTCTTAATATAATTAGATAGATATCATACACCCCAGGTGCCTTTTCTATGTTTAGCTCCAATATAAAAAAGGGATCTAAGGTGTATGGGATCTATCTAATTATATTAAGGAAGGTAGTTTCAACAATTCCTCTTCCACTTTCCTCTCAGTTATCAAATGAGATAACTAAGAGGATTAGCATTAGCATTAGTAGAGGCATTTGATGCAAGAAAGCAAGCTTATGCAGCATCAGCCAAAAAAAAAAAAAAAAAACCACTTCCACTTCACCCCTCTGTTCGTTCAAAATACCTGTCCAGCTGAGCCTTAAACTTATTTAGGCTATCAACCTCCACCACAAGGGATGGAAGTCTGTTCCACCAACCAACCACCCGCTGGCTAAAGGCAAATTTCCGCACGTCTATCCTACATCTGTCTTTCCTCAATTTGAATTTATGCCCTCTCAGGTGATTATTCTGAGCTAGAGGAAGAATCCCATCAGCATTGAGCATGCTTAAACCATTCAAGGCTTTATACACCTCTATCAGATCACCTCGCTGGTGCCTAGTCTCCAGACACTGTAATTTGCAAAACTTAAGCCTTTCTTCGTAAGAGCACCCCTTTGTTCCATTCACTAATCTTGTTGCCCTTCTCTGTACTCGTTCCAGCAGCTCTACATCCTTCTGGATAAATGAGATAACATCATTTAGCTCCCTGTTAGAGTTTAACTTCTCCCAACTCCTTCCATAAAGAATCCCTCCTCATGCCTGAATGTAGATACAAAATACCTACTGTTTGTCAGAAACCTGAGCAGAATCATTAACAGTTAAACCATCAATATCAAGTGGACCAATGTGATTCCCTTATTTCCAGTGTTTACGAAAGCAAAGAAGTTTTTTGTGTTTTCATTTGCCAAAGACTTCTCATCTGCTTCACATTGCCTAACCTCCTTTGAGACTTAATTGGAGACTATTTTATATCTACCATAGTATCTAGCATCACCTCCTAATTCAAATCATCCCATGCATTTTTTTTTCTTCCATAAATCTTACTGGTTCATTTGAAATCCATTTAATTCTAAACCATGAACAGTATATTACAGTTGGTATGAAAATCATAGTAGCTTCTATAATTATTTCTCTGAATGCTTTCCATTTAGAATTTGCTGTTCGTAACATCATAAGTTGGTCCTACTGCATAGAAATTTAAAAATTGTATGAGACCACTGTAGTCATCTTTATGCAAGCAAATACATTCTTTTTACCCTTGATGGTAGTTATATTTTTAAGTAATCCCACATCAATAGACTGGAATCACTGCCACTTAGTGTTTCTTTTATCTGCAGATTCTGAATGTATAAAGAATTACTGCTGATCATCATATCAAGCATATTTCTGTCTGTTGTTGCTTCTATAACATGCTTCTGAAGAAAATAGTCATCCATTAAATCCACTGAAGTCTTGATAGTGTGTGATGGAATAAAACACGTTAAATGTTCTTGTATTTCTTCCTCTGGCACATAGAGGAGATCCTATTCTATGATGTCTATTTTGAAGGTGTTCAAGGATGTAATGACAAGCAAATTGGACTTCTCCAAAGGATTTTTGTTTTTAGTAGCTGCCCTGGTTGTTTTTTGTTTGTCATCTGGTTTTTTGGGGACTAGCTATGCTTTCAACTTTTTTTTTTGTGTGTGTGTGTGTGTGTGTGTGTGTGTGTGTGTGTGTGTGTGTGTGTGTGTGTGTGTGTGTGTGTGTGTGAAATGGTGATATGTGAATGAGCAATGGATTGCTCATTCACAGATTGAATAACTAAGAAAAGTGATACATTTGCCAAGTTATTTGGATCTGTTTTTGTCATTAGCATTAGCAGGGACACATGATGCAAGAGAGCAAGCTTATATAGCATCAGACAAAAAAAAAAAAAAAGCCACACACCCTTCTCATTTCACCCATCCACTCGTTCCAAATGTTTGTCTAGTTCACCCTTGAATCTGTTTAAGCTATCAACTTCCACAACATCAAACGAAATTTGGTTCCAGCAATCAACCACCCGCTGGTTAAAGGCAAACTTCCGCACATCTGTCCTACAACTCTTCACTCAATCTGAATTTATGCCCTCCCAGTCGATTATTCTGAGCAAGAGGAAGAATACCATCAGCATTGCGCATGCCCAAACCATTCAAGGCTTTATACACCTCAATCAGATCATCTCACAGGTGCCTAGTCTCCAGTCACTGTAATATGCAAAACTTGATACTTTCTTTATAAAAGAAATCCTTTGTTCCATTCACTAATCTTGTTGCCCTTCACTATACTTCCAACAGCTCTACATGCTTCTTAAAATGAGGCCTACAGACCTGTATACAGTACGCAAGGTGTGGCCTGACCATTGCCTTATACAAGGGGATAATCACCTCCTTATCCTTGCAAGAAAAATTCCTGTATATCATTGACAAGACACCATGAGCTACTCTGGAGGACCATCTGAAATGCTCAGAAAACCTCATATCTCCCTGCACAATTACCCCAGGTCCTTTCACTCTTTACCACTGTCGGTGTAGTACCCCACAGTTGATACATTACTCTGGGGGTTACTGCTTCCCATATGCAGTATTTCACATTTGTCAATGTTAAACTTCAGTTGCCAACACTCAGCCCATCTGCTCAACTTTTCTAGATCCTGTTGTAGCAGCGTACTGTCATTAGTGTCATTAACAACCCTGCCAATCTTCGTATAGTCTGCAAACTTGGACATCAAGCCCGATTACCATCAACAATATCATTAATGAATACAGAAAAAACAATGGATCCTGGGACACTCCACTAATAACATTAGTCCAGAAAGAGCAGTGTCCATTGATTACCATTCTCTGCCTTCTCCCACTCAACCACCCCTTTATCCATAGCAGTAATTTGCCTCCAATGCCACACTGCTCCAATTGTGCAGCAGTCTTCCATGTGCCACAGTATCAAAAGACTTTCTAAGATCGAAATATATGATATCAAAACAATTCTTTGCATCCAGTTCCTTTGTGACTACATCATAGTATCCAATCAAATTGGTCACACAAGACTTCCCCTTAACAAACCCATGCTGTGTCCGAGCTATAACTGAAGTCTTGTCTAGATGATCCTGCAATGCTTCTTTAACCAGTGCCCCCATTAATTTCCCTGGAATGGAAGTTAAACGAACAGGTCCATAATTACCTATGTCTTCCTTTGATCCTCCTTTGTTGATTGGGATCACATTTCACATTTCACTTCTGAGTCCAAAGAAGCTCTCATAATTATGGCTAAGGGCTAGCTCACTTCCTTTGCTGTCTCCTTTATTATAACTGGAGAGATTCCATCCAGCCCAGGTGCCTTTCTTATGTTTATCTTCAACAATTTCTCCTCCACTTTACTCTCAGTTAATACAAGATTATCTAGCTTACTTCCAGAGTTTAATACACCTCTGGCATTCCCCTCCGTGAATAACTCCTCATGTGTGAATGCAGAGGCAAAATATTCATTTAGTTTGTTAGAAACCTGATCAAGATCATCAACAGTTGAACCATCGATATCAAGTGGACCAATTTGATTCATCCCCTTCCTTCAAGAGTTAACATAAGTAAAGAATTCTTTGCTGTTTTCTTTGCATCCTTTGCCAAAGATATCTTGTAATCTTTTCCTGGCCAAACCTCCTTTGTGACTTGGTTACAGACCAGCTTATATCTATCATAGGCTTCTGTGTCACCTGTTAATATATATATGTATCCCATGCATTTCTCTTCTCTGCCATTTGTCTAATTAGTTCATATGACATCCATTTAGGCCTAAATCTTGAACAATATTTCTTAGTTAGTATGAAAAGCCTAGTAGCTTCCAAGATTATTTCTTTGAAAGCTCTCCATTTTGAACTTGCTGTTGGTAACATTATCAGTTAGCCCAACTGTATTGAATTTAAATACAATCTCAGAATACCATAGTCATCTTTATGAAAGCAAAAACCCTTCCCTTTACCCCTAATGGTAGTTACCTCTGAGTAAATCCCACTTCAGCACACTGTGATCACTACCACCTAGTGGTTCCTTCATCTGCAGATTCTTAAAGCATGAACAATCACTATTGATTATCAGATCAAAAGTATTACTGTCTCTAGTTGCCTCTCAAACATGCTGCTGTAGGAAACAATCATCCAATAAATCCACAAAAGCCTTGCTAGTGTGTGAGTGACCAGCCCCCAAATTCCAGTCAATATCTGGGAAATTAAAATCCCCCATTATAATAAGACTCTCTGATTTACTGGCCCACTCTATTTCCCTGTACAATTTCTTATTATACTCATCAGAGTCATTAGGCCTATAGCACACTCCTACTCTCAATTTTGATCTCCCAATGCTTATGTCACAACAAACTGACTCGACACTGCACTGTCCAGCAACATCAAGTGGTTGCACTTCCTTAGCTTCCTTAGATTTTAGGTGTTTCTGATCCCTTCCTATCTGGTCTATCTTTTCTGTACACACTGTACTCCCCAAATTCCTATTCTGAACTGCTTATATCTGTGTGACACCATGTCTTTGATATCCCAACAATATCTGCTTTTGGTGTCTTGACTAGCACTTGAAGCTTATTAACTAGTCTTTTTGGTATACATGCACCTGTTTCAATTCTTAGTTACCTTAACACGGCCCATGTATTTACTAGTGCCACTATGACTCCCAGCAGTCCTGGAAATCCCCATTGCCTTGCTTTCCAGGCTGCTGCTCAATTGCATTTCAATAGAAGCAATGCAAGATTCACTATCACCTCTGCCAGCAGCTACTGTTAATCTATTAGTCCGTGAATCCCCCCCTAGGTGCTTGAGGTTGTCACACACATTCTCTCTGATATGCCAGACAAGCTGTACTTGCTCCTGTGAGTCTAAAATGCTGATGGAACTGATATTTGGGCGACATTCAAGTCAAGTGGACCCATTTTTGGCAAAGTCCGGATGGTCTGTGACAGCTAAATCCTCTGCTTGCACCTTCACGATGGTGGGACTGTTAGTAATCTTGGGTATAACCTCCATTCACAAGCACACTGTGGGTGACCACCCAGTTGTTATTTTGGATTTTAGGAGCATTATCATTCTAAGGCCATATTGATCAGGGAATATGCGGTGGTCATTCCCTGACCTGTCCGCATCCTCCGTATTTGGTGGTGACGGGCTCGAACCCCGGTCTAATCAAGAAGCGTGTGCTCTGCACTGCTATTCCTTCCCATATGGCTATGGAGGTGCCATGTGACCACCCAGGTATGAACCAATGTAAGCAGGGGTAAAAGTGTGGTGCCCAAACCATATAGAGCAATGCCGCTCCTCTGTGTTACCAGGCAATACTATGTGGTAGATGACGCTCTTAAACCAATGCAATACTCCACTTTGCTTATTGGAGGCTTGAAGTGGTGGAACCCATGTTTAGTTTCTGCAGCTAAGTTCCGATCAACCCTTCCCCATCTCTTCCATCATGCTGTATGACTGATGACCTTTGAGGTTATGATGAACATCATGGAGAGATCCAATCTTCCTTGCATTTCAAGAATACAGCTCCAAAACGGTATTCTCCGGCTGGCTGGCTGGTAGTTAGTACACCGAACCAAACTTATTGGTAACTCTTTAAGAGGCTTCCGGATCAGCTAGTGTATAATCTTGCTACCCCTACTCTGCCAGATAGTGATTGGAGGGAGTCCGAGTAGTGTGTATGTGGAGGGAATTATAGAGGCCACGTTATGTCAAGTATCTGGGTATATTCTTACCAACCATATGCAAAAATTTCATTACTTTATAGAGAATGCCCCCCCCCACTTTTTCTTACTATTGAATACACCATGAATTGTCAAACTAATACAGTAAACTTATTTGCAAAAAGATCTAAACCTCCCAGATACTTCCTAGTTCTTTTCACAAATATATATGGTCTCATAATCTCAACAATGTCCATTTCCAATTGCAGTCTGCCAAAACCTATGTATTTGTTCTGAGAGAATCTCGGTTATTGGTTGATTCAACTACTACTCATCTCAGTTGCCCAAATTATTCACTGTATGATTCCTTTCGTCTCAGAGATGGTACTTGTGCATATGTCCATTCCAATATTCCCTGTCAGAGACTTGAATTTGGAATCTCCTCTGGCTTAAATCTCTCTACCTCATTGTGTCAAATTCATCTGTTGCCTCTACCATTCTCCTAACTCCAGTAATCAATTGGAGCTCTTTGACTTCCCCTCTTTGCAACTTGACTTATTCCAGTCTCACTTTCCAAACAGTGAGGTAATTTTAATGTTCACAACTCCAGTTGGCTTCCGTTTTTTAGTCACACTGAACCAGCTGGTCGAGATGCTGAGGCTTTGCAATTACTAATGACATTGCACGGATTGTTCATTTAATTACAACAATACCAGATAACCCTAACCATACAGCCAACATGCTTGATCTTTTTCTCACAAACAACCCTTCTAAGTCTGCCCTCCAATTCTGGCCAGACACGATAGGAGGGAGTATATGATGAGAGCCCTGTCGATCAATTCGGCCTTGGAAAGATTGTGCAAGGCACAAAGGGTAGAATTTTTTTCAGCCTGGTCTGTACTTGTTAACAGGAGAGACTGCTTCTACAGAGATGGGATACACTTAAATAGAAAGGGTGCAAGAATGTTTGCTGATGCTATCGAGGCAGTGTTAGGTGGGTCGGAAAACTGCTAGATTTTTTTTATGTGAACACCAAACTCGAGAGGTATTAGAACCTATAATACTTAGTACCGTGCTTGGGTTGGAGGTTGAGAAGACGAAAGAAGATGTTTGCTGACACTGGACTTGAACTTCTGTAGATTGTAATTTTCAGGAAATACATATGAAGCAAGGTTGTTCCAGAAAACGGCAGTTGAATGAATAAATGACGAAGATGAAAAGTTGGTTCTGTGGGTTTGAAGTTGGACAGTATATGGAAGTTGGCTGTTGGCGGCACGTGTTCGGACTGTTTTGAAAGAGAGAGGAGGAATTATAGAAGCCAATTCAGAAGAACAGTGCCCATGGAAGTATCTGTAGAAGAGGCATGCAGCAGAAACAGTAAGTCTATGAGAAAGCGAGTGGAGAGACTCTGTTAGAGATGAATCATTAATTAACCTAACTGCCTTTTTCTGAATGGAATCAAGAAGCCTGAGAGAAGTTTTGGGGGCACGACCCCAGATGTGGGAACAATATTCCATGGCGGGGCGGATTTGCGATTTATACAGAGTGAGCATCTGTTTGGAAGAAAAGTAACGCCGAGAGCGAAAGAGAAAACCAAGTTTTTTAGATGCAGAGGAAGCAATATTTGTAATGTGCTTGTGCCAAGAGAGATTAGAAGTCATGGTAATCCCCAAAAGAGATATAACATTTTGCCTAAAAATCGGAGTGTCACTAAAGATAAGCATAGGAGCAGAAGAATCCTTTTTGCGAGATATAAGACAAGATTGAGTTTTAGAAGGGTTGAAATCAGCTAAGTTGTCTTTGCCCCACTGGAGAAGATCGGCATTTAAGGAATTGGTAGCAGATTTTCGAGAAGTTGAAGCTGATTGAGTAGGACAACGTTTCTCAAAATGGAAAGTGGAATGCAATGTGCTATCATCGGCAAAACTATGGATAGGATTTCCAATTAATCGAAGAAGGTCATTAATGTACAAGAGGAAAAGAGTGGGGGAAAGAACTGAACCTTGGGAGACACCGGCATTAGTGGAGAAGTTAGAAGACAGAGAGCCATCTACCATCACCCTCAGTGAGCGATCAGAGAGCAAACTGGATAGCCAATTACTAAAAACAGTTGGAAAACCATAAGATGGAAGCTTGTTTAGAAGACCTTTATGCCAAACACGATCAAAATCCTTTGATTTTTTTTTTTTTTTTTATGTGAACCCCAAACTCGAAAGGTATTAGAACCTATAATACTTAGTACCGTGCTTGGGTTGGAGGTTGAGAAGACGAAAGAAGATGTTTGCTGAAACTACTTGTGTTTCACCGAACCTTTCCATTGAATTAGTCCATAAATGGGTAACATAAGCCAGAATATCACCAGTGGATCGACACTGATGGAATCCATACTGGCGATCGTTGATCAGACGGAAGGTTTCTAGGTAGTTTAAGAGTTGGCAGTTAATTGATTTCTCCATTACCTTAGAAAGAGTAGAAGTAATTGCAATGGGACGATAATTGGATGGGAGGGATTTGTCACCCTTTTTAGGAACTGGCTGGATATAAGCAAATTTCCAAGCAGAAGGAAAAACACCTTTGGAATATGAAAGTGAAAAAAAAGGCGGCAAAGAATAGGAGTAAGTTCAGGAGCACAGGTATTGAGAACAAGTGGAGAAATGCCATCAGGACCTGGAGCATTCTTAGCATCAAGATTCATCAAAATCCTTCTGATATCCTTTTGACGGAAGACCACAGGAGGCACTGAACGGAGCATGTTGGGAATGGTGGGAGGTGTTTTACCAAGATTTTTTACCATTAATACATGAGCTGCAAGAAATATGAGATGCTAGCGGGTCAGCTTTATTCTTGGCTGAAGTGACAACAGAACCAACTGGTTTGGACAGAGGTGGGAGCAGAGATGGGCAAAAGTTACGGCCAATAGCTTTGGCAAGAGACCAGAATGCTCGGCTACCATTAGGGTAAGAAGCAAGATTTCTACTCTTAGCCTGTTCAAACTCTAGTTTGGACTGATTAATAACTGCTTTACAATTGTTGCGAGCTTTGGTGTAGGCAGAAAATGAAACTGAAAATTAGAAACAAGCCAATTACGATATGCAACATTCTTCTCTTGAACAGCCTTAGCACATTTATTGGACCACCAAGGTTTAGATAAAGGATGAGATTTTAAAGTGGAGTGTGGGATAAAGGATTCCATTCCTGCAAGAATAATTTCACTGACACGACCTGAACAAACGTTGGCATCAGAAGTTTTGAAACAGTAATCCGACCAAGGAAAAGAAGAAAAGAAGTCTCACAGGTAATCCCATTTTGCATTCCTGTAATGCCAAACAACATGAGGTTGGGAATAGCCATGAGATAAAGGTTCCATTGGAGAAGAGACAATAACCAAGTTGTGATCTGAAGTGCCTAAAGGACCTCTCACTTCAAACGTGTACTTAGAAGGGTTGTTTGTGAGAAAAAGATCAAGCATATTGGCTGTATGATAAGGATTGCTGGAATTCTTGTAGGTAAATGAACAATCTGTGCTAGGTCATTAGTAATTGCAAAAGCCTCAGCATCTCGACCTGCTGGGTCGGTGTGACTAGAAAACGGAAGCCAGCTGGAGTTGTCAACATTAAAATCAATAAGTAAAATTACTTCACTGTTAGGAAAATTGGACTGGAGAAAGTCAAGTTGGAAAGAGAGGAAGTCAAAGAGCTCCAAGTGATTGGTGGAGTTGGGAGAACGGTAGAGACAACAGATGAATTTAACACAATGAGGTAGAGAGATTTTAAGCCAGAGAAGATCAAATAGAGGAGATTCCAAATTTCCAAGTCTCTGACAGGGAATATCAGAACGGACATATGCACAAGTACCACCTTTGAGGCGAAAGGAATCATACAACGAATAATTTGGGCATCTGAGATGAGCAGAAGCTGAATCAACGGATAACTGAGATTCTGTCAGAAAAAGTACATGGGGTTTGGCAGACTGCAAGTGGAAATGGACATCGTTGAGATTAGAATTGACACCACGTATATTTGTGAATGAATTAGGAAGTCCTTGGGAGGTTTAGATCTTTTCGCAGATATACAAGGACTAATAGATTAGCAGTAGCCACTTGCAGAGATGAAAGTGATTCTTGCACTGCTTATATTGGAATGAGCTGCAGCCTGAAAAATAAGATGCAGGATATTTCAGAGACTGCTGGGAATCATTGGGGTACAAGTAAACACATGGGTTGTGTTAGGGTAGCTAAGATTGATTTTGATTTGGTAGTTGTTGGCGCATCGGCTTCTGTGGCCATATTGCACCTCCCAAGGTTTTTGCAGTACTTTGATCCAAGCCCGAGGCGGGAATCGAACCCGCGACCTTTGGGTTGCCGGGCAGGTACTTTACCCACTCGGCTAGCCCGGTCGGCCGGGTAGCTAAGAAAAAGAACAGGTGCATGTATACTTGCATGTACACCAATGCTAGGAGTTTAGTAAATAAATTTGATGAATTTGAGGTATTGCTCAAAACATCAAAGGCAGATACTGTGGGGATTTCAGAGACGTAGTGTCACACATATAAGGAATGCAGAAATGGAATTTAGGGAGTACAATGTCTACAGAAAGGATAGAAAGGGAGGAGGGGTTATGCTATTAGTTAATAAATACATAAAATCCAAGGAAGTGAAGCCAGTCGACATCGCTGGACAGTGCAGTGTTGAGTCAGTTTGGTGTGACATAAGCATTGGGAGATCAAAATTGAGAGTAGGGGGTGTGCTATATGCCTAATGACTCTGATGAGTATAATAAGAAACTGTACAGGGAAATAGAGTGGGCCAGTAAATCAGAGAGTCTTATAATGGGAGATTTTAATTTCCCAGATATTGACTGGAATTTGGGGGCTGGTCACTCACACACTAGCAGGGCTTTTGTGGATTTATTGGATGATTGTTTTCTACATCAGCATGTTAGGGAGGCAACTAGAGGGAGTAATACTCTTGATTTGATTATCAGTAGTGATTCTTCATGTATAGAGAATCTGCAGGTAAATGAACCACTAGGTGGCAATAATCACAGTGTGCTGAAGTGGGATTTACTCAAAGAGGTAACTACCATTAGGGGTAAAGGGAAGGGTTATTGCTTTCGTAAAGGCGCCTACGATGGACTGAGACAGTATTTAAATTCTATACAGTGGGACCAACTGATGATGTTACCAACAGCAAATTCAAAATGGGAAGCATTCAAAGTACTTATCTTGGAAGCTACTAGGCTTTACATACCAACTAATAAAAATATTGTTCAAGGTTTAGGCCTTAGTGGATGTCAGATGAACTAATGAGACATATGGCAGAGAAGAAAAATGCACGGGATACATACAAATTAACACGTGACACAGAAACCTATGATAGATACAAGTTGATCTGTAACCAAGTTACAAAGGAGGTTAGGCACGCAAAGGCAGATTACAAGAAATCTTTGGCAAGGGATGCAAAGAAAAACAGCAAAGAGTTCTTTACTTATGTAAACTCTAGAAGGTAGGGGATGAATCAGATTTGTCCACTTGATATCGATGGGTCAACTGTTGATGATCCTGCTCAGGTAGCTAACAAACTAAATGAATATTTTGCATTGACATTCACACATGAGGAGTTATTCAGCAAGGGGAATGCCAGAGGTGTATTCAACTCTAGCAGTAAGCTACAGAATCTTGAAATAACTGGGAGTAAAGTGGAGGAGAAACTGTTGAAGATAAACACAAGAAAGGCACCCGGGGTGGATGGGATCTATCCAGTTATATTAAAGGAGGCAGCAAAGGAAGTAAGCAAACCCTTAGCCATAATTATGAGAGCTTCCTTGGACTCAGGGGAGGTACCCATAGACTGGAAATGTGCAAATGTGACCCCAATTCACAAAGGAGGATCAAAGGCTGACACAAATAATTTTATAGACCTGTGAGCTTAACTTCTGTTAAAGGAAAATTAATGGAGGCACTAGTTAAAGAAGCACTGCAGGATCATCTAGACAACACTTCAGTTTTAACTCAGACACAGCATGGTTTTCTTAAGGAGATGTCTTGCCTGACCAATTTGATTGGATACTATGATGCAGTCACAAAAGAACTGGATGCAGGGAATAACTTTGATATTATATACTTGGATCTTAGAAAGGCTTTTGATACTGTTGCACATGGAAGATTGCTGCACAAATTGGAGCAGTGTGGCATTGGAGGCAAATTGCTGCTATGGATAAAGTGGTGGTTGAGGGGAAGAAGACAGAGAGTGGTAATCAATGGACACTGCTCATCGTGGACTAATGTTATTAGAGGAGTACCCCAGGGTTCAGTATTGGGTCCATTATTGTTTTCTGTATTTATAAATGATATTGATGATGGCATATCAAGCTTAATGTCCAAGTTTGCAGAAGATACGAAGGTTGGAAGGGTTGTCAAGGACACTACTGACACTATGCTACTGCAACAGGATCTGGAAAGGTTCAGCAGATGGGCTGAGGTGGCAAATGAAGTTCAACATTGACAAATTTAAAATACTATATATGGGAAATAGCAACCCCAGAGCAACGTATCAACTCTGTGGTACCACACTGACAGTTGTAGAGAATGAAAGGAACCTGGGGGTGGTTGTGCAGGCAGATATGAAGTTTTCTGGCAGTGCAGACGGGCTGCAAGAGTAGCTCATGGTGTATTGTTGATGATATATAGGAATTTTTCTAGCAGGGATAAGGAGGTGATTATTCCCTTGTATAAGGCAATGGTCAGGCCACACCTAGAATACTGTATACTGGTCAGGAGGCCTCATTTCAAGAAGGATGTAGAAATGCTGGAACGAGTACAGAGAAGGGCAACAAGATTAGTGAATGGAACAAAGGGTGCTCTTAAGAAGAAAGGCTTAAGTTTTGCAAATTACAGTGTCTGGAGACTAGGCACCAGCGAGATGATCTGATAGAGGTGTATAAAGCCTTGAATGGTTTGAGCATGCTCAATGCTGAATGGATTCTTCCTCTTGCTCAGAATAATCACCTGAGAGGGCATAAATTCAAATTGAGGAAAGACAGATGTAGGATAGATGTGAGGAAATTTGCCTTTAGCCAGCGGGTGGTTGGTTGGTGGAACAGACTTTCATCCCTTGTCGTGGAAGTTGATAGCCTAAATAAGTTTAACGCTCAGCTGGACAGGTATTTCGAACGAACAGAGGGGTGGAGTGGAAGTGGTTATTTTTTATTTATTTATTTATTTATTTTATTTATTTATTTTTTTGGCTGATGCTGCATAAGTTTGCTTTCTTGCAACAAATGCCTCTACTAATGCTAATGCTAAAGTACATGGTTGAAGTGAGTGGTCCTTTAGGCACCTCACATCACAATTTTCATGCCTTTGGTGATTGTCTCTTCTCCAATGAAGCCTTTATCTCATGGCAATTCCCAACCTCGTGTTGTTTGGCTTACAAGAATTCAAATTGGGTTGACCTGCAAGATTTCTTTTCTTCCTTTCCTTGGTCGGACTACTGTTTCAAAACTTCTGACTTCAATGTTTGCTCAGATCATATCAGTGAAATTATTCTTGTAGGAATGGAATCCTTTATACCATATCCACTTTAAAATCTCATCCTTTATTTAAACCTTGGTTTTCCAATAAATGTGCTAAGGCTGTTCAATTGGCGCCTCCGTAGCCAGGTGGGAAGGAGCAGCAGTGCGTAGCACACGCTTCTTGATTAAACCGGGGTTCGAGCCCGTCACCACCAAATACGGAGGAGCGGAAAGGTCAGGGAATGACCACCGCATATCCCGGAGCAATATGGCCTTAGTTACTAATGCTTCTTAAAAAACCATACAACAAGCTGTTCAAGAGAACAATGTTGCATATCGTAATTGGCTTGTTTCCAATTATTCAGTTTAATTTTTTGCCTACACCAAAGCTCCCAACAATTGTAAAGCAGTTATTATTCAGTCCAAACTAGATTTTGAACAGGCTAAGAGTAGAAAACTTGCTTCTTACCCTAATGGTAGCCGAGCATTCTGCTCTCTTGCCAAAGCTATTGGCCGCAAGTTTTGCTCATCTCTGATTCAATTACCTCCTCTCTCAAAACCAGATGGTTCTGTTGTCACTTCAGCCAAGGATAAAGCTGACCTACTAGCATCCCATTTTTCTTCCAACTCCTGTATCAATGATCTTGGTAAAACACCTGCCACCATTACAAACATGCTCCATTGAATGCCTCCTGTGGTCTTCCGTCAAAAGGATGTCAGAAGGATTTTGACGAATCTTGATGCTAAGAAAGCCCAGGTCCTGATGGTATGTCTCCACTTGTTCTCAAAACCTCTGCTCCTGAACTTACTCCTGTTCTTTGCTGCCTTTTTTCATCCAAAGGTGTTTTTCCTTGTGCTTGGAAATTTGCTCATATCCAGCCAGTTCCTAAAAAGGGTGACAAATCCCTCCCATCAATTACTTCTACTCTTTCTAAAGTAATATAGAAATCAATTAACTGCCAACTCTTAAACTACCTAGAAACCTTCGTCTCATCAACGATCGCCAGTATGGATTCCGTCAGTGTCGATCCACTGGTAAAGTTCTGGCTCATGTTACACATTTATGGACAAATTCAAAGGAAAAGTTTGGTGAAATACAAGCAGTTGCTCTTGACATCTCAAAGGCTTTTGATCGTGTTTGGCATAAAGGTCTTCTAAACAAGGTTCCATCTTATGGTTTGCCAACTGTTTTTTGTAAATGGTTATCCAGTTTTCTCTCTGATCGCACACTGAGGGTGTGGCAGATAGCTCTCTGTCTTTTAACTTCTCCACAAATGGTGGTGTCCCTGAAGGTTCAGTTCTTTCCACCACTCTTTTCCTCTTGTATATTAATGACCTTCTTCCATTGACTGGAAATACATAGTTTTGCTGATTATAGCACATTGCATTCCACTTTCCATTTTGAGAAACCTTGCCCTACTAAATCAGCTTCAACTTCTCGAATATTCGCTACCAATTCCTTAAATACCGATCTCCAGGTAATTCTCCAGTGGGGCAAAGACAACTTAAGTTGATTTCAATCCCTCTGAAACTCAGTCTTGTCTTATCTCTCATAAAAACGATTCTTCTGCTGCTCCTATGCTTATCTTTGGTGACACTCCGATTTCTAGGCAAAATGATATATCTCTTTTCGGGATTACTCTGACTTCTAATCTCTCTTTGCCCAAGCACATTAGAAATATTGCTTCCTCTGCATCTAAAAAATTTGGTTTTCCTTTTCTCTCTTGGCAATACTTTTCTTCCAAACAACTGTTCACTCTATACAAATCACAAATCTGCCCTACCATGGAATATTGTTCCCACATCTGGGGCAGTGTTCCCAAAACCTCTCTCAGGCTCCTAGATTCCATTTAGAAGAGGGCAGTTAGGTTAATTAATGACTCCTGTCTAACGGTCTCTCCACTTTCTGCATAGATGTACTATTTCTGCGGCATGCCTTTTCTAGAGATACTTCCATGGGCACTGTTCTTCTGAATTGGCTTCTATAATTCTCGCTCTCTCTTTCAAAACAGTCCAAACAAGTGCCACCAATATCCATTTACTGTCCATCTTCAAACTAACAGAACCAACTTTTCATCTTCATAATTTATTTGTTCAACTGCTGTTTTCTGGAACAACCTTCCTTCATATGTATTTCCCGAAAATTACAGTCTATAGAAGTTCAAGTCTAATGTCAACAAATATCTTCTTTCGTCTTCTCAACCTCCAAACCAAGCACAGTACTAAGTACTATAGGTTCCAATACCTGTTGTGTTTGGAGTTTCCATAAAAAAATAAAAAAAAAGCGAGCAGTTTTCCCACCCACCTAACACTGCCTTGATAGCATCAGCAAATATTCTTGCATCCTTTCTAATTAAGTGTATCCCATCCCTGTAAAAGCACAGACCAGGCTGAGAAAAATTCTATCCCTTGAGCCTTGCACAATCTGTCCAGGGCCAAATTGATCAACATGGCTTTCATCATGCACCCCCTCCTATCGTGTCTGGGTAGAATTGCAGACACTTTCATTTTCGACCCTAACTCATGGCTTTTTTTCAACATTGACCTTTACTTGTTAAGTAATTCCGTTGGTCTCCTAATCTTAATATCATTAGTGCCAACATGTACAACAATATCAGACTTTGTGCCTTTAACAGATTATATCTGCTCTGCAGCGTCATCAACCTTTGCCCGTGGCAGATATACCGTGGTTCTGTTCCACCTATCCTTTTTGCACAATATGTTCCCCGTTTCCCTGACAATAGAATTACCAACAGCAACTAATTCCTTTCAGGCCAGCGCATTCTGCCTTGGGGTTCCCGCTGTGTTCAAGTACAAACTCTGGCATTGATGTGGGCAGCTGAGAGCTTGATGGACTCCTCAATTTAAATCCTTCGAGAGCATCTCCCCCCCCCAGACTCATAACAATGCTGAGTTGGCACCTGATTTCCTCACACATCGTATACACACATGTAAGGAGTTTCTATTCAATTTCAAATAAAATTCCAATACAAAATATAACCCTAAACGTTATATAACCCAATACAGTTATAACACTATATATATATATGTATTTCCGTATTGAATATTATCTCTGAGTTATGTTATATGACTTTCTTATCTCCTGTCAAGTTATACGTATTAATTTGTAATGTGACGTTTGGAAAAACTAGGTAGTTATATGTATTTAGTTAAAAAAAGTACAATTTAATTGACAATGAAATTTAACAAGTTTAGTAAATTTTACTGATTAATTGATACTACTATACTTGTTATCTAGTTTTCCATTAAATCTTATGCTATCTAGTTTGGGGGCATACGTTGTATCATATAACAATGGGAGTAAGTTACGAATGGTAAATCTACGAACATGAGCTATTAATTACTTTCAAAATCGCGCTATCTAAATTCAAAATAAACCACAGAGCTTGACTAGGTCTATAAGCTACTTATAGAAAATAACTTAATCTAACAATTAAGTCAATAAACCGTCTAAATATAATTAAAAACTTAGTGTTTGCAGGAGCTGCAAAACTTTTCAAACCCATGGATTAGATACCCTTACTGATACTAAGTAATAACCTACAAAATCTCTATCTAAGTTCAAATTAAACTAAAGTATTGTTACTAGGAATATAAACAACTAGAAAATAAATTATGCCAATTTTAGTCATGTTTACTCCTTTCACACTCTTTCACAAGAGAACTTTTTTTCTGTAAAGATTTCCAACTCCAACACAGAGAGGAAAGTAGTTCTGTTAGAGGCCAAGTGGCTAAAGCATTAATTGGTTAGTAAAATATATGTACTAAGTAAAGAAAGGTGAATTTCCTTTTTGTGTTCTTACTTGCACATTTCTAAGTATAGAGATACTTTAAATGAACTGATGTTTGCTACTCAAGCCCAAAAATTCCTCTATGACTACATAAAATTACTTTATCAGTTTGGAGCAAGATGTGCTTCATTGCAAAGCTGTTGTTTTCAACATGCTCCTGTAATGTACTCTTGACAGTTTCCATTGCTTGGGGTCAAACCGACAAGTCCATTATTACCCATCACATCTCCCCCACCCTTTTCTAGACTGACAAGAAATTGGCACTTCTCCAATCCAAGATCATCTAATCTGAGACCACCCACATCCTCACAATTTACAGTAAATGGTATGTTGGGTCTTCACAGCCAATTTCAATATGATTGGATTATGTATGATTACCACTGTGCAAAGGTCCTATCTGGTTTACTCTTTTCTTCTGCATATATCTATATGAATAAAAACTCCTTGTCCTTAATTCTTTTATCACCCAGAGAGATATTTCATAGACTTAGATTTAATCTACCTAACCGGAACTGTTGAGTTAATACGAATCAACTCTTATAATTATCTGATTAATCTGAACCTTTTATATTGCTTTGTAATTGTCCTATGCCCTCTTCTGTTCTATCATATATACTAAATCACTTTTCATTCATCATGAATCATCCTTATGCAGTACAGAATGAATGCACTCCTTAGTAAGGTTTTGAAAGTTCACCATAATTCAACAAAACAGTAGAAAATGGAAAAGTGGGCGGGAGAAAATAAGAAAAAACAGGCAGTTAGTCATGCAAACAATCTATCTTACCTCATAACCTACAATGTACATGTAAAGAGATCTAGCCAAACATTAACAAGCCACATACTTGATTCAAATCATTTTGTTTCAGGGAAAGTGAAGAGTTCAGAAAAAACTCAAATTTGTTCATGTTAAAGTTTCATAAATATCAAATTGTTCAATATATACTTTATACACTGCTGCCACTTTATTAGGTACACTCCTACTGTGCACACAAATGGTTTGTCCCACAACATTGCAAGTCACATGACCACAGTTGTGGATATAAATGCAGCAGAACAACCTTTCTAGAATCAGTTAAGTTTACAAACCGTAGCAAGAATGGGGAAAAGGAGTGATCTAACAGACTTCGAACATGGCATGGTAGTAGGTGCAAGACATGCTGGAAAAAGCATCTCTGAAACGGTAGTTCTCTTGAATTTTTCACGCACCAGTTTCAAGGGTGTATCGAGAATGGTGCAACGAATAGAAAACATCCTCTCAATGGAACTCTTGTGAAAGAAAATTGCTTGTTGATGAGAGAGGTCAGAGGAGGATGGCTAGAATTGTGCAATCAAGCAAACAGATGGGCCAAACTATTGCACATCACATCAGAATACAATCTTGGTGCGCAATGGACCACTAGTTGCACTTTGTCGTGAATGGGCTACAACAGCTGACAGCCACATCACGTACCTTTGTTATCATTGAAGAGCAAGAGAGCACACATCCTGTGGGCACAGCAACACCAGCACAGGACTATAGAGGATTGGAAAACAGTTGCTTGGTCTGATGAGTCGAAGTTGCTGGTGCATCATGTTGATGGAAAGTTCAGAATTTGGTGAAAACAACACGAATCCCTGGACAAGTCAGGTCTGATGACTACTGTGCAAGGTGGTGGGGCAGTGTTATAGTGTGGGGAATGTTTTCTTGGCACATGTTGGGTCCAATGATACCCATAGATTCATGTCTGAATGCCACATTGTACCTAAACATCGTTGCTGACCAAGTGCATCCGTTCATGTTGACAGTTTATCCTCAGTCATATGGTTATTTCCAGCAGGATAATGCACCAGTGAACAAAGTCCGAATCACTATGGAATGGTTCCAGGAACATGACAATGAATTTTCTTTGCTGCAGTGGCCCACTCAGTCCTCGGATCTCAATCCTATTGAACATCTTTGGGATCAGCTGGAAAGGGCTGTTCACTGCAGGCCTACTCCTCCTTCGTATCTCAAGGAATTGCATGACACACTCATGTCTGCATGGTACTCCATTCCTGCACAACATTTTCAGCATCTTGTTCAATCCATGCCTAAACGAATTTAGGCTGTTTTGAAGGATAAAGGAGGCTACAAGCTACTAGGTAGGTGTACCCAATAAAGTGGCAGCACAGTGTAGATTTATGGGGTAAAATGAAAAATGTACTTAAAAAGCAAGATTACCACCCCTAACATCAAGTGGAGTATCATTTTGCACTTGTAAGATAAAGATTTTATTATAATTATGTTTTGTATTTTTCATAATCAAATGTTATACAAATCAAATTAATCAGAATAATTAAATTTAAAATTACATTGTTACATACATTTTGTTGCTTCAATTTGGCAGCTGCATCCATATATTCAGGCTTCATTTTTTTACAATGTCCACACCCTAATACAAAACAATGATGCAATCTAATATCAGAGCCTGAATATCTAATTTAAAGATAATTTTATTAACTATTTGGAAGAGTCTGAAGACACCAACAGAATTAGCTTTTTCCTGGTCTTAATAAGAGCTTTCCACTCATATTTTCAGTTGTTTATTTACTATTTTAAAAAGTTGAATAACTTAAAACAAAATGCTGTGTTAGAAATAACAACTCCTGCTGCAACAAGATTCAATTTTCTAATGTAAATGGACGCATGAAATACTGAATAATATTTATCATTAATTTTTTTCTATAATACTACAAGCTATCTAAAAATAAAATGTAGTGTAACTTTGATATAATGTACTTCTTCATACTGTGGTTTCGGATAAACTTCAAGTATGATCATGTCTCCCAAAATGAATTATAAAAAAAAAAAAAAAAACTTTTTAAAGAACTAGCAATTTCATATTGGAAACTGGAAAAAGTGAATACTGTATATACTCATATCTACTGTACATGCTACTAGCATATATTTCAAAGAGGAAGAAATCAGCTAAAAATTGGCTATACATTTATTTCAATATATTCAATATTTAGATGGAAAGTAATTTTTGTAAATAATAGGATTTGTCAGAGACCAATTAGCATTAGCAAAGGAACACGATGCAAGAAAGCAAGCTTATATAGCATCCAGAGGGAAAAAAAAAAAAAACACACCCTTATTTCACCCATTCACTCGCTTCAAATATTTGTCAAGTTCTGCCTTGAATCTATTTAAGCTATCAACTTCTACGACGACAGATGGCAGTTTGTTCTAACAATTAACCACCCGCTGGCTAAAGGCATACTTCCACACATTTATTCTACAACTGTCTTTACTCAATTTGAATTTATGCCCTCTCAGGTGATTATTCTGAGCAGAAGGAAGGATCCCATCCACACTGACCATGCTCAAACCATTCAAGGCTTTATACACCTCAATCAGATCACATCGCAGATACTCCAGACACTGTAATTTCCAAAACTCAAGTCTTTCTTCGTAAGAGCAACCCTTTGTTCCATTCACTAATCTTGTTGTCCTTCTCTATACTCGTTCCTACAGCTTTACATCCTCCTTAAAATGAGGCCTCCACACCTGAATACAGTACTCAAGGTGTGACCTGACCAATGCCTGATACAAGGAGATAATCACCTCCTTATCCCTGCTAGAAAAATTCCTGTATATCATTGACAAGACACCATGAGCTACTCTTGCAGACCGTCTGCACTGCTCAGAAAACTTCATATATTTCAGGTGGTAGATGACTTTCATCAACCGGTGAAATACCACCACTTTGCTTATTGGAGGCTTGAAGTGGTGAAACCCATGTTTAGTCTCTAGAGCAAAGTTTCCAGCATCCCCCTCTCCCCCATACTTCTCCTTCAACCCATGCACGGTACTAAGTACTATAGGTTTTCATACCTTTCGTGTTTGGGGTTCTCATAAAAAAAAAAAATATATATATATATGTGCCTGCACAATTACCCCAAGGTCCTTTTCATTCTCTACCACTGTCAGTGTGGTACCACAGAGTTGATACGTTACCCTGGGATTACTGCTTCCCATATGTAGTACTTTACATTTGTCAATGGTAAACTTCATTTGCCACCTTTCAGCCCATCTGCTCAACTTTTCTAGATCCTGTTGCAGCAGTGTACTGACATTAACAACCCTGCCAACCTTCGTATCGTCTGCAAACTTGGACCTTAAGCCTGATATACCATTATCAATATCATTTATAAATACAGAAAACAACAATGGACCCAACACTGAACCCTGAGGGACTCCACTAATAACATTAGTCCACGAAGAGCAGTGTCCATTGAGTACCACTCTCTGCCTTCTCCCCCTCAACCACCCCTTTATCCATAGCAGCATTTTGCCTCCAATGCCAAACTGCTCTAATTTGTGAAGCAGTCTTCCATGTGCAACAGGAAGCTTTTCTAAGGTCCATATATTATATCAAAGTTATTCTTTGCATCCAGTTCCTTTGTGACTACATCATAGTATCCAATTAAATTAGTCAGACAAGACTTCCCCTTAACAAACCCTTGCTGTGTCCGAGCTATAAATGTAGTCTTGTCTAGATGATCCTACAATGCTTCTTTAACCAGTGCCCACATTAAATTCCCTGGAACAGAAGTTAAACTAACAGGTCTGTAATTACCTGTCTCTCTTTGATAATCCTTTGTGGATTGGGGTCACATTTGCACATCTCCAGTCCATGGGTACCTCCCCTGAGTCCAGGGAAGCTTTTGTAATTATGGCTAAGGGTTTGCTTACTTGCTTTGCCACCTCCTTTAATATAACTGGATAGATTCCATCCACCCCAGGTGCCTTTCTTGTGTTTATCTTCAACAATTTCTCCTCCACTTTACTCTCAGTTATTACAAGGTTATCTTTCTTACTGCCAGAGTTCAATACACCTCTGGCATTCCCCTCCCTGAATAACTCCTCATGTGTGAATTTTGATGCAAAATATTCATTTAGTTTGTTAGCTACCTGAGCAGGATCATCAACAGTTGAACCATCGATATCAAGTAGACCAACCTGATTCATACCCTTCATTCTAGAGTTTACATAAATAAAGAACTCTTTGCTGTTTTTCTTTGCATCCTTTGCCAAAGATTTCTTGTAATCTGCCTTCGCCTGCCTAACCTCCTTTGTAACTTGGTTACAGAACAAGTTATATCTATCATAGGCATCTGTGTCATGTGTTAATTTATATGTATTCCATGCATTTTTCTTCTCTGTCACATGTCTAAATAGTTCATCTGACATCCATTTAGGCATAAATCTTGAACAATATTTTTTTGTTGGTATGAAAAGCCTAGTAGCTTTCAAGATTAATTCTTTGAATGCATCCCATTTTGACTTTGCTGTTGGTAATATCATCAGTTGGTTCCACTGTATAGAATTTAAATACTGTCTCAGACCATTGTAGTCACCTGATATACCTTCACCAATGATATTGATGAAGGTATATCAGGCTTAGTGTCGAAGTTTGCAGATGATACAAAGGTTGGCAGGGTTGTTAATGACAGTAATGGCAGTGTGCTACTGCAACAGGATCTAGAAAATTTGGGCAGATGGACTAAGAAGTGGCAACTGAAGTTTAACCTTGACAAATGCAAAGTACTCCATATGAGTAGAAGTAACCCCAGAGAAAGGTAACAACTATGTGGTACTACACTTAAGGTTGTAGAAAATGAAGAAGACCTGGGAGTAATTGTGCAGTCAGAAATGAAGTTTTCTGAGCAATGCAGACAGGTTGCCAGGGCAGGGGTTTTGTCAATGGTATATAGGAATTTTGGTAGCAGGGAAAAGGTGATTTTCTCTTTGTATAAGGTCAGGCCACACCTTGAGTACTGCATACAGGTGTGGAGGCCTCACTTTAGGAAGGATGTAGATTTGCTTGAGTGTGTACAGAGAAGGGCAACAAGATTGGTGAGGGGAATGAAGGGATCCTCTTACCAAGAGAGGCTTAAGTTCTGCAAATTTCAGTGGCTGGAAACTAGGCACCTGCACTGTGATCTGATTGAGGTGTACAAGGCCTTGAATGGGTTAAGCACACTGAATTGTGATGGGATCCTTCCACTTGTTCAGATTACGAACCTAAGGGGGCATAAATTCAAATTAAGAAAGACAGATGTAGAATAGATGTGCGGTAATTTGCCTTTAGCCAGCAGGTGGTTAATTGCTGGAACATCTGTCGTTGTGGAAGTTGATAGGTTAAATAAATTTAAGGAGGAACTGGGCAGGCATTTTGAGGGAATGGTGTGATTTTTTTTTGGTTGATGCTGCATAAGCTCATAACACTTGCTTTCTTGCATCACATGCTACTACTACTACTTTTATGAAAGCAAAAACCCTTCCCTTTACCCTTGATGGTAGTTACCTCTTTGAGTAAATCCCACTTCAGCACAATGTGATCACTGCCACCTAGTGGTTCCTTTATCTGCAGATTCTTGATACATGAAGAATCACTACTGATAATCAGATCAAGAGTATTACTCCCTCTAGTTGCCTCCCGAACGTGCTGCTGTAGAAAACAATCATCCAAAAATCCACAAAAGCCTTGCTAGTGTGTGAGTGACCAACCCACAAATTCCAGTCAATATCTGGGAAATTAAAATCCCCCAATATAAGAAATTCTGATTTACTGGCCCACTATTTCTCTGCACAATTGCTCATTATACTCATCAGATTCATCACACACACACCTACTCTCATTTTTCCTTTCCCAATGCTTATGTCACACCAAACAGACTGAACATTGCATTGTCCACCCACATCAATTGGATGCACTTCCTTAGATTTTATGTGTTTCTTAACTAAAAAACCATAGACACCCTGTTTCTCTCCTTTACTAAAGATGCAATAAAAGAGTATATTGGTGGAACACTAATTACAAACTGTTACCTCTGGTGGGGAATATTGCTACTGTTCATTAAGTGCAATGCATTAGTTACCAAGCAAAAACTGCGAAGGGCCAAACTGAATGAAAATAATATATGAAGTGACAAGTGATTTATGGTGAAATCATGTGACTTCATCTTGGCACTATGATGATTTTTTTTTTTTTTTTGGTAGTTGTTGGCGTATCGCCTTCTGTGGCAATAATGCACCTCCCAAGGTTTTTGCAGTAGTTTGATCCAACCCCAAGGCGGGATTCGAACCCGCGACCTTTGGGTTGCTAGGCAGGCACTTTACCCACCCGGCTAGCCCAGTTGGCCACTATGATGAATGAGACAATTTGGTTTTGGTTTAGTTTTCTCAAAACGTAATAAATTCTAAGGCATCAGAAATAACTATATGGCAAAATTAGTAAATCAGTAGGACTAAAATAACAGTCACCAAAAGAAAAAATTTTACGATTTAATGAAAGTTAAAGACTAAATTCAAAAAATAGCAAGGGGTTTAATTTTTCAGTACTCACCTTGATCAATCTGCAATTGTTATGGTTTGAATGGCAAGAGTTGACGAGCTTTAAGGTGATTGGGTCTTAAATTAAGGGGTGGGTAAATAGTAATTATAATGGAAACGGGATTAAAATATGCGCAAGGAAGTAGAAGTGCACTAACTTCGTCCTTGGTTGTCATTAAATTGGGTTAAATTGGGATTCTAAATAGTGGATAAGCCAAAATTCGTGATGAAGGACTTTCGTTAAAAAATGTCTTCAGTTGGCAAGTTAAATGAAAAGGGAACGCGTACAGTATTTAAGAAGAATTTTGTAATCCCGTGATGAACTTTGTTACCTGCGGGAATCTCAGATTGGTGAGATTCCAAACCGGAGAAAAACTGAAGGGGAGTTTCGCATTTATAATATTTAGATCGGAGTGGTGACGAAACCATTCTATAATGAGGGCTTCGAATTGTAAAATTTTGTAACTGTTTTTTAATTTTAATATGGTAATAGCTGAGTCAACTAAGGAAGTATAGTTGTTGGAGTGGGTATGTAAAGTAAAGTATAGAAAACATACACACACAGGGAAATTCCTGCATTTTACATCGCACCACCCTTTCATCATAAAAAAATTAGCATTAGCATTAGTAGAGGCATTTGATGCAAGAAAGCAAGCTTATGCAGCATCAGCCAAAAAAAAAAAAAAAAAACCCACTTCCACTTCACCCCTCTGTTCGTTCAAAATACCTGTCCAGCTGAGCCTTAAACTTATTTAGGCTATCAACCTCTAAATCCGTTCTCTATAACCAAATCTACAACACCATTAAATTCAGCACCTCACAAAACGACCTATCCAAAGAGTTACAATATCTCACAAAAAAATTTATAGCCAGAAATTACCCTCCAAAATTAATCCAACATACCATTTCCATCGCAAAAAATAATATCAGTAATCCCATAAAACACATCATAAATAGTAAAACACATCTTGTCCTTCCTTATCATAGTAATCTTGCAGGACAATTTCAGCGAATATTTGCAGGTACAGACATCACTCTTATTTTTTCCACTTATAACAAACTCGGATCACTTTTCAATAAATATAAAGAAACACACAAATATCCAACATGCGAAACAAATAATATTATTTATTTAATAAAATGTCAACACTATTGTAACGTCTGTTACGTTGGTAGTACAACAACCAAATTCGGTTCAACCCAATCATCCAATACCAGAGCATAGTATCACTACAATAGCTACAGAACTGGACAATGTAGCAGTGAACTTACTTTATATGCCCACTCCAACAACCATACTCCCTTAGTCGACTCAGTCTACCCATATTAAAATTAAAAAACAGTTACAAAATTTTACAATTTGAAACCCTCATTACAGAATGGTTTCATCACCACTCCGATCTAAATATTATAAATGCGAAACTCCCCCTTCAGTCTTTCTCCGGTTTGGAATCTCACCAATTTGAAATTCCCGCAAGTAACAAAGTGCATCACGGGATTACAAATTCTTCTTAAATAATGTACGTGTTCCCTTTTCATTTAACTTGCCAACCACAGACGTTTTTTTTTTTTAACAAAAGTTCTTCGTCACGACTTTTGGCTTATCCACTATTTAGAATCCCAATTTAACCCAATTTAATGACAACCAAGGACGAAGTTAGTGCACTTCTACTTCCTTGCGCATATTTTAATCCTGTTTCCATTATAATTACTATTTACCCACCCCTTAATTTAAGAACCAATCATCTTAAAGCTAGTCACCTCTTGCCATTCAAACCATAACAATTGCAGATCGATCAAGGTGAGTACTGAAAAATTAAGCCCTTGCTATTTTTTGAATTTAGTCCAATAAAACAGTAATTTAAAACATTCTATAACTTCTAAGTGTGAAAGTTAAAGATTAATAAAAGAGTTAAAAGTGGAATTCCAGAAGGAATGATCTACAGTTGGATAAAAGAGGAAGAAAAATTGTGTTAATTCGTAGTCTCCACTGAAGACAAAGCGGGCCTCCAAAGAAATAAAAATAGACTTTGTGAGAAGAGTGATGTGCACCAATGCTTATGCTGGTGGTTCGTACAGAAGTGTAGTGACGGAGTACCAATAAATGGGAAAATTATGAGAGCACAAGCACTTAAATTTCATAAGGTACTTGATGGGGGTGGGTGGCACATTTAAACCTTCTGGAAGATGGCTTTGGAGATGGAAGGCTTGTCATGGAATAGCCCAGGTTAGTCTTATAGGCAAATCTGCATTCGCTGACATAACAGCAGGATGAGTTTTCTGAATTTCTGCATATTGTGATTCAAAATGGTGTATTCACAGATGAACATCTGTACAACTGTGATGAAACAGAGCTGCACTATAAATTTTTCCCTGATAACCTACTGCATATTAAAAAGGCACCCAACAAAGTGGGCATGAAAACTAACAAAAAGAGAATTACTGTGATATTGTGAGCAAACTAGACAGGAAATCACAAGCTAAAGTCATTGTGCATCGGCAAAAGAAGTCCCCGGTGTTTTAACCATGTCAACATGAAATCACTGCATGCGATTTATAAAAATAGCTTCAATGCTTGGATGACATATGATATTTTTGCTTCATGATTTGAAAGTGAGTTGGTACTATCGGTGAGATGCAACTTGCTTTACAGAAAATTTGAATTAAAGAAAGTTACTGTTGGTTGTTTTTGTTGTGTGGTGCATCAGAAACTGAGGTTATAATGCACTGATTTCTGCCTTATATTAGCATTAGTAGTCAGTAGAGGCGAATGATGCAAGAAAGCAAGCTTATGCAGCATCAGCCAAAAAAAAAAAAAAAAAAAGCTCCAATTTCACCCCTCCGTTCTTTCCAAATACCTGTCCAGCTCGGCCTTAAATTTATTTAGACTATCAACATCCACAACAAAAGATGGAAGTCTGTTCCACCAATCAACTACCCGCTGGCTAAAGGCAAACTTCCACACATCTATCCTACAACTGTCTTTCCTCAATTTGAATTTATGCCCGCTCATGTGATCATTCTGAGCAAGAGGAAGAATCCCATCAGCATTGAGCATGCTCAAACCATTCAAGGCTTTATACACCTCAATCAGATCACCTCGCAGGTGCCTAGTCTCCAAACACAGTAATCTTCAAAATTTAAGACATTCTTCCTAAGAGCAACCCTTTGTTCCATTCACTAATCTTGTTGCTCTTCTCTGTACGCGTCCCAACAGCTCTACATCCTTCTTAAAATGAGGCCTCCAGACCTGTATACAGTACTCAAGGTGTAGCCTGACCATTGCCTTATACAAGGGGATAATCATCTCCTTATCCCTGCTAGAAAAATTCCTGTATATCATTGACAAGACACCATGAGCAATTCTTGCAGACCATCTCCACTGCTCAGAAACTTCATATCTGCCTGCACAATTACTCCCAGGTCCTATTCATTCTCTACAACTGTCAGTGTAGTACCACAGAGTTGATACGTTATTCTGGTGTTACTGCTTCCCATATGTAGTACTTTACATTTGTCAATGGTAAACTTCATTTGCTACCTCTCAGCCCATCTGCTCAACTTTTCTAGATCCTCTTGCAGCAGTGTACTGTCATTAGTGTCATTAACAATACTGCCAACCTTTGTATCATCTGCAGACTTGGACATTAAGCCTAATATACCATCATCAATATCATTTATAAATACAGAAAACAACAATGGACCTAATACTGAATGCTGAGGGACTCCACTAATAACATTAATCCATGAAGAGCAGTGTCCATTCATTACCACTCTCTGTCTTCTCCCATTCAATCGTCCCTTTATCAATAGCAGCAATTTGCCTCCAATGCCATACTGCTCCAATTTGAGCAGCAGTCTTCCATGTGCAACAGTATCAAAAGCCTTTCGATAATATATATGACATCAAATATGTCATATATGAAACATGAAATAATATATATGACATCTAATATTTCTTTGTGAACACATCATAGTATCCAATCAAATTGGTCAGACAAAACTTGCTCTTAACAAAACCATGCTGTGTCGAAGCTATAACTGCAGTCTTGTCTAGATGATCCTGCAGTGCTTTTTTAAACAGTGCCTCCATTAATTTTTCTGGAACAGAAGTTAAATTAACAGGTCCATAATTACTTATGTCATCCTTTGATCCTCCTTTGTGAATTGGGGTCACATTTGCACATCTCCATTCCACGGGTATCTCCCCTGAGCCCAAGAAAGCTCTCATAATTATGGCCAAGGGCTTGCTTACTTCCTTTAATATAACTGGATAGATCCCATCCACCATAGGTGCCTTTCTTATGTTTATCTTCAACAATTTCTCCTCCACTTTGCTCACATTTATTACAAAATCATCTAGCTCACTGCGAGAGTTTACCTCCCTGCATAACTCATGTGTGAATGTAGATGGAAAATACTAATTTAATTTGTTAGCCACCTGAGCAGGATCATCAACTGTTGAACCATCGATATCCAGTGGACCAATCTGATTTATCCCTTTCCTTCTACAGTTTACATAAGTAAAAAACCTCTTTGCCGTTTTTCTTTGCATTCTTTGCCAAAGATTTCTCATAATCTGCCCTTGCCTGCCTAACCTCCTTTGTGACTTGGTTACAGACCAGCTTATATCTATCATAGGCTTCCATGTCACACATTAATTTATATGTATCCCATGCATTTTTCTTCTCTGCTGCATGTCTCATTAGTTCATCTGACATCCATTTAGGCCTAAACCTTGAACAATAATCCTTAATTGGTATGTAAAGCCTTGTAGCTTCCAAGATTAATTCTTTGAATGCATCAAATTTTGAAGTTGCTGTTGGTAACATCATCAGTTGCTCCCACCGTATAGAATTTAAATACTGTCTCAGACCTCCTTATAGCCTTTACGAAAGAAAAAACCCTTCCCTTTATCGCTAATTGTAGTTACCACTTTGAGTAAATCCCACTTCCGCACACTGTGATCACTGCCACCTAGCAGTTCCTTTATCTGCAGATTCTTAATGCATGAAGAAGCACTACTGATAATCAGATCAAGAGTATTACTCCCTCTAGTTGCTTCCTGAACATGCTGATGTAGAAAACGATCATTCAATATATCAACAAAAGCCTTGCTAGTGTGTGAGTGACCAACCCACAAATTCCAGTGAATATTCGGGAAATTAAAATCCCCCATTATAAGACTCTCTGATTTACTGGCCCACTCTATTTCCCTGTACAGTTTTTTATTGTACTCATCAGAGTCATTAAGTTTATAACACACTCCTACTCTCAATTTTGATTTTCCTGTGCTTATGTCACACTAAACTGACTCCACACTGCAGTGTCCAGCGATGTCCACTGGCTGTATCTCCTTGGATTTTATATGTTTCTTAATTAATAGCATAACCTATCTTCCCTTCCTATCCTGTCTATCCTTCCTGTACTCATTGTTCTCCCCAAATTACAGTTCTGCATTCCTTATATCCGTGTGACTCCACATCTCTGATATCCCAACAATATCTGCCTTTGATGTTTTGAGCAACACCTAAAATTCATCAAATTTATTTACCAAACTCGTAGCATTGGTGTACACACAAGTATACATGCACCCGTTCCTATTCTTAGCTACCTTACACAACCCATGTGCTTACTTGTACTGCAGTGACTCCCAGCAGTCTCTGAAATCCTCTGCATCTTGTTTTCCTGGCTGCTGCTCATTCCAATAGAAGTAGTGCAAGAATCACTTTCATCTCTGCTATCAGCTACTGTTAATCTATTAGTCCATGTATCTCCCCAAGATAGCAATTTTCTGACCCACCTAACTCTGTCTCGATAGCATCAGCAAATATTTTTGCACCCTTTCTATTTAAGTGTATCCCATCCCTGTAGAAACAATCTCTCCTGTTAACAAGCACAAACCACGCCGAGAAAAATTCTACCCCTTAAGCCTTGCACAATCTCTACAGGGCCAAATTGATCGACAAGGCTCTCATCATATACTCCCTTCTATTGTGTTTGGGCAGAATTGCAGACATTTTCAAATTCAACCCTAATTCACGGCTTTTTTTTCGACAGTGACCTGTACTTGTTATATCTTCTTTGTTTGTTTTTCTAGTGACAGGATTTCAGATAGCGTGATATTTATATTAAGGGAGGAAACAAAGGAGGGGTGAGCAAAACTTAGCCATAATATGAGAGCATTCTTTCAGGGCATGTCCTGAATGCAGGTCCTATGAACTGGAGATGTGCAAATATATCCCCAATTTGTAAAGGGGGAATCATCAAAGGGTGAGATGAATAATTACAGACCTTTTAGCTTAAATTCTGTTCTATCAAAAATAATGGAGTCACTGGTTTAAGAAGTAATGCAAGACCATCTAGACAGTAGTGCTCTTATACATCAGTCAGAGCATGGATTTGTTAAGGGGTGGTCTTGTCTAACCAATTTGATTGGACACTATTATGCAATAACAAAGAAATTGGATGGTAGGCTCTGATTTATGTCGGGGCTATGTTCCACCTCCTCAGGGTCATTAGCTGAAGTAGTGCGAATTGAGGAAGAATTATAATGTATTTAAAGAAGATAGGTTCCTTCACTACGAAAATTGAACCATAAGAGTTAATATAAGTATTTTTATATTAAATATTTGTGGTTATTTTATATTTATAAGATACAAATAATATTTATAGATAAAATAAAAGTAATAAAATAAAAATTTAACTTAGTAGTTCGTTCCTGTAAAGCCATCTTTGGAGTATGTAGTAACACCACTGTCTGCTCTCCATTGATGTTCTTTGACAGTAGCATAATGGGATGGGCCTGATGGAGGATTGACTGGTTCTGCAGGTTCTTTGGCCTTAGAAAAGAACTGCAGCAATGACGCCTGTTGAATCTTTCTCTCTTATAACATACTGTAGTAGGGCTTCAATATGTTAGTAACAATTCTTTGGATGGAAGAGCTATGTTCCCAGTGTGGGTCATTATCACAGTTTCACAGCCATTTGTATTTGTGCCAAAGCTGTTTAAAGTGTCTTTGTGGTAAGGGTTCTAATTAGCACAATCTCTGCTCTTCCTCTTCAGAATCCTGTTTAGAGAGTTGTGCAGCAAGCTCGTATAAGTCTTCCTTTGAAAGAGGTTTGCCATGATAAACGACCTTCACATTCAGAATGTCATTAGAGATATCTTCAAGGTTGGCTGTATGTACATTATGGATGTTTTAGAACTTGACAATATCTGGAGCATTGTGAAGGACTAAAAACGTTTTTGGGCAAGTTGTTTGCTGCACAAAATTGGGTCACCTCTGGACAAAAGTGTGAAGTGTACCATTCACTAAAATGGGTTGGGTCACCCACGGCTTCTTATTAGAGGGCCAGAAAACAGGAAGTCAAGTATTCACAGTGCCCTTCATAACATGTGGATTCTCTGAATGGTACACCAACATCTGCTTTAACTTAAGTGCCTGATGCATGACCACCCAGAAGTAATGTAAGCTGATATTTTCCAGCCTTATAACCAAGGGCAGATATCTCTTCACAGGCTATGTATCTTGGAAGAAGATGCTTCAAGCATCTTCTTCCAATACAGCCCTGTTTCATCAATCATTAAAGACCAAGTTTGGGGTATAGCAGTGTTCATCCATTAACTTTTGGAATATAGGAGAATATTCCTCAGCACCTTCAGTGTCAGTGCTAGCTGCCTCACCAGTAATTTTTATATTATGAATTCTGGTCCAGTTTTTGAACCAGGAAAACCAAACCCTGCTAGCCAAAAATGATTCAGTCCCTCCCAATTCCTCATTAATTTCACTGAACAAGTTCCTATCCTTGTCCATAACCACTGCCTGTGCTACAGGAATGTTATTTTGGTTCATAACGCCTATCCACAGCATTAATAACTTCTCCATCTTCTCCATTATCTAACTCCTTGAATAAGTTGTTCTAGAAACGCTTAATTAACAATTCCTGTATGTGACTGTGCTTGACCTTCTCAGCATTATTCATAATGGTCATAACAGTAGAAAGTGCTAAATTTAAGGTCTTTTAGGGCTTCCATTTGAATAATGTCCATTTTCACTTCAATCGTTAGAGTTTTGCGGCTTTTTTTAACACGTGCAGGCAGAGATTCACCACTAAGCTTAGAAGACATGGTTGCACAATTTATTTAAAATAATAAGGCACTAATGAACACAGGAAATTATTAAAATTATTTAAGGCACAGCTCACAACATGCACACATTGGCAGATGAGGAGAAAGCAACTGATGTCAATACTAGCGCCACCTAGGTACCCACTTCCTGTGCCAGGTTTATACTGGCACTTTCAAATTTTCTTTTCTTTTTTTTTCTTTCTTTCTTTTTTTTTTTTTATTATAATTTTAAAACTGCATTAATGTGAAATGGCATTAACTGAAGTGTAGTAAAGTGGAGCCTACCTGTACTTGGATTTCAGGAAGGTTTTTGATACCATTGCACATAAAAGACTACTATACAAAGTGGAGCAAGCAATGTGACATTAGGGGCAAGTTATTGCTATGGATAAAGAGATGGGAGAAGACAGAGTGGTTATCAATGGGCACTGCTCTTCATGGACTAATGTTATTAATGGAAATGCACAGGGTTCAGTGCTGGGACCACTGTTGTTGAAGGCATATCAGGCTTAATGACTAAGTTTGCAGATAGTACAAATGTTGGCAGGGTGGTTAATGACAGTAATCTGCTGCAGCAAGATCTAAAAAAATTAAGCTGATGGGCTAAGAAATGCTAGTTGAAGTTTATCATTGAGAAATGCAAGGTACTGAATATCATTAAGAAATGCAAGGTAGTAGTAGTCCCAGATTAGCATACTAACTCTATGGTACTACATTTAGCATAGCAGTAAATGAAAACGACCTGGGGATAATTATGCAGTCAGACATGAATTTCTCTGAGCATTGATAAAATCCCAGGACAGGTATCACTGATAAAACCCCTCCTGGGCTTTTATCAATGATATATGGAACTTTTCTAGCAGGGATAAGGTGGCCTGACAACCATGGCCTTTTTACAAGGCCATGGTTGTCAGGCTGCATCTTGGGTCTTGTATACAGGTGTGGATGGCTCATTTTATGAAAGATGTAGATGTGCTCAAATGGGTGCAGAGAAGGGCAATGATATTGGTCAAGGAACAATAGGGTGGTCTTACCAGAAAGGCTTCAGTTCTGCAAATTTCAGCACCTGGAGACTATGCACTGGCAATATGACTTAGGTGGTTAAGGCAGTGAATGGATTGAGCAACCTTGATACTGATAGCATTCTTCCTCTTGTTCAGACCAAACATGAGGTGGCATAAATTCAAATTGAGGAAGGATGGTTGCAGGATAGATGGGTGATGGCGGTGGTTCCAAAAATCAACCGCCTTCAGCCAGTAGACAGTTTATTCTTGGAACAAACTTCGATCTGTTGTTGTGGAAGTAGGTAGTTTGAATAAATTCAAGGAAGAACTACAAAAATTATTGGACGATGGCCAGTTGATGTGGGAGGGGTGGAGTTTTTTTTTTTTTTTTTTTGTCTAATGCTTTGTAAGCTTTATAAGCTTGCTTTTTGGATCATATGCTACTACAACTACTCTTTGAATTAATGTCAAGATTATGAAGTCTGTCTGTTTAGGGTGACCACTGATTTTACCTAAGCTATCTTAAGAGCCAATATTGTTCAGTCACTTCCAATATTCAAATAAGCAAGAAACATTTTACTACTGGTGTTAACCCTTCTGAATTATGAGATTCAAATTCTGAATATGATATATCAAAATGAAATCATGTTTCTCGCTCATATTTCTGAATGTCAGCATGTTGATTTATCCAGTATTTCAAACTCTTACAATCTGATCAATTCACCAATTCTTTAATCATATATCTTGATTTAGGCCTTGGATGATAGTTAAAGATATAAAAAAATACTTTCTCGAATTACTTTCTAAAGGATTTTCAAATCATCATTTATATTTTTATATTTAACAAACTGTATTATCCACTACACAGAACTCAAATAATGCCAAGGCAACAATAATTATTTCTTCAACAATAATTATTTCTTTGCATATATCTAGTAGTAAGCTATATGTAATTCACAAGTTATCCATAACTCTGTGATGCTAGTGAGCCCATTTAACTGGTGCCACCACATTTAATTGTTGATGTTAAATCTAAAATAACCATTTTGCTCTACGTTCAAAGCTGGTATATATAACAGATCTGCAGTTCACAAGAATTGTTGTTGTTAGGTTTCAGCAACTTATGATAATTTTTCTTAAACATATTGTGCCTTTGTGTTATGTTTGTATAAGTGTGTGTTCACGTGCCAATATGCCATACAAGCTAAAAAAACTCTGAATGACTCACAGGTGGAACCCTACTTTCTCTGTGTGAGAGCAAGATCAGTTAACTAAACTCTGATTGAAGTAGGGCTCAGAAATACCTCTAGTTTATGACGGAATCCATACCTCTACAAATGGATGACAAGCTGTTGTTATATGTTTTTAGGAGCATTAGCAACTAAGGCCATATTGCTCCGAGGATATGCAGTGGTCATTCCCTGACCTTTCTGCATCCTCCGTATTTGGTGGTAATGGGCTCGAACCCCGGTTTAATCAAGACGCGTGTGCTACGCACTGCCGCTCCTGCCCACCTGGCTATAGAGGCACCATGGATGACAAGTGGTGAAACCAATATAATGTCATGGAGGATAGTAATATAAAAATACTACAAACGAAGAACAAAAAATCAAAATCAAGAAGCCAATTAATTAAGAATTCCAGCAATAAAATATCTGAATACATTTCTGTAACTTTTTTAATCTAACTTGTTTTTTCCCCCTAAAGTATAAGTAAAGCAACAATAAAAATGTTTAATGGCAACGAATTTCATCAAAGTCTGTTTATTCTGTGATTAACCAGGTATATAACCAATACATCTTGTTCAATTCAATAGTACTATTCAAAGAATAAGTTTTGCAATAAGCTGAAATGTTAGCATTGCGCAAAAAGAGAAGAATCATAAAATGCCTCTGGTTTTGGAAGGCTACATTTGGGACACTGTGCCTGTACTGACTATTCCAAAAACCTCCCGACATCTGCTTTTAAGCATACATCATTAGACTGAAAAAAAAAAATAAATAAATAAATAAAATAAATTTGTATTTGAAAGAATAAACTTGACTAAAAATAACTTAATTTATCAGAAAACCAAAAGACATGGTGCTTAATGATTAATAAATGTCAATATGCATTCATTATTTACTTGATGATAACTTCAGTTACTTATCTATGAAAAAAATTGAAAAACTAAAGAAGTTTCTCTCAACATTTTAAAGGATTTTGCTTTGCCATTAAGGTCTTCTAAACAAACTTCTGACTTATTGTTTGCCTTCTGGTAGTTTTTTCCATGACTTTCCAACAATGAGCATTTGGGAAAGTCAAAAGTTTGTGCAAGATGGGTTCCCTGAACCTTTCCATTCATGACAAACATCAGAGAGTAGATTTCATCAAATGAGAATTTAAAATTAATTCCTGCTAATCTAAATAGATTTTTATCCTGTTTGATAACTGTTGATGAAACCTGGCTACTTTTATTATGTTCCTGATTCCAATGCAGAAAACATTCAGTGGCAGCACAAGGGATCTCCAACCTCAAAACAGGTTCTAACTGATCAGCTGGAAAAGTGTTGGCTCCATTTTTCCAGGACACAAAAGGATTGTTTCAAATTGCTTACCTTTCATCTAAAATCACAATAACAAGGGAAATATTATGCTAACCTTATGCCAAAATTAAAAGCTATAATTTTTTGGGGAAAAAAGAAAAGGAAAGTTGGGTCGTTGGGTTTTTCTTCTTGTCTTGTACAAATGTGCACAAAACCCAAGTTGCATAAGCTAAAATTCATGAATGTGGAGTTGAACAATTAAAAACTCGCCCCCTTCCATACAGCCACATCTGGCCCCAAGTGACTATTATTTCTTCAGAAACCAAGTCTCATCTTCATGGAACTCATTTTAAAGATGAACAGCTAAAGCAGCTCTGTAAGCCTGATTCATGTCCAACCCTTCTTTCTCGCCCAAAAAATGTATTGAACTTTGGAGTGAATATATTAAAAATAAAAAAACACAAAATTTTGTGTCTTTTATACATTCTCAGAACTTTCTGACCAGCCCTCATACCAGCACCATGGTATATTGCGATTCATTATATGTTAATGATCAAGTAAACGAACCACCAAGTGGCAGTTAACACAGTTTAACGATGCAGGAAATCACTAACGTCAAGAGTAAACAAAAGGGAATTTGTTTTCACAAAGATCTCAGACATTCTTAATTTTAGTTCAATGGAATGAACTCATGTTTTCACCAAATATGAATACCAAATAGAAAGTGTTCGCATGGAAATCTCTCTCACAAAAGTATTTATTATTCAAAATTTTCAAGTACAGTCATTTGTGTGACAGCTTCAACCCTGCTGGGCAAACTTTCTACCAACTTTCAACAGGTGGGTGGAATTTGCCTCAATTTTTTCTGAGAAGCTGCTTCGCTTCTCAGAAGGTCTTTTAGACTAAAGCCTTATTCAATTCTCCAATTCCTTTCACAGCCATTCACTAGAATTGAGGTCAAGAGTCTGACATGGTCAGTCCAATCTTTCAGTCATGGTCCACAAACCTGAAACACTGGGTGCTCTCATGTTGATAAAGACAAGGCTGATTTCCACACTGGGTAGCAAAGTCAAAACAGGTCATGGATTTCATGGTTTCAGACATTACCACTTAATGCACCAAATCAGAGTCAGCTGAAACAGCTCTGTATTGGACCATAGATGGTGTGATCAGTGTATTTTTACTGTAATTTTCACATCAGTGATCTGATGGTATATATATTGAGATGATATGCTTTCAAAAGGAATCTCTCTCACAAGAATGAAACATCATGTACAAACATGTCATGGACTTCATGGTTTGTGCTGGAGGATATGCTGCTTCCAGTGGATGGCTGATGTATTGCCAGAGCAGGTCTAAGAGATCAAAGAAACATCCGTGATGTTTCATACAGACAACATTCATTTAAACATAAACTACCATGTTTATGTTCATTAAACATCCTGTGAGTTAGTGTGGTCATTTAAACTTTCAAATGTTCAAAGCACGAAGCATTTAGAATCGGATGTGTTTGCATAGAATCCAATGTTATATAACATTGAATCTAATGTTATATAACAACTGTCTCCTGAAAAAGACATAATATTCACGGAAAGGCATCCAAATATTTTGGCCATATAATGTAATAAACCAGAAAAATATTCTAGGGCATATTCTAGAGTTGAAAATAAGTCATATCAATATGTGTCAAATTCTGAACAGTTATGGAAGCTGTCTCAATTAAATAAAAAAAAAATAAAAAAATAAAAACTATGGAGTTTTGCAAAGAAATAAACAACAAAAATAAAATAATGAAAAAATAAATAAAAATAAGCAGACACATACATGAATAACTAGCTTATTCTTATTTTATTTTTTTTGCTATTCCCAATCAAGAAATCTCCATACCCAATCAAGAAATCACCATACCCATTTCTCTAATATTCAAACAGCTACAAAGTTGTTTGAATTATATGTTCAAAGCACAAAGCATTTAGAATTGGGTGTGTTTGCATAGAATCCAGTGAATCTAATGTTACATAACAACTGTCTCCTGAAAAAGCAGTTCACCTAGCACTTCTTTGCTAAAGCACTCTGTATATCTTGAACCCACCCCTCCCAAGTTCACATTCTGTTCCCCCACAATAGCACTATTCACTCAAAACACCTTAGGTAGCAGGTGTTTCGGTGGCTGAGAGGCCTGTTGAAAAAAAATTTAATGCCTTCACTATGATTTTTTAATGAAGTACAATTCACTAATTCAGAGTGCATGACTCCAAAGATGTGCTCTTTGATTTCCCTATTAAATCTGACACTGTAATTAATGACAAAATGTTGACATGCCAGCCAAAATGGAAATCCTGTGAAGCATTTCAAATTTATTAAAAGAAACTTTGAAAATTGTGTTTACTGTCAAAATTACTTTTTGTGCCCATAAATAATTGACATCTCTGTTAATTTATTGTAGGTGTATGTATTGGCACATGTTTACTGCATTCAAGGCTGTAAAATGCTGGAGTTATGCATTCTTTCTTGCATTAAAAATATAGACTTTACACATTCTCCCACTCATTGGTACTATGAGAAAGCAGTACCTGCTCAGGGATCAAATTAACTGAACTTTGCTTAAGTATTGTTTATAAAACGTCTCTTTAGGAACTGTCATTTTCTAATGTAGAGTTCACCTGCACAGGCAGCTGCTTTTAGTCACAGCAGTGGTGGCATTCTTCTATTTTACACGGTCTGGTGGTCGTACCGACAACCAGGTCAGTGAACATTAGGCTTAGTAGAGGTATATGACGCAAGAAAGCAAGCTTACATAGCATTAGCAAAAAAAAAAAAAAAAAAAATTTCACACATACATTCCCTCTATATGCTTGTCCAGACCTCCTTGAATTTATTAAGCTATCAACTTCGACAACGGCAGATGGAAATTTGTTCTAGCAATCAACAACCCATTAGCTAAAGGCAAATTTCTGCACAATCATTCTATAACTTCAATTTCTATAACGGATTCTATAACGTCTTCCTCAATTTGAATTTATGCCCCCTCAGATTCGTAATCTTAGCAAGAGGAAGAATCCCATCAGAATTGAGCCTGCTCAACCATTCAATGTCTTATACATCTCAATCAGATCACCTTGCACGTGCCTTGTTTCCAGATGCTGCAATTTTCAGAACTTAAGCCTTTCATTCCCCTTAAGCCCTTCATTCTCCTCACCAATCTTATTGCCCTTCTCTGTAATCACTCAAGAAACTCTACATCCTTCGTAAAATGAGGCCTCCAGACCAGTACGCAGTACTCAAGGCGTGGCCTGACCATCGCCTAATACAAAGGGATAATCACCTCCTTTTCCCTACTAGCAAAACTCCTATATATCATTGACAATATCCCATAGCTGCTCTGGCAGCCAGTCTGCATTGCTTCACATCTGATTGCACAATTACTCCCTGGTCTTTTTCATTTACTATCACCTTAAGTGTAGTACCACACAGTTGGTACAATACTCTGGTTACTTTTACCCATATGCAGTACTTTGCATTTGTCAATGTTAAATTTCAGTTGCCACTTCTCAGCCCAACTGCCCAACTTTTCTAGATCCTGTTGCAGTACCACACTGTTATCACTGTCATTAACAACCCTAACAACCTTTGTATCATCTGCAAACTTCAACATTAAGCCTGATATACTTTCATCAATATCATTGATAAATATACAAAACAACAGTGGGCCCAACACCGAACCCTGGTGGACTCCACTAATAATATTAGTCCAAGAAGAGTAGCATCCATTAATTACCACTCTCTGTGTTCTCCCCCTCAACCACCCTTTTATCCATTGTTTGAACTTACCCTTAATACCGTATACTGCTCCAATTTGTACAGTAGTCTTCCATGCACAAAAGTGTCAACAGCTCTCCTTAAATCCAAGTATATGATATCAAAATTATTTTTTGCATCCAATTCCTGGCAAAGGTAACGAAAGCTTGCACGAGAAGCACGCCAAAGTTCGATGAAATTTACCGGTAAAAGTACTTTGCCCCAACAGTATTTGCATTGTTGCTCACTCAGTAAACATACAGTGGGTGTTATCAGTCAGGGGTAGAAATTGAATCCCTTGGGAGATTGAAACCCTCCCGAAGTGGAGGGGGTAACCTGACCTTTTTCCTTCAGAATCACTGGTGGACTAGTGGATAAATTTTTTTATTAAGAAAAAAAAGGCAAAGGAAAAGGAAGCCCACATGAGAAGCACGGCAAAAACTACGTTACGAACATTTTTTACGATGCCAGAACTTCCAATATGACTCTGTTCATGATTCGATTAGTTAATTCAATTAGTGATTCTAAAAAAACAGGTCAGGTTACCCCCACCCTCCACTTTGGGAGGGTTTCAATCTCCCGTGGGATTCAACTTCTACTCCAGACCGAAAACACCCACCGTCTGTTTACCGAGCGAGCAACAATACAAATGCCATTACGGCAAAAGACTTTTACTGGTAAATTTCATTGAACTTTTGCATGCTTCTTGTGCAGGCTTTATTCACCTTAGCCCATTTCCTTTGTAACCACATCATACTATCCAATCACATTTGTCAGACAAGACTTTCCCTTAACAAACCCATGCTCGGTCTAAATTATTACTGCAGTGTAGTCTACATGATCCCGCAATGCAACTTTAACCAGTGACTGTATTATTTTACCTGGAATAGAATTTAAACTAACTGGTCTGTAATTACTCATGTCACCCTTAGATCCCCCAAAGATGTATATTTCAGTTATATTTGATAAATATAACTGAAAATAAAGAAATCTGAACAACAAGAACGTGAAGAAACAATTAATTGTGACCAACAAAAATATTTCTATCATGCTGCACTCACTTTATTTTTCTGATTTGGAACAAAATTCAACATTTGGCCACTCCTAAAGTTAAAATAGAAGATGAAAGGAAAAGGATTTGAGTCAAGTGAAGAAATCGAATCAAGCACAATGAAACATCCAAAAGCATTCAGAAAGAACTTCAACAAGTGCTTTGATCAGTGGCAGGCACAGTAGAAGTCTGTGGCTGCCGACAGAGATTATATTGAAGAATATTAACAATGCAAACATTATCACAGAATAAAATTAATATTTTGCAACATTTATTAAACTTTCTGATCAAACCTTGTATGAGATATTAAATTACACATTTAAAGTAGACTATGCAAAAATATAATATATATATAGTCATACCATACCACTGTAAACAATTTTTGAATTAATATTTAACCTGTTTAAGAGTGTATATATGTTACTGTATACAGGTCTGGAGGCCTCATTTTAAGAAGTATGTAGAGCTGTTGGAACGAGTACAAGAAGGGCAATAAGATTAGTAAATGGAACAAAGGGTTGCTCTTACGAAGAAAGGCTTAAATTTTTCAAATTACAGTGTGTGAAGACTAGGCACCTGCGGGGTGAACTGATTGAGGTGTATAAAGCCTTGAATGGTTTGAGCATGCTCAATGCTGATGAGATTCTTCCTCTTGCTCAGAATAATCGCCTGAGAGGACATAAATTCAAATTGAGGAAAGACGGTTGTAGGATAGATGTGCGGAAATTTGCCTTTAGCCAGCGGGTGGTTGATTGTTGGAACAAACTTTCATCTGTTGTTGTAGAAGTTGATAGCTTAAATAGATTCAAGGCAGAACTTGACAAACATTTGGAGCGAGTGGATGGGGTGAAATAAGGGGTTTTTTTTTTGCTGATGCTATGTAAGTTTGCTTTCTTCATCATGTGCCTTTGCTAATGCTAAATATATTAATATTTTTTATGTATGGGCTCACAGGAGTGCATTCTATTTAAACAATCATGGAATGATAACTGTTTATGCACAGAATGACTTAAAATCTTCCAGTAAGTGGTACCATATCTTATCTGTATTTCTAAGTAAAAGTAAACTCGGTATAGAAAAAAGTAGCATGAAAATAGTTTTCAAAATCAATGGTGGAAATTGCACCTGCTGGCCATTGTCCAACTTGCTTTATAAAAGAACTCTGGAATTCTGGATGAACAGTGCTCTGTTGAGTCAGTTTGGTGTGACATAAGCACTGCGAAAGGAAAAATAAGAGTAGGAGTGTGTTATAGGCCTAATGACTCGAATGAGTACAATGAACAATTGTACAGAGAAATAGAGTGGGCCAGTAAATCAGAATGTCTTATAATGGGGGATTTTAACTTCCCAGATATTGACTGGAACTTGTGGGTTGGTCACTCACACACTAGTCAGACTTTTGCGGAGTTATTGGATGATTGTTTTCTGCAGCAGCATGTTCGAGAGGCAACCAGAGAAAGTAACACTCTTGATCTGGTTATCAGCAGTGATCATTCGTGTATTAAGAATTTGCAGATAAAGGAACCACTAGGTGGCAGTGATCACAGTGTGCTGAAGTGGGATTTACTCAAAGAGGTAACTACCGTCAGGGGTAAAGGAAAGGGTTTTTGCTTCCGTAAAGGGGAGTACAGTGGTCTCAGACAGTTTTTAAATTCTGTACAGTGGGATCAACTGACGATGTTACAAACAGTAAATTCTAAGTGGGAAGCATTCAAAGAATTAATCGTGGAAGCTACTAGACTTTATATACCGATTAAGAAATATCGTTCAAGGTTTAGGCCTAAATGGTTATCAAATGAACTAATGAGACTCGTGACAGAGAAGAAAAATGCATGGGATGCATATAAATTATCAGGTGACGCAGAAGCCTGTGGCAGATATAAGCTAGTCTGTAATCAGGTCACAAAGGAGGTTCGGCAGGCGAAGGCGGATTACGAGAAATCTTTGGCAAAAGATGCTAAGAAAAACAGCAAGGATTTCTTTACTTATATAAACTCTAAAAGGAAGGGGATGAATATGATTGGTCCACTTGACATCGATGGTTCGACTGTTGATGATCCTGCTCAGATAGCAAACAAACGGAATGAGTATTTTGCATCTACATTCACACGTGAGGAATCATTACAGTTTGAAAATGGAAGAAGGTTATCAAATTGTAGCAGTGTGCTTAATGATTTTGTAATAACTGAGAGCAAAGTGGAGGAGAAATTGTTGAAGTTAAACATAAAAAAGGCACCAGGGGTGGATGGGATCTATCCAGTTATTTTAAAGGAGGTGGCAAAGCAACTAAGCAAACCCTTAGCCATAATTATGAGAGCATCCTTGGACTCAGGGGAGGTTCCCACGGACTGGAGATGTGCAAATGTGTCCCCAATTCACAAAGGTGGATCGAAGGGTGACACGAGTAATTACAGACCAGTTAGTTTAACTTCTGTTCCGGGTAAAATAATGGAGTCGCTGGTTAAAGATGCATTGCAGGATCATCTAGACAAGACTGCAGCAATAATTCAAACACAGCATGGGTTTGTTAAGGGAAAGTCTTGTCTGACAAATTTGATTGGTTATTATGATGTGGTCACAAAGGAACTGGATGCAAAAAATAATTTTGATATCATATACTTGGATTTCAGGAAAGCTTTTGACACTGTTGCGCATGGAAGACTACTGTACAAATTGGAGCAGAATGGTATTAAGGGTAAGTTGCTACAATGGATAAAAGGATGGTTAAGTGGGAGAAGACAGAGGGTGGTAATCAATGGGTGCTGCTCTTCGTGGACTAATGTTATTAGTGGAGTCCCACAGGGTTCGGTGTTGGGTCCACTGTTGTTTTGTGTATTTATCAATGATATTGATGAAGGTATATCAGGCTTAATGTCGAAGTTTGCAGATGACACAAAGGTTGGCAGGGTTGTTAATGACAGTAATGGCAGTGTGCTACTGCAACAGGATCTAGATAAATTGGGCAGATGGGCTAAGAAGTGCCAACTGAAGTTCAACCTTGACAAATGCAAAGTACTGCATATGGGTAGAAGTAACCCCAGAGAAACGTACCAACTGTGTGGTACTACACTTAAGGTGGTAGAAAATGAAAAAGACCTGGGAGTAATTGTGCAGTCAGATATGAAGTTTTCTGAGCAGTGCAGACAGGCTGCTAGGGCGGGTCATGGGGTTTTGTCAATGATATATAGGAATTTTGCTAGCAGGGAAAAGGAGGTGATTGTCCCTCTGTATAAGGCAATGGTCAGGCCACGCCTTGAGTACTGCGTACAGGTCTGGAGGCCTCATTTTAGGAAGGATGTAGATTTGCTTGAGCGTGTACAGAGAAGAGCAACACGATTGGTGAGGGGAATGAAGGGATTCTCTTACCAAGAGAGGCTTAAGTTCTGCAAATTGCAGTGGCTGGAGACTAGGCACCTGCGCGGTGATCTGATTGAGGTCTATAAGGCCTTGAATGGGTTGAGCACGCTGAATTCTGATGGGATCCTTCCATTTGTTCAGATTACCAACCTACGGGGACATAAGTTCAAATTAAGGAAGGACAGATGTAGAATAGATGTGCGGAAATTTGCCTTTAGCCAGCAGGTGGATAATTGATGGAACAAACTTCCATCTGTCGTTGTGGAAGTTGATAGGTTAAATAAATTTAAGGAGGAACTGGACAGGCATTTGGAGGGAATGGTGTGATTTTTTTTTTTTTTTTTTTGGCTGATGCTGCATAAGCTCCTACACTTGCTTTCTTGCATCATGTGCCACTACTACTACTACTACTATTCTGATCAAGAGAAAAAAAATAATAATAATAACACCGCCCACACCCTTTAATTCCGATTTGATTTTTGAAATAATTTTTTGGAATGTTTGGAAATCAAGTCAAAATAACAAATTAATTAATACTTAAAAGCATTTTTGTATAAAGTTATCAATATTACAAATTTTCAAAATTCTATAAAAGAAATCACTCCAGAGAGCCAGCCCATGTTGAAAAATTCACTACCATGAGCTCACACATATTCAAAAAACTCACTCCCAAAAAATTAACTTAAAGAATGGGAAATTCATTCAAATGTTTCTTACTCTATAATAGAATAAAAATATAAACTTACATGGGGCATAAAACATGACTAGTACTGATGATTCCTTACTGATATCATCAAATGTTGTATCTGTCAAATGCATAATATCACCTGGCATTTCAGACCATTCAAGTTCCTTTGGCTTTTCAGGCTGCTTGCTAGGACTAAAAATATTCAATTGAAACAAAGTCAATAATTATTATAAATGTATTTCTTTAATATATTTAAAGAGAGACTATGTGCGTATTCATCATAAATTGATTTAATTGAGGAAACACTTTCAAAACAGAAGAATTTGTACATAATGTCCCATATATAATGTATGTATTATACATGGTGTTTCAAAAATGATGGTCAATAATTTAAAGGTGAAAAGTACAAACTAAAATAAGCAAAAAAAGTCGCAGTAAACATTGGGCCGCAAATGAACCATTTTCGAGATAATGCACATTTTCTGTTAAGATCCGCCACTGACTATGGGAGCACTCTGGGAGGGTAGTCTGTATTGCTGAGACCTTGTACACGCTGGATATGGTAGGGGTACAATAATTGGTAATGTAAAATTTGCCACACATTGCTATGACTCAGTACGCACTCTTGCAGAGCAACCCTCCTTGTCGAAATTCCTGGATTGGTTCTATTCTTTCTAACACCCTTTCCTCAGCATCAGGTGTTATACTTCTGGGCCTACCTGCTCATATTCTATGTGTGAAGCACCCATGTTCTCTAAGGTGCTGATGTACCCTGATGAATGTGCACCTGTTGGGCTGCCTTCAGTTGGGAAATGCCTCGGTGTAAATGTGCAGCCTCGAGTGCACTGCCATTGGCATTACCATACATGAAGTGCACGTCTGCATACTCTTCGCTGCTGTAACTCAGTCTTTTTCAGGATCATCTTGAGAAAGGTTTTTCTCAGAGCACTGAGAAAATGGAAAGGGAGAGAATGAGCATAACTTAGAAATGTGCAATATCTTGAAAACGATTCACTTAAGGACCCATGTTTACTAGGATTTTTTTGTATATTGTAGTCTGTACAGTTCACTTTTAAATTATTGACCATCACTTTTGAAACACCCTGTATAAAAAATTACACATAATTTGTGTACATGGGCAGTCAAGGCAAAATAAGAACAAAGTGATATTTAAAAACCATTTATGTATGTTGCATGTGTTCTCACCTGTTCAAGCAATAAAATAAATTTTAGGATTTCAGAATCAGCACTGTTAGAGTAACAACATAAAGCAGTTATCTGTGAAATGTGTGAAAACTTCCTTTCCCAATTTTGTGCACCCCTGTTAACCTTAAGATAAGAAAAGAGTATTTATAAATAACCATAAGAAACTGTGTAGTCTTTCCAAGAAGTTTCACCGTGATTCACATAAACACAAGTCAAGGAAATTTAGTGTCCATTTGAGAGAACAATCTTTTTTTAAGTTCTATGTAGTGCTTTTGGGGGTAACATTTGCACATCTCCAGTCCAGGGGAGGTACACATGGACTGGAGATGTCCAGATGTGACCCCAATCCACAAAGGAGGATCAAAGGGAGACAAAAGTAATTACAGACCTGTTAGTTTAACTTCTCCTCTAGAGAAATTAATGGAGGCACTGGTTAAAGAAGCACTGCAGACAAGACTTCAGTTACAGCTCAGACACAGCATGGGTTTGTTAAGGGGAAGTCTTATCTGACCATATCTGATTTGATACTATGATGTAGTCACAAAGGAACTGGATGCAAAGAATAACTTTGATATCATATATTTGGATCTTAGAAAGGCCTTTGATACTGCTGCATATGGAAAACTTCTGCACAAATTGGAGCAGTGTGGGACATTGGAGGCAAATTGCTGCTATGGATAAAGGGATGGTTGAGTGGGAGAAGACAGAGTGGTAATCAATGAACGCTGCTCTTCGTGGACTAATGCTATTAGTGGAGTCCTTCAGGGTTCAGTGTTGGGTCCATTGTTGTTTTCTGTATTTAAAAATGATATTGATGATGGTATATCAGGCTTAAAGTCCAAGTTTGCAGATGATAAGAAGGTTGGCAGGGTTGTTAATGACACTAATGACAGTACACTGCTGCAACAGGATCTAGAAAAGTTGAGCAGATGGGCTGAGAGGTGCAAAATGAAATTTAACATTAACAAATGTAAAGTCCTACATATAAAATTGGGAGGAAGACACATAACACAAAAACTGGCAAGACTCTTCACAAAGTGCATTAGAAAAGGTGTGATGCCTAAGCAGTGGAATAAAGCAATCATAGTTTTGCTGCATAAGAAAGGAGATAAATCAGAAATTGGAAATTATAGACCAATTAGCTTGTTATCCCACATCTACAAGTTGTTCACAAGGGTCATTACTACCAGATTAGAAAGAATACTTGATGAGAATCAACCGAAAGAGCAAGCTGGCTTTAGGACAGGATTCTCAACTATGGATCGCCTTCACATAATATCACAGCTAATGGAGAAAGCAAATGAATATAATACACCATTATGCCTGGCATTTGTGGATTATGAAAAGGCATTTGACTCCATACAGCATAAGGCAATGTTTCGGGCACTGGAAAGACAAGGCATAGATACCCCACATATTATGATTTTGAAGAAAATCATATGAGAATGCTACCTCCTTAATTAGACTAGACAAAGACAGTAGGAAATTTAAAATCGAGAAAGCAGTTCGACAAGAAGACACAATATCTCCGAAGCTGTTTACTGCTGCCCTTGAGGAAGCTTTCAGAAGATTAGACTGGTCGCAGAAAGGAGTCAATGTGAACGGAGAGTATCTAAACCATTTACAATTTGCAGTTGACATTGTGGTCATAAGCCACGATCCCAAAGAATTAGAGGAAAATCTTAATCAGTTATCTACAGTTAGTAAAGATTTTGGACTAAAGATGAATATGGCTAAAACAAAAGTAATGATGAACAAGTATGCCACAGAAAGGGTCATATTGATTGAAGGAGCAGTAATTGAAAAGGTGGAGTCATATACTTATCTGGGACAAGTTATTAGCTGTAATAATGATAAATGGCTGGAAGTCAAGAGAAGAATAAATTTTGGATGGATACCATTCAGTAAATATAGTCATATACTGAAGACCAATATCCCAGTTTGTCTGAAACGTAAAATAATGAACCAATGTATAATCCCCACCATGACTTATGGAAGTGAAACTTAGGGACTCACCAAAAGAATGGAAGAGAAGCTGAGAACTACACAGGAAAGAATGGAACGAATTATATTGGGAATCAGACTGTTAGATAAGAAGAGAAACATATGGATTAGGCAGCAAACTCAAGTAAAGCAAATCCTTATCAAAACTAAAGAACTAAAATGGTCTTGGGCAGGACACATAACTCATAGACATGATGACAGATGGACTAAGAAAATAACAGAATGGTACCCAAGAGGAGCTAGAAGAAAACCTTGAAGACAAAGGCGGAGATGGATAGATGAAATTCATGAGTTTGTGGGTAGTAAATGGATGGCCAATGCTCAAAACAGAAGGAACTGGAAAGTTGCTGGAGAGGCCTTCATCCTGCAGTGGATCGAAAATGGCTGATGATGATGACATACGGGAATCCGCAACCCCAGAGTAATGTATCAACTCTGTGGTACTACACTGACAGTGGTAGAGGATGAAAAGGACCTGAGGATAATTGTGCAAGCAGATATGAAGTTTTCTGAGCAATGCAGATGGTCTGCAAGAGTAGCTCATGGTGTCTTGTCAATGATATACAGGAATTTTTCTAGCAGGAATAAGGAGGTGATTATCCCCTAGTATAAGGCAACGATCAGGCCAAACTTTGAGTACTGTATACAGGTCTGGTGGCCTTATTTTAAGAAGGATGTAGAGCAGCTAGAACGAGTACAGAGAAGGGCAGATTAGTGAATGGAACAAAGGGTTGCTTTTACGAAGAAAGGCTTAAGTTTTGCAAATTATAGTGTCTGGAGACAAGGCACCTGTGAGGTGATCTGATTGAGGTGTATAAAGCCATGAATTGTTTGAGCATGCTCAATGCTGATGGAATTCTTCCTCTTGCTCAGAATAATCGTCTAAGAGAGCATAAATTCAAATTGAGGAAAGACGGTTGTAGAATATATGTGCGGAAGTTTGCCTTTAGCCAGCAGGTGGTTGATTGCTGGAACAAGGTTCCATCTGTTGTTGTAGAAGTTGATAGCTTAAGATTCAAGGCAGGACTAGACAAAAAAAATTTGGAGTGAGTGGATGGGTGAAACAAGGGTGTTTTTTTTTTTTTTTTTTTGTCTGATGCTATATAAGCTTGCTTTGTTGCATCATATGCCTTTGCTAATGCTAAGTTTCACATACACACAAGTTAAGAATATTTAGTGTCCATTTGAAAGAACAATATTTTTTTAAGTTCTATGTAGTGCTTTTTCTCATATTTATAAAACCAATTCTTTTTAAAAAGATAGTGATAGAGTAAATTTTGGTACAAACTATTTATGAAGTCTAACTTTGAAATAAAAACTCTCATAAATAGGTATACCTTAAATAGTAATGACAGGTGATGAAAATTCGGAAGTTGCAAATTTTAATGCATAAGGGTAGGCATAAACTTAGCCAAGCAATTAGAAACTTATTTTTTGGATGCAGATCCTTCGATTGAAAGGAACATAAAGTTCAAAAGGGAGCTTCAAAAATGCTTATCTCCATACCATGAAATTTACAAAGATCTATCAAGCAAAAGCAAACAAACCAGATTACAGATTTTTTTAGAAAGAGCAGAAGATACAGGCTGACCTCAATTAATGCGATTAATTCATCCCGCGAGCACAGCGTGCAAAACGGAAACATGCTAATCTAATACAATAATCAATATGAAAAATTATAATTGGTCCTTGACTTTCAGGAATGTCCATAAAGAATTTTAAAAATACCTTTTTATCTGTATATCGTGTAAAAGATAATGAAAATAATTATGGAATTAAATGTTTATTGCACAAAACAGCAGTTCCCAAACTATCTGCTGTGGAATATTTTAAATTTTCAAGGGAAACACAGTGATACTCGACATCTGTCGGACACCGCACGAACTACTAGCTTGAGGTAGTTCACAGTTTAAACATTTCTTATTAAGTTGTTTGGACCTAACTATTTAATAAAAGGAACTGTTAGGTATTTCTTTTGGTATAGGCGTGCCATGAAAAAATTACTGAGACACTATAATAAGGTTGCCGTGAACCAAAAAAGTTTGGGAACCTCTGACATAAAATACCCAAAGAAGAAACAATTTGTTACGAATTATTTGAACAGTGTTGACTTTCTCTTTTCATCAATCAATTTCCGATAGCCGACAACAATCTTCTCTGGGCCCTGGCAAAATAAGTATAGCAGAGAACCTCAAACCTTTTGTTTGGGGTTCTCTGCGATACGAAAGATTTCATCTAGATCTTTTACCGTTATCTCCTTCGCGGTAACATTTTCATCTGGCTCATTTAAAAATGAGAATTTTTAAACGGAAGTCTGCATTGACTTTATTAGCGGGAGACAAACAAGTAACACTTCTTCTTCTGATGGTTGATGGAACATACTGAGGCAGGCAGCAGGCAAACGTCTGATTATTGCCCGTCCGATGTGCCGTAAGCTTAATGTGAGATTCAAATCTTTTTTTTAACTATCACATAAAAAAAAAAGATTGTGGTAACTGGAAATTTGCATAATGTAAAGTGAAATAATTTTTTCAAATAGCGGTAAGTGAAAAAATGCGTTAATCGAACTCGCATTATGCGAGGCCTGGCTATACATGAAATCTAGATGCTACAGAAGAACGTCCAGAAGGTCAGAAGTGGTGAAGATATTCTGCAACAGAGAAAAAGTTCTCATTTGGTTGTACTAAGATGAAGATGTAAGATGAGAAGAAAGAAAATTAAATGAACATACATTATCTGACATACATGTATTATAGTTTGTAAAGTGTTTGTTCAGTTATTACTATTTTTAATAAAAATTAAGTTTCCAATAGTGCAAATGCATCAGGAATACATAGCTGTATCTGAATAAATCAGATTATTAATAAAACGGCATCGTTTTAAGTTATATCTCATATTGTGAATACCTTCACAACGAGTTGCCATGATATTGCACTACTTCGAATAAGTAACGCTTCACCTAGACTCTTCACCTAACGCTTCACCTAGTCTAGACTCCTTCATAGCTTGAGGCTTATGCCCTAAACGCTTGAGTTTCCAATAGTTATAAAAAATGGCGTATTTTTAACTACTGTGTTATACGAGGTTCACATGTAATTACTTTTGCATGGCATTTTTTGATCCTTCAAGCAAAACAAATCTTAAATTCAGGATTTTTCAATTTTTAATGGCTTTTTCATTAAAGTTTTTTAATTTGCCACTATTTTAAGAATTTGTCTCCTTTTTTAAAAAAAACAAATTATCCTGTCCTACCAGTATCTTCAAAAAAATTAAGATACTTTCCTTCGAGAGGAAAACTATATAGTGCTGATTACCTCTAATGCATTCTAATGTAGTTTGATTAAAGAGAGTGGATATTTATTTGAACTGAAAAAAACACCTTTGTTAAACAAATAACATGAATTTAACAAGCCTAAATATATTCATGCAAAAGCTGAACACATTCTTAATATTTCTTAATCTCTGCTTCAGATAACATTAAATGGAAATATACAACATATGAATACTATTCTGTTCAATTTCTCTTTTCTAATCTATAAGATAGAAAAAAAATTTGCTCATAATTCTTTTAACATATGTAGGCAACGAAGTATAATTCTATCACTGATTTAAACAAATTAAGACTTTATTAAATATATTATAGGGGGAAACAAAACAAAATAATGGAAATACCTTTGATAACAGTTACAGTGATATACAGGAACTCACCGACTTATATAAAGGTTGCGTTCCATGGAACGCTATGTAAGTCGGAATTCCCCCATGCTTGTGCAGCACTCGCAACTGTGCTTGCTGAATGATTGAATCAAAAAAGAAATGTTCAATGAATATGTGAATAGAATTATTTATTGTATTTATTCAATTTTTTATCTCATGCACAGGAAAAATTACAAAAGCGTGCAATTTAAAAAATTTCAAAATTATAAATTAACAAAAAAAAGAGAGGAGATAGGCATAATGTCAGTAAGTTTTACCTCTCGAGCATCATTGCCAGAATTGACGTCTTCAGCTGACAAGTATGCCATTGTGGAGGTTGAGGGCTGTGGAGATTTAGAATGGGTCGGCCGCTCAACCTTGGGAAAGAACATATTAATGGATGACTGGACAATGGCTTTTATCTTTTCAACGTAGATTTCTTTGTAGCAAACAAGCATATCATTCACCCCTCTGTTAACTTTTAAGAATTGTTTGCTGTCAGAATCCATCTCAAACTTCGCCATTGCCGATGCAATTTCACAAAATGCCATTGCCGTCCTTCTTTAGTGATGAAGCATCTCAGCTCCTGAGCTTCGTCAGCATTTTCTTCTTTCACTATCGCTGCCATCAGGTGGATAAGTTCACTGTTAGATAATTCCTTCTCTTCTTCCTCTAAATCTTTGGCAACAACCTCCAACTAAAGTAGCTATGCAACATTTACAATCTTATCTGTAACCTCTTCATATGATTCATCTTTTTCAAATCCTTCAAAGCCTTTTACGTGCCACGGGCATATTTTCTTCCATGCACCATTTAAGCAACTTCTAGTAATTTCCGCTCAGGCCTTATTAATGTTTAAGATGCCATGGTAAATATTGTAAGATTTCCAAAAGTCTTTTAACGTAAAATGTTTCTCATCGTCTACTGCAGACAATGCCTAAGCAAATGTTATGCATAAATAGTATGCTTTTAAATTCGAAATAACACCCTGGATGAGTGAAGTCATGTTTGGCAGTAGAAATATGACTCTCACGTTCAAATTGAAATCTAGATGTGTAGGATGTCCAGGAGCATAATGTAATAGAAGAAAAATCTTGAAAGGAATGTCATTGTCTTTACAATATTTTTAAACCTCGGGAATGAAGCAGCATTTAAACCAATCCTCAAAGAGATATTGTTATCCATGCTCTCTGGTTTGATCGGAAATGCATGGGTAGGATGGCTTTATTGATGCCCTTAAATGCACGAGGATTTCCAGAATAGTACATAAGCAGTGGTTTTAACCTGTAATCTCCCACTGCATTAGCCCCAAGCAAGAGTGCGGCCCTATCTTTTGAAGCCTTGAAACCCTACATTATATTTTCCTCTTTGGCAATGTATGAATTGATCCGGCACTTTTTTCCAATACAGAGCAGTCTTGTAAAAGTTAAAAATCTGCTGCATTGAATAGCTGCCTTCATCAATAATTTTTTATTGATGAAAATTTCTCTGCAGCTGCAGAATCAGCATTGCCGACCTCACCACATACTTTAACGTTGGGGAAACCAACGCAATGCTTGAACCTATTAAACCACCCGTTGCTTGCCACGAACTTGGCTTGGGGTTTGCCATTTGCATGAAGAATCACTACTGATAATCAGATCAAGAGAATTACTCCCTCTAGTTGCCTCCCAAACATGCTGCTGTAGAAAACAATCATCCAATAAATCCACAAAAGCCTTGCTAGCATGTGAGGGGCAAACCCACAAATTCCAGTCAATATCCGGGAAATAAAAATCCCCCATTATAAGACTCTCTGATTTACTGGCCACTATTTCCCTGTACAATTGTTCATTATACTCATCAAAGTCGTTAGGCCTATAACACACACCTACTCTCATTTTTCTTTCCTAGTGCTTATGTCACACCAAAGAGACTCACAACATTGCATTGTCCACCAACATCAACTGGATGCACTTCCTTAGATTTTATGTGTTTCTTAACTAACAACATAACCCCTCCTCCCTTCCTATCCTTTATATACACAGTGTACTCCACAAATTCCATTTCTGCACTGCTTATGTCCGTGTGACACCATATCTCTGATATCCCAACAATATCTGCCTTTGATATATTGACTAGCACTTCAAGCTCATCAAATTTATTAACTATACTCCTAGCATTGGTGTACATGTAAGTATCTTAGTTACCTTTTAGTTACCCTAACACAGCCCATGTATTTACTTGTTTCACTATGACTCACAGCAGTCTCTGAAATCCCTTGCATCTTGTTTTCCAGGCTGCTGCTCATTGCAATAGAAGCAGTGCAAAAATCACTTTCACCTCTGCCAGCGGCTACTGTTATTCCATTAGTGTGTGCATCCCCCCCCCCAATCCAGCAGTTTTCTGACCCACCTAACACTGCCTCAATAGCATCAGCAAATATTCTTGCACCCTTTCTAGGTTTTTCTACCCCTTGAGCCTTGCACAATCTCTTCAGGGCCGAATTGATCAACAAGGCTCTCGTCATATACTCCCTCCTATCGTGTCTGGGCAGAATTTCAGACACTTTCAAATTCAACCCTAACTCACGGCTTTTTTTCAGCATTATCTTGTACTTGTTAAGTAATTCTGCCGGTCTCCTACTCTTAATATCATTAGTGCCAACGTGTACAACAATATCACTCTTTGTGCCCTTAAAGGATGATATCTGCCCTACAACATCATGAACCTTTGGCCCTGGTCAATCATACCCTGGTCCTGTTCCATCTATCCTTTTTGCACAATATATTCTCCATTTCCCTGACAATAGAGTCACCGACAACAACTAGTTCCTTTGGGACCTAGTTTTCATAACCTAGTTCCATCTATATTCAGAAGATGGAAATAACATAAAGGATAGTTCATAAGATTAATACAACAAGAAAAATAGTTTGAAAGTTCTTAAGTCTTTACTTTCTATAATGTACTTAAAATAAAAACGTAATTTGTACAAAATTTTTAAACATGGTTATTTAACTTGTACATACAAGGTCAGATTGACCATTATTCAAAACAAGAAAGTGTCTGAGGCTCAGATGACAAATGGAGTCAACTGTTGACTAACCCACAATTGACATTAGGCATGTGCAATAAGTCCAGCTATACTAGACCTGACAAAATAAAATTTATAATATTGGAAATATAAGTGTTTACTGAGTTATGTACAAAAATTGCCAACTTAAAATTTTATTTTATCAGTTATTATTTTTCTGATCATACACAAATGAATGGAAGCAGTACTGATACTGTCTACAAACATCACAATCTATAAGGTATGCGCTGGGTCAGTTTGTGCTTCATGTAAGAAATGGTGTGACGGAAAATTTTCATTACCAATAAACAATGACTCACAAAGTCGATGAGTTGCAACTTACCTCTTCAGGAAAGCTCCAGTTTTCATAATTGATTACAACTGCCCAGAAACAGATTTCTATATTGAAAAACCTCTTTATAATTTCTAGATTATACCTGATTGCTTACTCATTTCAACCTAGACAGAGTATGCTGTGTATACTCCTTTCACATAGCATATACTATGTATATGCTATGTGAAATCTTCACCCTGTTAAAGAATAAATGGCGAAACTCCTTTCCCCCATTATATGGTGCAGTGAATGAGTTGAAAGATTATTGTTATTTACAGAATATTGTTTGCTTCATTTCTATGGGAAACTTTTGAACAAATGAGATAGATGCCTTCAAACTTCTAGGAAGGCATCTTAGTAAGTTGTAGACTTTACATATATTTTATTTTCACTATATTAGAGTTGTATTAATAAATTTTTTCACTTATCAAGACACTGGGGAACCAAGAGTTCAAGCCACCTATAGTGTGTTTAATATTTATAAAATTTCAAAAGGGTCAATTTCAAAAAATCTATGTGGCTACCAATTTCTAGATTTAAGATAATAATAATACAGCACATCCAGAAGAAACAATAACTAGATTTTTAATGACTAAGTAAGTTATCTCTAACGTCTGTATTTTGTTAGTACAGTATTCTGAATGCATTTATTCATTTGCTGAAGAAGAGGTTCATTTACCCTGAAATCTATGAGTTAATCTTAATTTACTTAGTTATAAAAAAAAAAAAAAAAAAAAAATCTAGTTATTGTCTCTACTGGATATTATTATTATTATCTTAAACCATGGAATCCAGTACTACAGGCCCATTTTCATTTATAATTTCTAGATTGTACAACTGTCTAACTAATATATTTTTTTATAAGGAATCTATAACATAAACTTTGTTATCAAAACCTGTTTAAAATAAAACTGCAGTGTGATTAGGGATACACAATTTATAGACAGCAAAAATTGTAAAAATATTTGTCAAATTTTTTTTAATATACCAGAGGTGTCCATCTCTGCTGGGATCTAGGAAAATCCTTTTAAGAATACTGTAAGTAGTAGTGTATTTACAGGGGTTGTGAAGGGTGATGTTCCTTATGGATAATCCCATCAATGTCCAAAAAAACAGATCAGTATGGCCTTCACATTGCTCCTCAATTGTTGGTCTTTCTTCGGTCATGGCAAAGATGGGCTCTTCCACTGGGAGGATTGTTGCTTGGTTAAGGGGGTCATACCCATATACCCAACTCTTGTCACCAGTGACGATCGTAGAAAGGAAGTTTTGATCACTCCTGGCCCGTTCTTGATGATCTCTCTTCTAACTTCCATGCAATGCTGCTTTTGGTCTTCACTCAGTAACTGTGGCATGAACTTGGCCACAATCCTTCTCATGTTCAACTCATCTGACAAAATCTGCCGATATATGCCATACAACAGTCCTGCAATCCACAAATGTCGTGGATGGTCTGCCTGCGGTCTTCAGAGATCGCCGCCCGAACTTTTGCAACATTTTCTGGAGTGGTGCTTGATGATGGACGCCCAGAGTGATCATCATCATCAACCGACTTCCGACCATTTTAAAATGGTTAAACCAGTAGTTTTGTTGAAACAAGCTTTTGGTCACCAAAAGCTTGTTTCAACTTCTTATGGGTTGCTGCTGCTGTATCATTAAGAAGGAAACAAAACTTGATGCAAGCACGTTGCTCTCTCACATCAGCCATCACAACAATTGCAAACTCTGCAAAAACACACCACCAAAGAACTGCGCATAAATATTCAATGAATCTATCCAGCCTGATGCCACGTGATATACTGATTCACAAAAGATGCATGCAGTGTTACCTAATGCCACAAGTCCATACTAAATGTAGTTCCCATGCAACGTTTGGGTATAACCTCGTAAAAATATATAACATATAAATGCCAAATATATAAAGTTCCATTAGGAGGTAGAAACATTACTTCAACACTTTGGATGACTTATAAATCTTTTAGACGGCCTGGTGCGTTATCCAATAGTAATAAAACTTTGAAATCTAGATTTTTCTGCTTTAAATAGTTTTCCACGACTGGCATAAAACAATTTAGAATCCATTCTTTAAATAAATCAGCAGTTACCCAAATTATGAATAATTTCCCTAGCCATAGTTTAGGGCTGGAATTTAATTTACAACAAAGAAATTATTCCAATATGCTTCTTAAGAACAAAGTTTAGTAATACATACCCAAAATTTATAAATGATCCAAAATAACCTTACAAAAACCTTCAAAGTTTACGAACTGCACACTTCGAAGTCACTAATTTTTATGGTCTCAAACAAGCACAGAATCTAACACAGAGATTTCCCAACAGAATAAAATAAGGGGATTTACGAATAATTATTTTTATTTTATTTTATTTTTATTTATTTACTGTTTTTTTTTTTTTTTTTTTTCGCATAACGACTAGAGTCAACAGTGGGGATTCACAAAAAATAATGCAAATGTTGAAAAACCATGTTATGCGCTGTTTGCCGCAATTCTCTAATCGTGTTAGAGCAAAACCGTGTTGTAGAAAGTACTGTGTTATATGGGTATTGCCTGTACAGTATTTAAGATACAGAAATTCCAAACAAATGCAAAAAAGTGTACAAAAGTATGCAAGATGTCGATTTTGAAACCGAAAATAAAAATGCACTAGAAACAGCCAGCGATCGTGAAATGCAGGAAAACAACCTTGCAGGTGAAACTAAAAATGAAACAGATTAACTGCCCACCTGGGCCTCTTAGTGCTAAGGGAAACAAAGTCAAAAACTCAGGAAGCAATTCAAATGCAAGAAATCCTGGGCAAAGAAGTTGTAGAAAAGCTGGCCTTTATTGCAAACATAAAGGACCCAGTAAATCAAACAGTAGCTACCAAACTACATTTGAAAGACCTCATGGCTGCTAACAGAATCACAGTTGCAGTATACTTACAAACAGCCGAATACTGGACGACATTAGAAAGCATGTTGAACAAACTGAATGTGGAAAACAAAGTGCTAGGTGGCGCCTCCGTAGCCAGGTGTGCAGGAGCAGCAGTGCATAGCACACGCTTCTTGATTAGACCGGAGTTCGAGCCTGTGACCACCAAATACGGAGGATGCGGAAAGGTCAGAGAATGACCACCGCATATCCCCGGAGCAATATGGCCTTAGTGGCTAATGCTCCTTAAAAAAAAAAAAAAAAACCAAATAACATCAAAGTGCTAAAAGCCAGAGCTGAAGCTTTAAACTCTGAAAAGGAAGCATATAAAAGCATAAATGTGCAAACTTATGCATAGGCTGTTAGAGCTGCAACAAACAAAGATCAGACTCAACCTAAAGAGATAATAACAAGGGAAAAAAAAGACTGAACCCTCCAAAAAAGAATTCAAATATAATAATATTAAAGGCTACAGAGAAATCCTCATTAAAAACTTGTGAAGAAGACAAAGAAACATTATTGAATTAAACAAATATCATTATCTTTGACATACCTAAGACCACCTACCCCCATGAGAGAGGTCATGATGAACTTTTATTATAAAAGTTTCAGTAACCAATTAATCTTAGATGAAATGGCTACGGAATTCCAAATCAAAAATGGAACAACAAATAAAAAAATTGGCCAATTGTGGAACTTTCTCCAAGGGCTAGACAATCCTAAAAAATCAGTAAATAATCTATGCTGGCTGGACCAGCCATGGATTCAGGGAATATTTCCCAGTTACAAAATATTACCACTGCCACAGATTTGGTTATACAGCCAGGCAGTGCCAGCAAAAACTAACAGTAGAACGACACATCCTAAATGTGCTACATGTAAGTTGGCCAAAATAGACTCTCGCCATAGTCTTAGGGACAATAATTGTCTGAGCTATCAAAAAATGATAAAACAGCTTAAACTGAGAACCAATTATGGGCCTTAATTTAAACCAGACTTGTGACAGGGCTCTAAAGTTCATCCAATTAGATGCTAAGAGAGCACACATACAGTTGTGGCCCAAATCAAGCTTGAAGCAGAGGAAAATAATATAGATAATATAGATGGTAATCCAAGAGACGTATACTCATCAGGGTGGGGTTCAGGGAACCCCACCCTGATGAGTAAACCTAGAACAGAATTTCTCAAACTGTGTTCCATGAGATGCGAACAAGTGTTCTACGAAATATCGTAATTAATAATTAAAAAAATAATAATAAAATAAATAAATTTTGCATATTTGTAGCATACACCACTTTTGTATCATTATACTATCTAACATAATTTTTTTTTGGTTAATATACTGGCACAGATTAATAATCAAATAGACAGAGGAAAACTTTATTTTTGCGGGCTTTGCATACAGAAGTATGCAAAGCCCACCATACAAAAGTATGCAAAGCGTGCAAAAGTACACAAGATGTCGATTTTGAAACCGAAACTAAAAATGCACTAGAAACAGACAGTGCAATATGGTGATCTAATATGCCATTTGTATGCGATTTAGCCTGGAGTACATGGGTTGAAGGAAGCGAACTGATATCATCACTAAACTTGCTTCCTTGTATAATTTTTTTTTTTTTATAATAAATATTGGTATTTTTAAATATTATTACTAAAATATGTGACCACAAATTTGTGGTTGAAAAAAGAACTTCAAAACGAGAAGCTCTCAATAATTATGAGAGCATCCTTGGACTCAGGGAACGTTCCCACGGACTGGAGATGCAAATGTATCCCCAATTCACAAAGGGGGATCGAAGGGGGACACGAGTAATTACAGACCAGTTAGTTTAACTTCTGTTCTGGGTAAAATAACGGAGTCACTGGTTAATGATGCATTGCAAGATCATCTAGACAAGACTGCAGCAATAATTCAGACAGAGCATTGGTTTGTTAAGGGAAAGTCTTGTCTGACAAATTTGAGAGGATATTATGATGTGCTTACAAGAAACTGGATGCAAAAAATAATTTTGATATCATATATTTGGATTTCAGGAAAGCTTTTGACACTGTTGTGCATGGAAGATATTGTACAAATTGGAGCAGAATGGTATTAAGGGTAAGTTGCTACAATGGATAAAAGGATGGTTAAGTGGGAGAAGTCAGAGGGTGGTAATCAATGGCTGCTGCTCTTCGTGGACTAATGTTATTAGTGGAGTCCCACAGAGTTCGGTGTTAGGTCCACTGTTGTTTTGTATATTTATCAATGATATTGATGAAGGTATATCAGACTTAACGTCAAAGTTTGCAGATGGTTGGCATGGTTGTTAATGACAGTAATGGCAGTGTGCTACTGCAACAGGATCTAGATAATTTGGGCAGATGGGCTAAAAAGTGGCAACTGAAGTTTAACAATGACAAATGCAAAGTACTGCATATGGGTAGAAGTAACCCCAGAGAAACGTTCCAACTGTGTGGTACTACGCTTAAGGTGGTAGAAAATGAAAAAGACCTGGGAGTAATTGTGCAGTCAGATATGAAGTTTTCTGAGCAATGCAGACAGGATGCCAGGGCAAGTCATGGGGGTTTTGTCAATGATATATAGGGATTTTGCTAGCAGGGAGAAGGAGGTGATTGTCCCTCTGTCTGGAAGCCTCATTTTAGGAAGGATGTAGATTTACTTGAGCGTGTATAGAGAAGGGCAACAAGATTGGTGAGGGGAATGAAGGAATCCTCTTACCAAGAGAGGGTTAAGTTCTGCAAATTGCAGTGGCTGGAGACTAGGCACCTGCGCGGTGATCTGATTGAGGTGTATAAGGCCTTGAATGGGTTCAGCACGCTGAATTCTGATGGGATCCTTCCACTTGTTCAGATTACGAACCTAAGGGGGCATAAATTCAAATTAAGAAAAGACAGATGTAGAATAGATGTGCGGAAATTTGCCTTTAGCCAGCGGGTGGTTAATTGCTGGAACAAACTTCCATCTGTCATTGTGGAAGTTGATAGGTTGAATAAATTTAAGGAGGAACTGGACAGGCATTTGAAGGGAATGGTGTGATTTTTTTTTTTTTTTTTTGGCTGATGCTGCATAAGCTCATACACTTGCTTTCTTGCATCACATGCCACTACTACTAGTAGTGCAACTTGCTCGATGAAAATGAAAACAATATTGTCACACTTCAAAGTGAGAATGAACAATCGCAGCCTTTTTGTTCCCCAGAAATCCAAAGTGAAAAAACAGGAACCAACTAATAAAAGACCAAAACGAAAGTATGATGATAGTTATTTGAATTTCACCTTTACATGTGTTGGAAATAAAGATACTCCTGATGCAGTGCACCATATGTAATAAAATATTAGCAACAATTCTTTGGCTCTCACTAAACGTGTTTCGTAATTTCCATGAATATGTTGTGAGATAAAGTGTTCCGTGACTAAAAAAGTTGGAAAACTCTGCCCTAGAACATACAGAATAATAGAATTTTCACATGAAACCTCACTAACAGCAACAGTAATTAGAAATCCTCCTCTTACAATTACAAAGATTAAACTCTCTATGTTTCCTATTAGCAGTTTGTGCCCAAATAATTAGCTAAACAGGATCCTTTCGTGTTTTATCCCTCTACTGTAGGCTAGGAAAGCATATAAATCTCAGCATTCGTTACCTACAAAACGTACTGGCCGTTTTTCCAAATTCTAAGATAATAGTCTTCATGGATGCCAATTGTTTTTCTAAAACTTTTGATTTAAATTTAGTAGTATAACATTATTTTGTGATTTTCTGATTAATTTGGTGTATTTATTCTTTACTCGGCCTTGTAATTGCATAAAAGTATCGGTAAAGGTTTCCACGTGTTTCAACTCCGCTAACCGTTCGTAATTTTCCCGCCTTTGTGATACGATATACCGTACTAGATAGCGTTAGTTGAACTTCGTTAGCAGTTAAATTGTACGTTTAAATAAATACATATAACGACTTAGATTACAAACGTAATATAATTAATTTTATTTAACATAATTAATTATACATATAACCACTTAGGTTACGTAACATAAATAATTAGTAAAAACAAATAATTAATACATAACTTGATACGAAAGTTATATAAAGGGATTTCGCAGATAACACTCGTTACTGAAACGTAAATATTTCGTAGATAACACTCGTTACTGAAACGTAAATATTCCGTAGATAACACTCGTTACTGAAACATAAATATAGCGTTATAACTGTGTTTGGATACAAGTTTAGGATTTAATTCTGTACAGAAATTGAAATTTTATTGAAAGTAAATCTAAATCATGACTCAAACCAGAGCAGCAAAGCAAAGGGCTCAAGCTAATGGGAATGCTGTGGCCCAGGGGAGAAGTGAGGGGGGCAGTTGTCCTCTGAATCACAGCCTTGTAAGATGCACTATTTGCTTGATGTTTGCGGAGCAGTCAAGTATGGGACATGATACTGCCATGGGGGATGTCTTTGTGTGTGTGTGCGATGCAAGGAGTGTAAGGAGATAAGGCGACAACTCAGCGTTGTTATGGGCCTATATGAGAGCTTGAAGGATAGGGTGGATGCCCTCGAAGGATTACAAGTGAGGGGCCCATCAAGCTCTCAGCTGCCCACACCAATGCCAGAGCTTGCACTTGGTCATCGCGGAACACAGCGGCAACCCCCAAGGCAGAATGCGCTGGTCCCAAAGGAACTAGTAGTTGTTGGTGACTCTATTGTCAGGGAAACGGGAAACGTGCTTTGTAAAAAGGATAGGTGGAATAGGACCAGGGTATGTCTGCCAGGGGCAAAAGTTGATGACGTTGTAGAGCGGATATCATCTTTTAAGGGCACAAAAGGTGATATAGTTGTACACGTTGGCACTAATGACATTAAGAGTAGGAGACCGGCGGAATTACTTGACAAGTACAGGTCACTGATGAAAAAAAGCCGTGAATTAGGGTTGAAATTGAAAGTGTCTGCAATTCTGCCCAGACACGATAGGAGGGAGTATATGATGAGAGCCCTGTCAATCAATTCGGCCCTGGAAAGATTGTGCAGGGCTCAAGGGGTAGAATTTTTTTCAGCCTGGTCTGTACTTGTTAACAGGAGAGACTGCTTCTACAGGGATGGGATACACTTAGATAGAAAGGGTGCAAGAATGTTTGCTGATGCTATCGAGGCAATGTTAGGTGGGTCGGAAAACTGCTAGATTGGGGGGATACAAGGACTAATAGATTAACAGTAGCCACTGGCAGAGGTGAAAGTGATTCTTGCACTGCTTCTATTGGAATGAGCCGCAGCCTGGAAAATAAGATGCAGGATATTTCAGAGACTGCTGGGAATCATTGGGGTACAAGTAAACACATGGGTTGTGTTAGGGTAGCTAAGAAAAAGAACAGGTGCATGTATACTTGTGTGTACACCAATGCTAGGAGTTTAGTAAATAAATTTGATGAATTTGAGGTATTGCTCAAAACATCAAAGGCAGATATTGTGGGGATTTCAGAGACGTGGTGTCACACAGATATAAGAAATGCAGAACTGGAATTTGGGGAGTACAATGTCTACAGAAAGGATAGACAGGATAGGAAGGGAGGAGGGGTTATGCTATTAGTTAAAAAACACATAAAATCCAAGGAAGTGAAGCCAGTCGACATTGCTGGACAGTGCAGTGTCGAGTCAGTTTGGTGTGACATAAGCATTGGGAGATCAAAATTGAGAGTAGGAGTGTGCTATAGGCCTAATGACTCTGATGAGTATAATAAGAAACTGTTCGGAGAAATAGAGTGGGCCAGTAAATCAGAGAGTCTTATAATGGGGGATTTTAATTTCCCAGATATTGACTGGAATTTGGGGGCTGGTCAGTCACACAGTAGCAAGGCTTTTGTGGATTTATTGGATGATTGTTTTCTACATCAGCATGTTCGGGAGGCAACTAGAGGGAGTAATACTCTTGATTTGATTATCAGTAGTGATTCTTCTTGCATTAAGAATCTGCAGATAAATGAACCACTTGGTGGCAGTGATCACAGTGTGCTGAAGTGGGAGTTACTCAAAGAGGTAACTACCATTAGGGGTAAAGGGAAGGGGTATTGCTTTCGTAAAGGGGACTACAATGGACTGAGACAGTATTTAAATTCTATACAGTGGGATCAACTGATGATATTGCCAACAGCAAATTCAAAATGGGAAGCATTCAAAGAACTTATCGTGGAAGCTACTAGGCTTTACATACCAACTAAGAAATATTGTTCAAGGTTTAGGCCTAAATGGTTGTCAGATGAACTAATGAGGCATATGGCAGAGAAGAAAAATGCATGGGATACATACAAATTAACACGTGACACGGACGCCTATGATAGATACAAGTTGATCTGTAACCAAGTTACAAAGGAGGTTAGGCAGGCGAAGGCAGATTACGAGAGATCCTTGGCAAGGGATGCGAAGAAAAACAGCAAAGAGTTCTTTACTTATGTAAACTCTAGAAGGAAGGGGATGAATCAGATTGGTCCACTTGAGATCGATGGGTCAACTGTTGATGACCCTGCTCGGGTAGCTAACAAACTAAATGAATATTTTGCATCGACATTCACACATGAGGAGTTATTCAGCGAGGGGAATGCCAGAGGTGTATTCAACTCTAGCAGTAAGCTAGAGAATCTTGTAATAACTAAGAGCAAAGTGGAGGAGAAATTGTTGAAGATAAACACAAGAAAGGCACCTGGGGTGGATGGGATCTATCCAGTTATATTAAAGGAGGCAGCAAAGGAGGTAAGCAAACCCTTAGCCATAATTATGAGAGCTTCCTTGGACTCAGGGGAGGTACCCATTGACTGGAGATGTGCAAATGTGACCCCAATTCACAAAGGGGGATCAAAGGCTGACACAAGTAATTATAGACCTGTGAGTTTAACTTCTGTTCCCGGAAAATTAATGGAGGCACTGGTGAAAGAAGCACTGCAGGATCATCTAGACAAGACTTCAGTTATAGCTAGGACACAGCATGGTTTTGTTAAGGGGAAGTCTTGCCTGACCAATTTGATTGGATACTATGATGCAGTCACAAAAGAACTGGATGCAGGGAATAACTTTGATATTATATACTTGGATCTTAGAAAGGCTTTTGATACTGTTGCACATGGAAGACTGCTGCACAAATTGGAGCAGTGTGGCATTGGAGGCAAGTTGCTGCTATGGATAAAGGGGTGGTTGAGGGGGAGAAGACAGAGAGTGGTAATCAATGGACACTGCTCATCGTGGACTAATGTTATTAGTGGAGCCCCTCAGGGTTCAGTATTGGGGCCTTTATTGTTTTCTGTATTTATAAATGATATTGATGATGGTATATCAGGCTTAATGTCCAAGTTTGCAGACGATACGAAGGTTGGCAGGGTTGTCAAGGACACTACTGACACTATGCTGCTGCAACAGGATTTGGAAAGGTTGAGCAGATGGGCTTCGAGGTGGCAAATGAAGTTTAACATTGACAAATGTAAAGTACTACATATGGGAAACAGCAACCCCAGAGCAACGTATCAACTCTGTGGTACTACACTGACAGTGGTAGAGAATGAAAGGGACCTGGGGGTGGTGGTGCAGGCAGATATGAAGTTCTCTGAGCAGTGCAGACGAGCTGCAAGAGTAGCTCATGGTGTATTGTCAATGATATATAGGAATTTTTCTAGCAGGGATAAGGAGGTGATTATTCCCTTGTATAAGGCAATGGTCAGGCCACACCTAGAGTACTGTATACAGGCCTGGAGGCCTCATTTCAGGAAGGATGTAGAGCTGCTGGAACGAGTACAGAGAAGGGCAACTAGATTGGTGAATGGGAGAATGGGGTTCTCTTACGAAGAAAGGCTTAAGTTTTGCAAATTACAGTGTCTGGAAACTAGGCACCAGCGGGGTGATCTGATAGAGGTGTACAAAGCCTTGAATGGTTTGAGCATGCTCAATGCTGATGGGATTCTTCCTCTAGCTCAGAAAAATCACCTGAGAGGGCATAAATTCAAATTGAGGAAAGACAGATGTAGGATAGATGTGCGGAAATTTGCCTTTAGCCAGCGGGTGGTTGGTGGGTGGAACAGACTTCCATCCCTTGTCGTGGAAGTTGATAGCCTAAATAAGTTTAAGGCTCAGCTGGACAGGTATTTCGAACGAACAGAGGGGTGAAGTGGAAGTGGTTATTTATATTTATTTATGTTACTTTTTTTTTTTTTTTTTTTTTGGCTGATGCTGCATAAGCTTGCTTTCTTGCATCAAATGCCTCTACTAATGCTAATGCTAACTGTCAGTCAAGCCTCTGGCACAGCCGTACAGTTGACAGACCAGGAACACATAATGGCCAACTCCTAACAGACTACCAAGCCACTTCTACCATACAGGTAATAAATAGAAATAGACCTCACAATCTACCTACCTACAGTAGTACGCTGTGGGAAACTGATATAGATATAACCTTGGACACTACTTCCATATCCACCAAAATTACAGATTGGATGGTCCAAGAAGATTAGCCCACCTCAGACCATAGGGATATAACTTTTACCTTAAAGAGACAAATAGATAGCCAGATACAGCCACCCAAAGATGTAATTAGATACAGATAAAGTATAAAGTGTATTTGTAAGTTATTAGCGGCTTCCAGGGTTTCCCCTATATCCGCCGTTTGTTAGGCTTTTTGCCAAGTTGCCGGCTTAGAAAAGAACTTAAAAGAGCATCAAAATTTCACGTATATATTTAACACAAAACAAAAAAAAAAAAAAAAAAAAAAATTCTTTAAATTTTTTAAGTTTTTTGAATTTTGAGAAAAAAAAATTCTTTAAATTTTTAAAGTTTTTTGAATTTTGAGAAGAAAAAAAAAAAAAAAATGCATCTGATAGATGAAATATGTAATTAGGTGTGCATTAGTGTTGTGTTTGCGTTGTGTGTTAGCCGGCACCTGGCATTAACAGTAGGGGGCTGTGGCAGGTTTGTGTCACAGCCCCTCACTCCCATCCCTAGCCACATGGAGGCAGCCAGGATCTACTTTATCTTAAGAGGACACGGACTGATCCGGTCCTGTGGTTAAGTTTTTGGACGTCTGATGTCCCATCAAGTTAATCCTGTGTGGCCGGGTAATGCATCAGGGAAGGTCCCCTCAGAATTACCAGGGCACACTTTTTTGGTTTTATTTCCCCTTAGATATGAAATAAAATAAAATAAAATAAAATAAATAAAACAATTAAAATAAAGTAAAGTAAAATAAAATAAATAAAACAATTAAAATAAAGTAAAGTAAAATAAAATAAGATAATTAAAATAAATAAAATAAAGTAAAATATATTAAAATAAAATAAATAAAATAAAATAAATTAAACTATAATAATATAAGGACTATCATTTACTTTTTGATATCCCTATACCCCATCTCTCACAGGGCTCAGTCCTGGCCAAGAGTGGGAGGGGATGTACTATTCCATCTCTTGCAGGGCTCAATCCTGACCAAGAGTGGGAATGATGTGATCAGTTCATATTGGTACGCAATCTGGCATGGTAGTGTCCATTTCTTCTTGTCTTTCTTTTTCCCCTCTCTTCCATTTTCCTTCTTCTTCTTTCTTCCCTTCTTCCCTCTTTTCTCCTTCTTTCCTCTCTTTTCTTTCCTCCTGGATATGTCCTTGTGTGTACCTTTTCCTATACACTCTAGATATTCCTTTGGCTCAGGCACTGGCAGATTCATCCGGTCTTGTTAAGCCTGGCACTTGTGATTTATGGTACATACCAAGTTTATGACCATTGTTATGGTTCTCTGAGATGTTAGGATTGTAGGTAACATCAACATGCTTTGTTCTCATTGGCACATAACCTCTTGTAGGTGAGAGTGCTGTAATGCCTGGAACTTGGACACTGGGGATGTAGGTCTGTATCTTGCCCCTTGGTTTTATTTTTGTTGTTTTCAATGTCATAGTCATTACTTTTGTTCGTGCAATACTACTGTGATCTGGGATTATTCTTCACCATTACCTATACACTCTAGGTGTTCCTTAAGTTCAGGCACTGACAGATTTACCTGGTGTTGGTGAGCATTGCACTGGTAGTTTATGGTTCTTCCGTAGGTTATGACCATTTCTATGGTTCTCTGGGATGACAGGTCTGTGGTCATTATGCATTGTTTTTAATATCACATGTCTACTTATTGTAGAGTACTGTGGTGTCTGCAACATAGACACTGTGAATGTAGGTCAGTGTCTTGTCCCTTGATTTTAGTTTTGTTGTTTTCAATGTCATAGTCATTGCTTCTGTTCATGTAATACTACTGTGATCCAGGGTGATTACTCCCCATTGTCTATATACTCTAGATATTCCTTAGGCTTAAGCCATGGCAGTTCCATCTGGTCTTGTTGAGCATGGCACTGTTGAATTATGGTACATACAAAGTTTATGGCCATTGTTATGGTTCTCTGAGATGTTAGGGCTGTAGGTGACATGCAACATGCTTTCTTCTCATTAGTACATAACCTCTTGTAAGGTGAGAGTACTATAATGCCTGGAACATGGACACTGGGGATGGAGGTCTATATCTTGCCCCTTGATTTTATTTTAGCTGTTTTCAATGTCATAATCATTACTTTTATTCATGCAATACAACTGTGACCTACGATTTTTACTCACCATTACCTATTCACTCTAGGTGTTCCTTAGGCTTAGGCAATGATAGAGCTACCTAGTGTTGGTAAGCATGGCACTAGTAGTTTATGGTACTTCCATAGTTTATGACCATTGCTATGGTTCTCTAGAATGTCAGGTCTGTATTCATCATTCATTGTTTTCAATAGTCTATCTATTTATAGTAGAGTACTGTGATGTCTGAATCATGGACACTGAGGATGTTGGTCAGTATCATGCCCTTGATTTCATTTTTGTTATTTTCAATGTCTCAGTCAGTACTGTGGTGTCTGCTACATAGACACTGAAAATGTAGGTCAGTGTCTTGTCCCTTGATTTTAGTTTTGTTGTTTTCAATGTCACAGTCATTGCTTCTGTTCATATAGTACTACTGTGATCCAGGGTGATTACACCCCATTATCTATGTACTCTAGATATTCCTTAAGCCTAAGCCATGACAGATTTATCTGGTCTCATATAGTACTACTGTGATCCAGGGTGATTACTCCCCATTATCTATGTACTCTAGATATTCCTTAAGCCTAAGCCATGACAGATTTATCTGGTCTTATTGAGCATGGCACTGGTGATTTACGGTACATACAAGTTTATGACCAGTGTTATGTTTCTCTGAGTTGTTAGGGCTGTAGGTGTCATGCAACATGCTTTCTTCTCATTAGCACATAACCTCTTGTAAGGTAAGAGTACTATAATGCCTGGAACATGGACACTGGGGATGTAGGTCTATATCTTGCCCCTTGACTTTATTTTTGCTGTTTTCAATGTCACAATCATTACTTTTGTTCATGTAACACAACTGTGATCTAGGATTTTTACTCACCATTACCCATTCACTCTAGGTGTTCCCTAGGCTTAGGCAGTGATAGGGTTGACTGGTGTTGGTGAGCATGGCACTAGTAGTTTGTGGTACTTCCATAGTTTATGACCATTGCTATGGTTCTCTAGAATGACAGGTCTGTATTCATCATTCATCGTTTCCAATAGCCCATCTTCTTTTAGTAGAGTGCTGTGATGTCTGAATCATGGACACTGATAATGTTGGTCAGTATCATGCCCCTTGATTTTATTTTTGTTGTTTTCATGTCTCAGTCATTACTTTTTCTTCATGCTGTACTACTAATTTGGTCAGGGATAATTATGTATGTCAGTCCCTTTCCGTACATCTGACCCCGTTCTTGTGTTTCCTTCCCATTTTAGATATGGGCTTGTGTGTTGCAGCATGCCTTACTCTGGCATGCCTTGGAGAGTTCTTCTTTTAAATGCTTTTGTTGCAAAGGTTGCTAGTGCTTGGAATTTTTCTGGTGATTCCAATACTTTTGGAAAATCATCTGTATGGTACACCTCTGTTATAAGCTGGAGTGGTTGCCTCAGATCCGTGTAGTTTATGCATTCCAGCATTATATGTTGTACTGTTTCTTGCAACCCGCATCTGCAGTTGGGGGAATCTGTTAGCCTCAGAGCATGCAGTCTTGCATTTAGGCTTCCATGACCCGATAAGAGGAAGGTAGTGTATAAACCTGGTTGCAGCCAGGGTTTATTTATTTTACTTATTTCCTGTGCCAGGGGGAAGAACTGGTATGTTGTTCTCCCTTTGGTGTCTTCTCTCCATTCTCTTTGCCATTGTGTGAGAAACATTTCTCTTAGTCTTCTTTGTTCTTCTTTGTCTGTTTCATTTGGATCTGTTGTATATTCTTCAAAGGAATGTGCTATTCTTTGTCTCCTGTAGTATTTTAAGTATGCTTGTATTATTTCGAATGTTATTGGAAGTTTTCCACAGATTATCTGGAGTGCTGATGTGGAGATGGTTCTACATGCTCTAGAGGAGGCCAGTAGGAATATTCTTTGTGCCTGTATTAGGTATTTTTTTACTAGGCTGTGTCTGATTCTGGGTGCCCAGGCACCTGCTCCATAGCATATTATGGGTAGGAATAAACATTTGTAGTACATTGCCAATGTGGATGATTTTATGTTCCATTTTTTTCTTGCTATTCTTAGTAGTTTCCCTGTTAATTGTTGGGTTTTATTCCTTAGGTATTTTGCATGCTCCACAAAGTTTAATTTTTCATCTAGTACTACTCCTAGATATTTGTATTTGGATTCCATGCCTATACTCTGTTCATTGATTTTGATTAATGGGGGTCTGTTTCTGTTAAGCTTTCCCTTGAATAGGACTTGTTTTGTTTTTTCTGCTGACAGTTCCAGTTTGTTTGTTATACACCATGAAATTAGATCATTCAGTACCTCTTTTGCACTGGTTTCCAGCTGTCGCCGTAAGTTGCCATGTAGGAGCAGAACAAGATCGTCTGCGTATGCTATTTTTGTTATTTGGGGGGAGTCTTTTGCGAGCCACTCATCAAGGACCATGTTCCAACAGACAGGGCCAAGAACAGATCCCTGTGGGCAGCCGCGGGTCACGGGTTACGGAGCATGCTCCACTTGAGACCACAAGGTGCCTGTTTGAGAAGTAGTCTGTAATTAGACGATAGATCTGAATTGAGACCTCTGCCTCTCGAAACCTCGCCAGCACACTTTGCCACCATAAGGTGTCAAAGGCACCTTTGAAGTCTACAAAGAGACCTAGGACATAATTGAATTCCGAGGAAGTGATAGTGTTTAGAACCTGCTTGATAGCTCCCACGGCAGACTTGCCGGGGGTGAAACCAAACTGGCATTGTGTGGATAGATTTTTCTTAGCATAGTATTGTAGGAATCTGCCTACTATTAGTTTTTCTAGTACTTTACCTATGACAGGAAGCAGGGCAATGGGGCGGTAGGAGGAAGCTAAGTTTAGGGGTTTGTCTGGGTGTTTAATTAGGACTTTAAGGTTTGCTGTTTTCCAGGGGGCAGGAAAGGTGCCCTCATGCAGACATTTATTAAATAGGGTTTCCAGTACTGTGCTATTCTTTTTCCACAGTCTTTTCATAATAGTCACCTCTATTAAATTCAATCCTGGGCATTTTCCATCACTAAAGGAGAGTATTGCCTCATTTATCTCCCCGTGTGTGAAGTCATCCTCTTTATCTGTTGCTCTGTATGCCAGGTGTTGTATTCGGATGGTTGTTTGTGTGGGGCTTTCAGGGTTTGCAGTGTCCTGCTTTATTATTCCATCCAGAATTTTATTTACTGACTGTTCCCATGTCAGTGTCTCATTGTTTGGGGAGCTTATGATCGAGGAGAATACTTCTCCCGGGTGTATTTTTTCAAACACTAGCCTGTAGACCAGGCCCCATGGGTCTTTCCCCAGTGTGACCTCAACCAGCCTCTTCCATGCTATATGTTTTTCTTTGTATATTTCATTGCAATATCCTCGTCTGGTCTCTTTGTATATTTCTTGGAGTCTTTCTATTTGGTCCTGTGGTCTGTGTGTTCTCCTTGCTTTCTTTAAGTCTTTTCTGGATTTTTTTCACTGTCTTCCTTAGAGTAGATAAGTCATTGGTCCACCAGGGCACCTGGTTTTCTCTTCTCCGTTTTTTCTTTAATGTGACGTCACATATTTCTGTGAGGAGTGACATTACTCTTTCCACTAGTTGTTCTGCAGGCAGTTGTTTCATTGTTTCTAGGAGGTTAGTTGTGAATTTATCTGTTACTTGTTTGTCAAATCTTTCCCAGTTTATATTTTTTGTTTTATATCTGGGAGCAACCTGGGGGATTCTGTTACCATGGGGGTTCTGTGTTGTTGTGTAGGTAAATGTTATTACTGCGTGGTCACTTGTTGACCAGTATGGGTGGACTGTCCAGTTAGTTATTGCATTTGCTAGTGAGCTGCTGGTGAGGGTGACATCTATGTATGATTCTCCTGATGCTGAGGAGAATGTTGGTGGGTGTCCTGGAGTATTGTGCACTATCAAGTTTTTTGAAATGATGAGTTCCTCCAATAGCTCCCCTTTTGCATCTTGATTGGGACTATTCCATAATGGTGAGGATGCATTGGCGTCCGCCATTATTATTATTTGTTTTCCTGGGAGGGTATTTAGGACTGCCTCTATGAAGTTTATATATGGGGCTATGTCTTGGTTTCTACCTGAGCATCTCATGTAGATTGAGGTTGCATATATTTGCCCACATGGGCCCTCTAGGCAGGCAGTTGCTGCATATTTTGTGCATAAGCTGTTTATTTTGGTCACTGTTATTGTTGGATTTAATACTGCCAGTGCAGCCCACACCCTTGTTACTGCCCCTCTCCCCACTCCGTCAGTTGAGGGTTCTGCTTGTATAATCCTTGTGTTGTGTGGCAATCCTTTTACCTTGTCCCTATAGCTATAGGGTTCCTGTAGGCCTAATATATCAAATTTCTTTTCTAGTGCAGTTTTTGCGAGATCTGAGGTCACTGAAGCCGAGCGTTGGCAATTCAGTTGGCAGAAGGTTAATTTGTCACTACTTGTGTTATTATTGATCTGATTGAATGTAGCTGGTCTTTTGTTTGGTAATCTCTTGGGCCCTTACAAACTCCGGGCATGTATGATCTCTATAAGAATGATTGCTATCTCGCTTCCGTATTTTGCAGTTTGGGCATGTAGCCGGTCCATCCGGCTTAGTGCAGGAGGCCTGTTGGTGCCCCACCTCGCCACAGTGGCCACATGTGTGTTCACTCTACCTGCAGTACTTTGCTGAGTGCCCATAGGCTAGGCACTTGAAGCATCTGGTTGCTACACAAAAGTCTTTCAGGTAGTGCACCGACCACCCTATGTATATGCGCCCCTCGTGGTTGAGTAGGTGCTTACGTGCGCATGGTGAGACCTCAAGTACCAGGTGCTTGTTGGTTTTTTGTCTGGCGTTTAATCTGTAACGCACTTTTACTTCATTTGTATATTCCTCTAGTGAAATTTTGGAGCCCTCGAAGTTTTTTTCGTATAAGTCTTCCAAAAATTCCTTGTCTGGGAGGTCCTTGTCGACATCATATACTATTACTGTTGGTCTTAATTTACGTGGGGAGTCAATTTTAAAATTGTATTCTTGGAATTTAGTGCATTGTTTTAGTTTGTTTAGGTCATTGAGTGTGGCTGTCTCTATGACCACTCCTCTGTCCCTTAGTTTCCTTATCGATTTTATTCTTATGTTTTTGAATTCTGTCTTGAAATTTCTTGTGATTGTGTTGCTGACTTCTTCACTCGTTTTGATTTTACTCTGGTCATTTGGTTTTACCAGGATTACATGTTTAGTCTGAGACCCTGATGGTATTAGATCTTGCTCTGTTTTCCCATCGACTTTAGCTGCCACTGTACTGGCATATGTTGCCACTGGAGTGGATGTGGGCATGGGTTTCTCCTTGGATACTTTCAGTCTCTCTAATTCCAGGGATGACTGTATTACTAAGTTCTCTACAGAGCCCCATATTTTTACCAGCTCCACTACCATATTTGCTGTGACTGTTTTCCCCTTTTTGAAGACTTGTAGGAATTTGGTTTTTAATTCCATTAAGGTCTCTATGGGATGGTCCAGTCCATTTGTATCGTTTATTGTTGTGTCATTTTCATTTCCCCTTGTGGAGGTATTTGGTAACTTGTTTCTTAGTTCGGTCGCTAATTCTTCTAGGGGGTCTTTCCCCCCTGGTGCCAGAGTCAGGTTTCCTGCCATCTCAATCGTGGAGGCTGATGTCGCACTACTGGTTGAGGTATCCATTTTTTCCTGGTTTCAATGCCTGCTTCCGCTACTCAGTTAAATATGTTGCCTTTGGGGAACCAGTGTTTTCGCTATATTTTTTGTTCTAATTGTCCCAGGGCTTTGAAATGTTTTGGGTGTGTCGGTAACGTCTGGAATAGGCCAGATACCGATTTTTATCGCATTCGGTTAATTTGGGGCCGAATTACCAGCTTTTGAAAATTTTCCCGCCAGGGGGCGCTGTAACTTGGGGGGAGGTAAAATTTCTTATCCCCTACTTGCAACCTGAATATCAACTCTGTAGTGCCCCGGGGAGCTGAGTTATGGGCAGCCAAAGTTTTCTTACTAAATACTGCGATGTTCTTGTCTCCAGTTCAATATTGTCATCTCGTTGTCTTTATTATTTATGGGCTTAGTCGGGGCAGCAATTCCGAGGTTTCTATCTCTGTATGCTCTCCTCCTTTTAGTTGCTTCTTTTACTTGTCTTCCAGTACATATTTTTCCTGAAGTTGGTGATGTTCTTGGATGTAGGCAGTGTTGTATGTCTGGGTAGTTGGGATCTGTTGAGGAGGCCACCGGCCAAATATCAGCTTTATCAGCCCAGTAGTTGATTAGATATGGGTTTGGTGATAAGGATGGTGATGTTCCTGTCCTTTTCTGTATATGGTGTGTCTGCGTGATAGGGGTTAGGCTATTGGGGGCCTGTCCCAAGTACCATCCGATTTGACCCAGTATTCCCGGAGTTATGCATGTTTAAAATTTTTTTTGGGGTGACGATGTTCTTGTCTTCCTTGTCTGTTGTGTTTTTACGCTAGCCCGTACGTAGCTTTGACGACCACGTGTGCTGATCCGTTCCCTACTCTCACTATTGCAACCCCCAGATGCCCGTATGTTCACTGCTGTTGTCAATCGTGCCCTTCCCGTCAATTCCTTTGTTTGGACATTGGGGAAGAAGGCAATATGTCCACCTGGGTTGTTGTTGTTTTTTGTATGTAGGCCGCACGGCCGACGGAGATTTTCTCTTTCCGGCGTCTAATCACGCTATTTCTACTTTGGAGGTGTCCCCAGAGTCACCGACATTATCCCCAGTGTTCCAAAATACACAACAATATAAAATTAATGCCATAACATAAAGTTTTGTTGTCAGCAATTTCCTATATATCAGGCTGTATAGCTTCCCATGTTAAGTCTATAGGCCAAGCAACTATTCCATACGATTTTTTAATTTTAGTCTTACGACGCTAATTATTGCTGACAGCAATTAAAAAAAACACTCTATATCACTAACCCGTTGTTCCTTCGTCCGTCCGATATCTTTTTATATCCATTTTGGCACTTTTAACTGTATTTTTAATTACTTTTTGATAACTTTTCAGGAGCGCTGAAATTCACCACAGAGAAGGGCAACAAGATTAGTGAATTGTAATTAGATACAACTTAAAGAAAGCCAACACAGACCTTCGCAGATGAAATCCAAAACCAAACAGAACAGCAGCAGCCTCAAACCCATAACAACTATAGCCGGTTGAACAAAACTTAAATATCACAACTATGCTTCAAACAGCATCCAACCTAGCATTACCCAAAAGAAAACAGAGGGAAAATGCTGTTGACTGGTAGTGCCCCAAACTTGATATACTCCAGCAAAGAGTATAACAGGCCAGAAAACACTTCCAAAGAGCAAGGGCAACTTGGCCCCAGAATGAGATAGATGCTCGGAGAGAGAGAGAGAGAGAGAGAGAGAGAGAGAGAGAGAGAGAGAGAGAGAGAGAGAGAGAGAGAGAAAGAGAGAGAAAGAGAGAGAGATCACTATAGGACTTTCAGAAACTCATATACTGCTCTAATAAGGACAAAAAAGAAGCAATGTCGGTGGGCCTTGGTGGGGACATCTGGTAATGCTGACCCTTGGGGTGTGGTCTACAGGATTGTCACCAACAAACTGACAAGAGGTGATGTGGTGAACTCCACAATTAAGGTAGATGGAACCCCAACTCATGCTTGGATGGACTCTGTAAAAATATTAGATCATTTATTCCAGCCTGAGAACCAGGGGTTAACCCAGGCTCAGAGGAACATAACAGCCAGCAATGGAAATTATAGCAATATGTCAATAGAACCACCCTTCACCATGGAAAAACTTCAAACAGCACTCTTAAAAACCATAAACAATAAGTGTCTTGAACCTGACTTAAAACAGAATCCATTAAAAGGTTAACCAAAATTTCTACTGATACTCTACTCAACTTATTTAATCACTGCTTGGCTGAGGGTTTATTCCCACAAGCATGGAAACTAGATATAATTAGATTAATCCTAAAGAATCCAGGGAAAAAAATCCTACTGAACCTAAATCATACAGACCTATAGCTTTATTGCCTATTCATCATCATCATCATCATCAGCCATTTTCAATCCACTGCTGGATGAAGGCTTCTTCAGCAACTTTCCAGTTCCTTCTGTTTTGAGCACTGGCCATCCACATTTACTACCCACAAACTCGTGAATTTCATCTATCCATCTCCGCCTTTGTCTTCCAGGTTTTCTTCTAGCTCCTCTTGGATACCATTCTGTTATTTTCTTAGTCCATCTGTCATCATGTCTTCGAGCTATGTGTCCTGCCCAAGACCATTTTAGTTCTTTAGTTTTGATAAGAATGTCCTTTACTTGAGTTTGCTGCCTAATCCACGTGTTTCTCTTCTTATCTCACAGTCTGATTCCCAATATGATTCATTCCATTCTTTGCTGTGTAGTCCTCAGCTTCTCTTCCATTCTTTTGGTGAGTGCCGAAGTTTCACTTCCATAAGTCATGGTGGGGAGTATACATTGGTTCATTATTTTACGTTTCAGACAAACTGGGATATTGCTCTTCAGTATGTGACTATATTTCCTGAATGATATCCATCCAAAATTTATTCTTCTCTTGACTTCCAGCCATTTATCATTATTACAGCTAATAACTTGTCCCAGATAAGTATATGACTCCACCTTTTCAATTACTGCTCCTTCACTCATTATTTCCCTTTCTGTGGCATACTTGTTCATCATTACTTTTGTTTTAGCCATATTCATCTTTAGTCCAAAATCTTTACTAACTGTAGATAACTGATTAAGATTTTCCTCTAATTCTTTGGGATCGTGGCTTATGACCACAATGTCATTTGCAAATCGTAAATGGTTTAGGTACTCTCCATTCACATTGACTCCTTTCCGCGACCAGTTTAATCTTCTGAAAGCTTCCTCAAGGGCAGCAGTAAACAGCTTCGGAGATATTGTGTCTCCTTGTCGAACCGCTTTCTCGATTTTAAATTTCCTACTGTCTTTGTCTAGTCTAATAAAGGAGGTAGCACTCTCATATATTTTCTTCAAATTCATAATTTATGGGGTATCGATGCCTTGTCTTTCCAGTGCCCGAAACATTGCCTTATGCTGTATGGAGTCAAATGCCTTTTCATAATCCACAAATGCCAGGCATAATGGTGTTTTATATTCATTTGCTTTCTCCATTAGCTGTGATATTACACGAAAGTGATCCATAGTTGAGAATCCTGTCCTAAAGCCAGCTTGCTCTTTCTGTTGATTCTCATCAAGTATTCTTTCTAATCTATTAGTAATGACCCTTGTGAACAACTTGTAGATATGGGATAACAAGCTAATTGGTCTATAATTTCCAATTTCTGATTTATCTCCTTTCTTATGCAGCAAAACTATGATTGCATTATTCCACTGCTTAGGTGTCACACCTTTTCTAATGCACTTTGTGAAGAGCCTTGCCAGTTTTTGTGTTATGTCTCTTCCTCCCAATTTTAACAACTCTACAGTAACTTCATCTTCACCCGGGGCTTTCTGATTCTTCATTTTTTCAATGCATGTTCTACCTCATCAGGAAGAATATCAAGTATGTTGTATGTGTTGCTACTTTGGCATCATTCCCCTGCTCCTTGTATAATTCTCTATAGAAGTCTTCTGCTATTTGAATTATGCCTTCTCTGCTGTTTATAAGTACACCATCGCTATTCTTCAGTTTCAGTATCATTTGTCTTTCTGTATTACTGCTCATGGCTGCTGATTTAAATCCTTTGTTTTCCCTTAATGCTTGTTCTACTTTTCTTGTGTTAAATCTTCTTATGTCCTCTCTGAGTCTCTTTCTAATGGCTTTGCATAACTCAGTATACTCAATTTTCTCCCTGTCAGTGTTTTTCTTGCTTTTCATTTGTTGTCTTCAGTTCATCATGACAAGTGTTTCTTGACTAATTTTTTCTTCTTTGGATTTCTTTTTCCCTATAGGTTTCTTGGGCTTTATCACTTTCAGGAAGTTGTAATATTCCTCATCGATATCTTGGTCCTGAGCAGTCTGCAGAACCTCAAACTTGTTCTTAAGTTCCAGAACATACTGCCTTTTCTCCTATTCTGTTATCTCAAAGACCTTTGTATTATTTACTCCTGACGTAGCCCAGTGGTCAGGAGCGAGAGTGCATAGCACGCGTTCCTTGAGTAGACCGGGGTTCAAGCCCATGACTACTAAATACGATAAATATTTGTATTGACGAATATTTGTATTGACGATTTATTGTAAACTCTACTGACTTGGTTGTCGTGCCGGAGTATAAACAGAAAATTTATTTACTCGAGTCAGTTTTTTCCTTTCCTTTCCTTTATCTATATCGAGTGTACATCTTACCATTCTGTGATCACTTCCACCATTTACCTTATTCAGGATGGTAACATCATTCACAATATATCTTCTGTTATTGAGGATGAAGTCGATTTCATTGGTAGTTAATCCATTCGGACTTTTCCATGTCCACTTTCTGTTCACCCTTTTCTTGAAAAAAGTGTTCATTACTGACAGTCCTTGAGATTCTGCAAATTCCACAAGTCTTTCACCTCTTTCATTTCTTTCACCAATTCCAAAATTTCCTATAGTTCCACTTTCTGCACTGTTTTGTCTTTTTCCAACCTTAGCATTGAAGTCCCCCATAATAATAGTGTAGTGGGTTTTCTGCTCATCTAGAAGACTCTCAATTTCTGTGTACATTTCTTCAACCTCTTCATCATCATGGCTCGATGTTGGGGCATAAATCATTATAATCTTTAGTTTGTACCTCTTAGAAATCTTGAGTATTCATCTTGACACCCTTGGTGATGTACTTTTGAATTCCAAAATATTATTAAAATCTTTATGGACCAGATACCCAACTCCCCCTTCACTCCTTTCACTGTTTCAATTGATGTACAGCAGATTTCCACTTGATAAACTTATAAGTGATTTATTTCTTCTTGTTTCAGCCAAACCAATGATATTCCAATTAACATTTTCTAATTCCTTTTCCTTCCAGCTCTAATATCCTGTCTTCACCGATGAGTGATCTTACATTATAACAGGCTAGGTTCAGTTTCCGTGCATGGCAGCCTGGTCGTACCAAGAGATTCTTAGTATCCTCTGCTTACACTCTGATCCTCTCACTGCCGTAAGAGGGAGAGTGAAAGCTGCTGGGGACTGAGGGCCATTTGTTTCGTCGTGCTGTCATATGCTGGAGAGTTTGGTCTTTTCCTCTTCACGCTGACCAGGCGTCTTGAAGAGAACCACTCTACACGTTCGTTGCCACCTAAGTGACGTAACAGGGCTTAGCATCGAGAAGGTGTGCATGAGTGGATTTTAGGGAGGCAGGCCAACCGGACTTCTCCTAAATCTTCTGTAATAGAGAGATATTGGATCCATCAGTGTTTTAGGCTGAGTGTCTGATAACACACAGGATACCTGTTCCCCTCTAAGCTCCTGTATTGCCTGTTATAGGAAAAAAAAATCATACCTACTCCTCTATAGACTTAATTTATATTATACTGAAGCCAACCTAAATTCTGAACAGCAATTTGGTTTCAAACAAGGATCCTCAACTGAGGATGCCATGCACTATATCCTTACAACAGTAAATAATACTGATCAAAAGTACATGCTGGCAATATCTATAGACTTCGCTGGTGCATTTGACACCCTCTGGTGGCCAAGTATCCTCAGAAGACTCCACCAGACAAATGTACCACAAAATCTATATCAATGTATAAGCACCTATCTTGGTAACAGACGTGTAGCAGTACGCATTTCCAAGAAATAAAACGCCCAGTTCAAAAGATTGCCCATAGGGTTCAGTACTAAGTCCATTCTTTTGGACCTAAGTGCATGATGAATTCCTGACAAAAGATTTATGCCGTACAGACAGAGTTGCCTCTGCTGATGACCTTGTCTTATTGGTAGAAGGTACCAGAAAATTTCCTGAAAATTACAGTCTACAGAAGTTAAAGTCCAATATCAACAAATATCTTATTTCATCTTCTCAACCTCCAACCCAAGCATGGTACTAAGTACTATAGGTTCTAATACCTCTCGTGCTTGGGGTTTACATAAAAAAAAAAAAAGAAAGAAAGAACGGTGGTGAAAAAAAGAGCAAACACAGCACTCAAACTGAAGCAATGGACGCTAACTCACATGCTCAAAATTTTGGCAGAAAAAACTAAATTTATCCTACTACAGAAAGGAAATCTAAATATAAGACAACCACCAGTGATACCTCAATTCACGTGGTCCAAGAATTGATATATTTAGGCATAATTCTAGACTGCAAATTAACATTCTATCCACACTTGGCCAAAAAAGTCGAAAACTATCCCGGAATGACTGCCAGAATCAGCTGAGCAGATTGGGGTCTCAAGCACAGAACTCTGGCACAGAGCAGTATTTTTACCTGTAATCTCCTACGGAGCTCACATATGGTTCTATCACACAGGCATTGTTAAGAAAAAGAACAAAATTAAATAGCATTCAAAAAACAATCTTATTAACAATAACTAGAGCATGCTGTACAGTTAGTATCCCTGCCCTGCAAGTTTTGGCTGGTACCCTACAACTGCACCTTGAAATTTCAAAAAAAGGGCTAAAAAAGAAATCCCCTTGGGTTTCCTAGGCATAACTCCAAACCTTGCCAATGACAAGGCAGAGAAATAACAAACTGCCACACAACTACATTAGATATGGCAAACTAAATGGGAGCATGAGAACAAAGGTGCTACTACCTAGAAGGTCTTTATATGACTGTGTGATTTATGGTTAGCCAAAACCACCTAAGTGGTATACTCCAGGACTTTATACCACATTTCTGCTGACAGGTCATGGATCTCTTAAAGCTAAATTGCAATCTTTGGGACTGGCTGATGACACCCTACTGTACCTGAGGCAAAATTGGGGATTGGGCACACATTTTATATGACTGTGTGACTCAATGTAGACAGTTAATAAGAGAAATTGGACCCCTTTCTAGGGGCCAAGAACATCAATTCATCATGGAGGCCTTTACAAAGCCTTCACCAAGTATGTTCAAAACGGTTTTTAAATCTGACGAAACTTGCAGAGGCAGTCTCTTCAATCAGTCCCTGTACCAAATCTATAACCAGCTCATTTCCCTCCCCACACTCATTTAATGACAAAATCTCTACATGACCGAACATACCTGAATTGACTCAGAAATTACAGGATTTTACCAGATTTGACACCTTGTCTCTGGGGGCCCCTTGGGCTTATTGAGAGGGGACCACAGATAGGAAAATAACCAAATGTGACTGATGGGAATAAAGGCAGGCTGGTACTGCCCTCATCATAACATGACTAACAAAAACAGACTGAATTCCCTAACTTGACAACACTCACAGAAAGGACTTTAAAGAGACTGGTATAGACATGCAGCCAGGCTTATAATGTATAACTCGGGAGATAAATGTGTGGGAAAGAGTGGGTGCTGAAAGAGTAAGTGTGGAAATTGCGTGAAATTAGTTGTGTGAAAGTAAAGAATGAGTGTGAGCATGTTGTTGAGTGAATGACTGTGGAGCATGGTGTGGGATTCTGAGTGAAATGGGCTGTGTGAATGTAAGGGTGAAAAAGTATGTGCATGGATGAGTGAATGAATGAATGCGAGAAATAGTGTGTTGAATGTATAAATGTTGAAGGTAGAATGTAAAATTATTATTATTATTAGCAATATGGTGCAAGGAAGCCTGAGGCTTATGCTGCACCAGCCAAAAAAAAAAAAAAAAAATCAGAATTTATTATTATTATTATTATTATTAGCCATATGATGCAAGGAAGCCTGAGGCTTATGCTGCACCAGTTAAAAAAAAAAGCTCCCAAGTTACCCTGAGAGAGAGAGAGAGAGAGAGAGAGAGAGAGACAAAAGTAGAAGGGAATCACCAAGAAAGAGAAGAATGATGATATCCAGCTCAGGACCCTGGGTGTGCCAAGCCCATACTCACCAGATGTGAGCCCCCGGGGTTAATTACCTGAGAGAGAGAGAGAGAGAGAGAGAAAACAAGAGTCAGAAGTAGAAAGGAATCACCAAGAAAGAGAAGAATGATGATATCTAACTAAGGACCCTGGGTGTGCCAAGCCCATATTCACCAGATGTGAGCCCCTGGCACAGAAATATCCATTGGCTCCCCCACAGCCGTTGCATACATTGATTCCATGTTAACTAACTTGCTGGCGTAGAAATTAAGTGTGATCCCCTTGCATTTTGTCACCATCTTATTCTTGTGGATCCTGTAAGAATAAGATGCCAAGCCTATAACTCACCAGATGTGAGCCTCTGGGGTTCTATTATGATAGCAAACTTGTTAAAAAAAATTTAGTATTAGTATAATTGTTATATAAATGTGTTTTTGTTTCATCGTTCAATTAGATATGTAGATAAATATTCTCCTAATTTTGACTATTTGTATGTCATTTAAATTAGTGTGAGCTTTCTTTAAACGATTTACTTGTTTAATTATTGCTTTGGTTTAAATTGACAGCATACCCCTGGTGTGAATGAGAATGATGGATGAACAAACAAAAAAAAAAAAAAAAAGTACAAAAATCTTATAAAATGTAAAAACTATAAAATGTTGCCTTGAAATGCAAGGCAGGGAAAAAGTATAAAACATAAAATAAAAAAAAATAAAAAATTGTGTGTGAAAGAATGATATAACTAGTAATAATTCCAGCCTCTCCACCAGATAGACAGATGGCCACGGGAAACCTTATGGATCTCAAGGTCACCAATGCTGATACCATGCTGTTCCTAGCTGGCATGGTGTGGGATTCTGACACTGGCCAATTGGGTTAGCCTAGGCCAGTGTGGGACTATGGTGTCTGATGTAGAGTCCACATCAGAAAAACACTATGTCACTATGTTCTTACTGATGATCATTCATTTAATTAATTGATCACTTTCTAATATTTCGGAAGTTTTAAGGCATCAGTAACAAAAAGCAAGGTGAACTCAATATAAAATGTATGACCAATTTTTTTTTTAAACGTCACATGTCAAATTAAGGGCGCTTATAAAAATGCATATCTACATACTAACAGATTCAGGTTACCTGCAGAAGGTGAAAAAATCACTAAAAGTCAAGGTACTAATCGTCATCTTTCAATGGGTGATCTCGGTCACATAGTACAATATAGTAGGAGGAGTGGTACGAAAGTAATGCCTCCCATTTTTTTTCCTCAGAAAATTTAATTCCTATAACTATGCCTTTTACATCAATTAATCCTCAGTCATTAATAAACATTGTTATTTTACCACAAAGTCACCATTTTCTATGCACTTCTGCCATCTCTGAGTCAGATGCTGTATTCCTATCATGTAAAAGTCCTTACTCTTGCTCCAGAACACTTTGCAAACACTCTGCTTGAGCTGGTTGTTGCCTTTAAAATGGATTTTAAAGGGAGTACATCCTTCAGTGGGCCAAAGAAGTAATAGTCAGAAGGTGCAAGATCCAGACTATGAGAGGGGTGAAGAAGAACAGTGCACCACAGTTTTGCAATGGCCTCCATCATGTGCAGACTGGTGTGGGTCGTACATTGTCATGGAGAAGAAGAACCTCATTAAGGTTTATGTCTGGTTGAACTCTACGGATGGGGGTTTTCAACTTTTTCAATGTTTCCACATATTGATCCGAGTTGATTGTGGTGCCATGTTCCAAGAAGTCCACAAGCAAGGTCCCATCTTTTTCCCAAAACACTCACGCCATGACTTTACCGACAGAAGGCTGTCTTTTGAACTTCTTATGCAGTGAATTTTGATGGTGGTGCTCCATTGACTGTCTCTTCATTTCAGGTTCATAAGGGTAGACCCAGGATTTGTCATCTGTGACTAGGCCTGAAAGGAAAACCTCTCCTTCACTCTCATAGCAATGGAGAAGTTATGTACTGATCACTTTCCAGGCTTCTTCATGCTTATGTGTCAGCACTTTCAGGACCCACTGCATGCAAATCTTGTAGCATAGTTTCTTTATGATGGTTATCACAGCAGGTTTCATTATACCTACTGCATCACACAATTCACACGTTGTGATGTAGTGGTCCTCTTTGATCAATGCGCTGATCCGGCTTTTGTTGTCTGTTCACTGACTTTACTGGCCGGTTGCTTGGGGCTTGTCAACAGTCTTATTTGTCCCACTCAAAGTGTCATGTCCAATCTCTAACTGTACTCACATCTACAGTATTGTCACCATAAACATTTTTGAGATGCACATGGGTTTCAATAGGAGTCACTCCTTCCTTGGTAAGAAATTCAATCACCGCTCTTTGCTTGATACGTATATCTGTTACATTCACCTTCTTGAACTTTCTGTGTGCTACACTCATCAGACCAATAATGGCACCACTCAGTATGGTAAAACTAGACCTCTAGTGACAACTCAGTGACAATGGAAATGATCTATGGCACCACAATAGAATATATTGCTTTCATACCAGTCCTCATAATATTAAATTCTAAATGTATTAATAAATAATATATTAATAATATAATTAAATGAATATGATGGGCAGTCAGTCAGCAAGCATATAGGAACAAGAGGTAGAAACTTCTGAAACACAGGTGCACTGTGTACTATTTTGCCTTATCGCAGACAAAGCTAGAGCTTGAGCAAAGCTACAACAATTTGATGACAATGATAATAAAAATAAGGGGGTGTGATTAGCAGCAACAGCAGCCCAACAAAATCATGGAACTATGTTCGAATCCTACCATGGAAAGAGGGGAGGGGTGGAAATCACAGGTGGAAAAAACTGCAAGTCGCTTTATCAGAATTACATTCCCCAAGGTCGTAGTGATGGTAGAGGCAGCAGAGTGGTGCCATCTGGTGTTGCTCCTATAGCTACCACCCTCCACTGGATTTAAAACCCAAAGCCAAAATATCACTCAGTATATTTTCATGTCTAAAATGTGTTTAACTTACAGTGCGAGCCTTAAATTGTGTCTCCATCAGAATATATTCACTAGAGGAGTGCCTAGGTGAGAAACTTTTTCCTTATTGGGAATTTGGTCAGATACTAACGTTATTCTCTATTTTCCTTTGTTTGTGAGACTGTATGGTCACCATGCTGCCGTGGAGGGGAAAATAGATAAGTGCTCCGGTATAACGTGGTTGCCTCGCTAGGATCTAACTCTTGACTGGAGCAGTATCCCAACTGTATGAACTTTGGGCAGTGACTGTGGCCCAACCTTTCCAACTAGAACTGAGTGAAATTCTGTGCAAAATGATGACTTGTGTTCTGCCCCACAATATAAACTGTCCATGGTGAGGAGCCATCCTTGTTCAAACCCAATCTACAGTGTGAAAATGTCACCACTGTTTTCATCACCATCCAACCCCCCCACCCACCACAGAGAAAGTAACCCTGTTCTCTTAAGGGCATTTTTATACTTGGCTGTTACCCCCCCCCCCAAAGTGACAAAGAGGAATAGCCCAAAATTTGCAGAGCTCATTGTCAGCCTCCTAATTAAGTCAGACTTGTGGTGGGCATCATTTACCATCTTTTCAAACAACCTTCCAGCTCACGGCATTAGTTCCCGATAATCCAAACTGCCTGGTTATCCAGATCATATGGAAATGGAGGGGAAATCAGACCAAAATAAGGACCTCTTGGCCCAGAGTCAGAATGATGACCCCATAATCGCCGAACAACTACAGGAACGGGAGAAAAACTGAACAGGAGCCCCCTCCCCTAAACAAAGCAGAAAAACTGAAAACAGACGGTACCTAAGTCAGAAAGGCAAACTCGTTTAAAGAGGCGAAGGAACTGCAAGATAACATAGCAAATCAAAAGGACCCCAGTGAGGGAAAACTGCAGGAACAACCGCTGCATCCCATGCAGCGGCTTCCAGCAAAAATGCTGTATCTCAAAACAGCACTGGAAACCATTTTTAAAGACTATGTGAACAGAGAATCCACTGGACTTCAGTCCCAGATTGTAACAATATTCAAACTGGAAGAACTTCTGACAGAAACCTACCTCGACAAAAAGAGAGCGACGGCTAAATTCCAAGCATATATGAAGTGTGGGGGCAAATAAAATGCAACAGCATATGCCCACATATGCAGGTACGCTGAGGAAACCATCAAATATGATGGAAAACCAAACCAAAATCCAACTGGCCCTAAGGAAAACCCTGCTACTTCCAACATTGTTGTCTTGAGACCTCTTACTACAGACACTACCTTCAGCGAAAGCATAAAAACCCAATTCATAAAGGAACTGGCTAACAATTTTAAATCAACACGAATAAAAACAATAAGAAAAACTAGAAACCTAGGAATAGTTATAGACTAAAACTAAAGAGGAAGCTACCCAGATAATGACAAACACCAAAATAACAAACAGAGTTAAAAAGCAGAGGAACCAAAAAGGAAAGAGCTCTCCATAAAAATTTACTGCCTAGACACCAATATAACACCAGAAGCCACTGAAATATACACCAGAGACCTTCAGAGGATCCTACTGGGAACAAACATTAAAGACCTAATTATGCCTAGATTTGCAATTAAACCTATGACCAGCAGCCCCAGGAACTGGGTAGTCGAACTCAGTCCTACAGCATGGCAAGTCCTAGCGAAACAAACATAGATTTTTATCAACTGGAACAGCCATAGATCCCATGAACACATAGCGGTCCCTAAATGACACAGATGCTGCGGGTCATGGCGCCTCCGTAGCCAGGTAGGAAGGAGCAGCAGTGAGTAGCACACACACTTCTTGATTAGACCGGGGTTTGAGCCCGTCACCACCAAATACGTAGGATGCGGAAAGGTCAGGGAATGACCACCGCATATCCCAGAGCAATATGGCCTTAGTTGCTAATGCTCCTAAAAACCAAATAACAACAACAACAACAGATGCTGCGGCCACACAACCCACACTTGCAGCCAAACCACCTCAACTTGTGGCCATTGTGCCAAAAAAAGGCCACGACTACAAGGATTGCCCAAAGAAAGACGAGGAACCAAAATGTTCAATTAGGCCCACCCAGATTAGGCTCAAGGCCGACGAAATTAATGCTGACATAATCATTCTACAGGAACCGTATACTGACTTCAAACTTGTCAGAGGGTATCCCCTCAATTACAAATTAATACAAGCAAATAATACTACTCAGTGGGCTGCAATCCTTGTAAGAAATCCCGATATCACTGCCACCAAAATCTCCTGCCTCTGCACAGTCTGGGTGGCCTGCACTGAAGTTATCACTGCACTAGGTGCCCTTAACATAATCTTACTATACTGCAGACCAGGTGAGGACATCACCACAGCCACCAGATATCTACAACATGTCATCAATTTTCTATGAGGAGAATTATTATCGGAGCCGGCGCAAATTGCAGATCCCCAGCCTGGCACAGCCATACCCCTGATGGCAAGGTACTAGGAATGGGAAGAGATTGGAGGAATTCATTGCGAGCTCATCCATCACCATCCTCAACAGACCAACTCAGCTGCCAACGTTCTGTAACATCTGATGGGAGGCTACAATCGATGTCTCTCTCTCTCTCTCACTCTCACCACCTGAAGCATAGCATGAAACATCACCGATTGGATGGTCAAGGAAGCCTGGACCACATCTTACCATAGGGTCTTGTCCTATCAACTCAACAGATATTTACACCAACTACCACCACCACCAGAAAAAATGCCCCATCATTATGCATTGCAAACCGCACAATGGGACACCCTGACAGCAGGCAAGAAAAGAAAAATGCAAGAACCACTCACCACTGCCAAAAAAACCCCTGATGACCTTCAAAGGACCATCACAGGAATTATAACCAAGGCTGCAAACACCTTAATCAAAAGGAAACAGCCCACACCAGGGGCTGGACCAAGGTGGAGCCATGAATTACAACAACTTAACAAAGAAGTGCAGAACAAAAGGAGAAATTTCCAAAAGGCAAGACAACCATGGCCTGAGCAGGAGGTGGATGCACTCAGAAATCTATACAGAGAGCGACAAAATGCCTACACTGCCCTCATAAGAAAAAACAAAAGGGAATCCTAGGAGAGACTAGTGGCAAACACGGGGAGCACCGATCCCCGAGGTGTCGTGTAAAAAGTCCTCACAAACAAACTCCCCAGAGGTGAAGTGCTTACAACCACAGTCACACCCTAAGGAAATGAAACTTGCTCGTGGGAAGCATCGATAAACAATATCCTAGATGTCACCTTCCATCCCCATGTAGTTCCACAAACGGAGGAGCAAATCCAGACCTGCATAAACAATAACAACTACCTAACAGAGAATGAAGAACCGCAATTCACTAAAGACGAACTCATCCTGGCTGCCTAGTGCATAACAGTGAAAACAATGGTCCTGATCTCCTGGAGCCAGAAATCATCAAAAAAGTTACAGAAATAGAACCAGAATTACTGCTTCAACTCGTTAATCTATGCCTAACAGTGGAAGCATACCCACAAGATTGGAAAATGGCTAACGTTAAATTAATAATTAAAAATCCAAGCAAACCACCAGAACAGCCTTCCTCCTATAAATGAATCACTCTCCTCAGCAAATTCTTTGAACAGTTATTGTTAACAAGAATAAATCAACATTATCAACAAGCAAATCTACCCTAGCCAAACCAGTACGGATTCAAACAAGGTCGATCCACTGTTGATGCTCTCAAAAGTCTAATTGTCCAAGTGCAGGAAACGAAGAAAAAATACTTACAAGCCATCTCCATTGATTTTGCTGGTGCATTTGACACCTTATGGTGGCCAGAGGGTGCTAGTGCCTTAATCAGTGCCATCACGTGATAAGTAAGCTCCGTTAAAAAATTTATAATTTTTATGAAAAACATCAAATTTTAGAAGGAAAATGGTACCAATTGAAAGAGTAAGTTAAACTGGATGTGCAGGTAACTTTTTTTTGACAGCTATTTTTTGAATTGACCATTTTTGTGACCTCCTATGTTAACCCATATACTAACATGATGGCAGTATATGTAAGCCTATAAGGCCCGCAGCGTTACCACCCAACAATAATCCTTTGCTGCTTTGAAACCTGGCATGTTTTTTTCTTCTTTCAATATGAAACTTCTTTTACGCATTCATACAGGTGATCCCAACTTAACGATGATAATTCTTCTGGAAAAACAGAGCGCTAAGCGAATGCCGCATTCCCATAAGGTTACATATGTGTTTGTGAGTTGGGGTCGGTGACATAGGATATTTCCTAATCAATAATAAATGGTAGTGATAAGATGCATAAATGTCGATCAAAATATTTAATATTCAAATATTTGTACATATAAAATATTCTGCATTACATACATATATAATTATGTGGTAACTACTTGCATATCAAAATTAAACTTAAAATTCCAATTAAATTAATGAATTTAATTGATCTAAATTGATTTTAATTGATTTAATTTAATTGATGAATTTAATCATGAAAAATGTGTCGATTTTGGGGTGTACTTTGGCCCTCTTCCTGGTAAACTAAAAGGTGTTTAAATTTTAAATCTCCCGCAGCGTTACCACCCAACAATGATTCTTCGCTGCTTTGAAACCTGGCATGTTTTTTCTTTCTTCTTGTTGTTTCTTCTTTCAATATGAAACTTCTTTTACGCATTCGTTTCCAAAAAAGTCCTGCTTCATCTATGTTAAAAACTTGTTGAGAAGTATAACACATAATACCCCTCTTCGATAATTTTAACAAGTTCTTTTTTGAATGTTTCGACTCCTCGATCTGCACTTGCAGCTTCTCCCTGGATTTTAAATCTATTCAACCAGCCCTTACTAGTTTTAAATGGTTCCACTGTTTTTTTTCTTCTTTTTTTGGCGAATTTTCTTCAAATCATCATATAGGCTAATCTCTCTCTCTCTCTCTCTCTCTCTCTCTCTCTCTCTTTATAAAATTTAACTTAACTGAATTCTGCATTGGATATTATCTTCAATAAAATTAGTTAAAGTCTCTCCATTTCAATCCTAATAGCAGGCTCAGCCCTAGTTGCTTGCAGTGGAACAGCTGTATTTCTCCTACTAAAATTAATTCTTTATTTTTTATAACTGTTCTTACAGTTAAACTTGCCAGTCCTAAATTATGGCACACATCCGCTCATCGTTGATTGGAATCGATTCGCTTCAAAACGTCTAATTTAATTTTCAAATTCAGTCTTTTTCTTACATTTGTAGTCTTCGTACTGCGTCCAGAAGTTGTTGCTTTTTCATTCTTATCCGCCATTATTAACTCTTTGAAAATCTAATTGCGTTGGTTGTCTAATTGTCCGATACGCACGATGTCTAATACTGTAATTAGTAATAACTACACTTCGGATAAATGCATATAACGCAAATATTACAAGCAATATACTTGATAATTTTTTAAAATGTTGATCTCAGAACTACGTAACAAGTCACTGTACTGCAATTTAATAAACGTTTCCTACACTGACTTGAAAAGTCTGTGTAGGAAACGTTTTAAGGCTGTTTTGCTATTCATTTTCATGCTATCAATTCCATCAAATGAAACGATTTCGTTAAAAATGCCAAAAATGCAATCTATAAAAAAGTGTTATAGTGATTTTCGACAGCGTTATAGTCAGATACAGGTTGTAATATAAGAACAGCATTATAGCAAATCAGCGTAAAGCGAACCACGTCAAACGAGGGCCTCCTGTACATGCTTTGATTGGAGTGGACTAAGCTTTTGGGAAGTGACAATACCACACAAAATAGGAATTTATTGTAGCTTAAACACAGAGCGTACAGATAAAGCAGAAATATATGAGCTTTCGGCTATATGGTAGCCTTCGTCAGAATTAAAATACATGAATGGCAGTTGGAATGAAGATGTGCACTGCCAGGTGCGTGAGACGCGAGGCCTGTTTCGTTACCACACAAAATAATTCCTAATTATTATCCCTATAAGGTTCAGCAGTTGGTGCAACAAAAAAAAAAAAAAAATGATATTTTCAATAGTGTAGAGTTATTTTATATACCTTATTCACGCGCTCCCAATCTGTTGCAATAGCGATGCCATATTGGATCGGTAACAAGTGAACTGCTTTAAACCTCCTAAATATGATAGATGACTTTCATCAACCGGTGAAATACCACCACTTTGCTTATTGGAGGCTTGAAGTGGTGAAACCCATGTTTAGTCTCTAGAGCAAAGTTTCCGGCATCCCCCCCCCCCCATACTTCTCTTTCAACCCATGCATGGTACTAAGTACTATAGGTTTTCATAAAAAAAAAAAAAAAAAAAAAAAAAAAAAACTGCATGTTAGGTGATAAAAATTGTCAATTAATATCACTACTGAATTGTTGTATTGTTGTATTGTGTATTGTTGCTGCATACTTTTATTAATTATTTGTCATGTGTAAAATGAATTACTTAATGAAATCGACTATATCCTCGAGTCACATGGTAGTAACCGATGTCTAAGAACTATCGTAACAGTCAAAATGCCAGATTTTCGACAAACTTTTTAAAACGGAAATTGCAATCAGAACTTGGATCCTTATCCAACATTTAAGGGGCTTAGAGGGAAACAGGTATTCTGTGTGTTATCAGACACTCAGTCTAAAACACTGATGGATGCAATATCTTTCTATTACAGAAGATTTAGGAGAAGTCCGGTTGGCCTGCCTCAGTAAAATCCACACATGCACACCTTCTCGACGGTAATCCCTGTTATGTCACTTAGGTGGCAACGAACTTGTAGAGTAGTTCTCTTCAAGACACCTGGTCAACGTGAAGAGGGAAAAGACCAAACCCTCCAGCATATGACAGCACGACAAAACAAATGGACCTCAGTCCCCAGCAGCTTTCACTCCCCTTCTTACGGCAGCGAGAGGATCAGAGTGGAAACAGAGGATGCTAAGAATCTCTGGGTACAACCAGGCTGGCATGCACGGAAACTGAACTTGGCCTGTTACAATGTAAGATCGCTCACCGGTGAAGACAGGATATTAGAGTTGGAAAAAGAAATAGAAAATGTGAATTGGAATATCATCGGTTTGGCTGAAACAAGAAGAAGAAATGAATCACTTAAGTTTATCAAGTGGAAATCTGCTGTACACCAATTGAAACAGTGAAAGGAGTGAAGGTAGAGTTGGGTTTCTGGTCCATAAAGATTTAAAAAACAACATTTTGGAATTCAAAAGTACATCACCAAGGGTGTCAAGACTAATACTCAAGATTTCAAGATACAATGATATTGAGAGTCTTCTAGATGAGCAGAAAACCCACTACACTATTATTATGGGGGACTTCAATGTGGGAAAAAGACAAAACAGCGCAGAAAGGGGAACTATAGGTAATTTTGGAATTAGTGAAAGAAATGAAAGAGGTGAAAGACTTGCTGAATTTGCAGAATCTCAAGGATTGTCAGTAATGAACACTTTTTTCAAGAAAAGGGTGAACAGAAAGTGGACATGGAAGAGTCCAAATGGATTAACAACTAATGAAATTGACTTCATCCTCACTAACAGAAGATATAACGTGAGGGATGTTACCATCCTGAATAAGGTAAATGTTGGAAGTGATCAACTTCTTCCAACTTCTTAACATTCTTCCAAAAGTTGGAAGAATGTTAAGATGTAAACTTAATTGAAGGAAAGGAAAGGAAAAAACTGACTCGAGTAAATAATACAAAGGTCTTTGAGATAACAGAAGAGGAGAACACGCAGTATGTACTGGAACTTAAGAACAAGTTTGAGGTTCTGCAGACTGCTCAGGACCAAGATATCGATGAGAAATATTACAACTTTCTGAAAGTGATAAAGCCCAAGAAACCTATAGGGAAAAAGAAATCCAAAGAAGAAAAAATTTGTCAAGAAACACTTGTTACGATGAACCTAAGGAGGCAAATGAAAAGCAAGATAAACACTAACAAGGAGAAAATTGAGTATACTGAGTTATGCAAACCCATTAGAAAGAGACTCAGAGAGAACAAGAAAATTTAACAGAAGAAAAGTACAAGCATTAAGGGAAAACAAACGATTTAAATCAGCAGCCATGAACAGTAATACAGAAAGACAAATGATACTGAAACTCAAGAATAGCGATGGTGTACTTATAAACAGAGAAGGCATAATTCAAACACAGAGAAGGCATAATTCAAACACAGAGAACGCATAATTCAAACAGTAGAAGACTACTATAGAGAATTATACAAGGAGCGAGGGAATGATGTCAGCAGTGGGAAAGATGAATTGTAAAGTAGCAACACATACGACATACCCGATATTCTTCCTGATGCGGTAGAACATGCATTGAAGAAAATGAAGAATCTGAAAGCCCAGTGGAAGATGAAGTTACTGTAGAGTTGTCAGTGGAATAATGCAAATATAGTTTTGCTGCATAAGAAAGGAGATAAATCAGAAATTGGAAATTATAGACCAATTAGCTTGTTATCCCACATCTACAAGTTGGTCATAAGGGTCATTACTAACAGATTAGAAAGAATACTTGATGAGAATGAACCGAAAGAGCAAGCTGGCTTTAGGACAGCATTCTCAACTATGGATCACTTTCGTGTAATATTACAGCTAATGGAGAAAGCAAATAAATATAAAACACCATTATACCTGGCATTTGTGAATTAGAAAAGGCATTTGACTCCATATAGTATAAGGCAATGTTTCAGGCACTGGAAAGACAAGGAATAGATACCCCATATATTATGATTTTGAAGAAAATATATGAGAAGGCTACCTCCTTTATTAAACTAGACAAAGACAGTAGGAAATTTAAAATTGAGAAAGCAGTTCGACAAGGAGACACAATATCTTCGAAGCTGTTTACTGCTGCCCTTGAGGAAGCTTTCAGAAGATTAGACTGGTCGCAAAAAGGAGTCGATGTGAACGGAGAATACCTAAACCATCTAAGATTTGCAGATGACACTGTGGTCATAAGCCACGATCCCCAAGGATTAGATGAAAATCTTAATCAGTTATGCACAGTTAGTAAGGATTTTGGGCTAAAGTTGAATATGGCTAAAACAAAAGTAATGATGAACAAGTATGCCACAGAAAGGGTCATAATGATTGAAGGAGCAGTAATTGAAAAGGTGGAGTCATATACTTATCTGGGACAAGTTATTAGCTGTAATATTGATAAATGGCTGGAAGTCAAGAGAAGAATAAATTTTGGATGGATAGCATTCAGGAAATATAGTCACATACTGAAGAGCAATAACCCAATTTGTCTGAAACCTAAAATAATGAACCAATGTATACTCCCCACCATGACTTGTGGAAGTGAAACTTGGGCACTCACCAAAAGAATGGAAGAGAAGCTAAGAACTACACAGCGAAGAATGGAACGAATTATATTGGGGGGATCAGACTGTTAGATTAGAAGAGAAACACATGGATTAGGCAGCAAACTCAAGTAAAGGACATTCTTATCAAAACTAAAGAACTAAAAGCTAGAGAATCTTGTAATAACAGAGTAAAGTGGAGGAGAAATTGTTGAAGATAAACACAAGAAAGGCAAATGGGGTGGATGGGATCTATCCAGTTATATTAAAGGAGGTAGCAAAGGAAGTAAACAAACCCTAAGCCATAATTATGAGAACTTCCTTGGACTCAGGGGAAGTACCCATGGACTGGAGATGTGCAAATGTGACCCCAATTCACAAAGGAGGATCAAAGGCTGACACAAGTAACTATAGACCTGTGAGTTTAACTTCTGTTCCAGGAAAATTAATGGAGGCACTGGGTAAAGAAGCACTGCAGAATCAAACAGACAAGACTTCAGTTATAGCTCGGACACAGCATGGTTTTGTTAAGGGGAAGTCTTGCCTGACCAATTTGATTGGATACTATGATGCAGTCACAAAAGAACTGGATGTAGGGAATAACTTTGTTATTATATACTTGGATCTTAGAAAGGCTTTTGATACTGTTGCACATGGAAGACTGCTGCACAAATTGGAGCAGTGTGACATTGGAGGCAAATTGCTGCTATGGATAAAGGGCAGGTTGAGGGGGAGAAGACAGAGAGTGGTAATCAATGGACACTGCTCATCGTGGGCTAATTTTATTAGTGGAGTCCCTCAGGGTTCAGGGACTCCACTAATTGGGTCCATTGTGAAGTTGTATTGGGTCCATTATTGTTTTCTGTATTTATAAATGTTATACTGATAATGGTTTATCAAGCATAATGTCCAAGTTTGCAGATGATACGAAGGTTGGCAGGGTTGTCAAGGACACTACTGACACTATGCTGCTGCAACAGGATCTGGAAAGGTTGAGCAGATGGGCTGAGAGGTGGCAAATGAAGTTTAACATTGACAAATGTAAAGTACTACATATGGGAAACAGCAACCCCTGAGCAACATATCAACTCTGTGGTAGACTGACAGTGGTAGTGAATGAAAGGGACCTGGGGGTGGTTTTCAGGCAGATATGAAGTCCTCTGAGCAGTGCAGACAGGCTGCAAGAGTAGCTCATGGTGTATTGTCAATGATATATAGGAATTTTTCTAGCAGGGATAAGGAGGTGCTTATTCCCTTGTATAAGGCACACCTAGAGTACTGTATACAGGTCTGGAGGACTCATTTCAAGAAGGATATAGAGCTGCTGGAACGAGTACAGAGAAGGGCAACAAGATTAGTGAATGGAACAAAGGGGTGCTCTTACGAAGAAAGGCTTAAGTTTTGCAAATTACAGTGTCTCCGTACTAGGCACCAGCGAGGTGATCTGATAGAGGTGTATAAAGCCTTGAATGGCTTGAGCTTGCTCAATGCTGATGGAATTCTTCCCCTTGCTCAGAATAATCACCTGAGAGGGTATAAATTCAAATTGAGGAAAGACAGATGTAGGATAGATATGAGGAAATTTGCCTTAAGCCAGCAGGTGGTTGGTTGGTGGAACAGACTTCCATCCCTTATCATGGAAGTTGATAGCCTAAATAAGTTTAAGGCTCAGCTGGACAGGTATTTCGAATGAACAGAGGGGTGAAGTGGAAGTGGTTATTTTTTATTTATTTATTATTATTTTTTGGCTGATGCTGCATAAGCTTGCTTTCTCGCATCAAATGCCTCTACTAATGCTAATGCTAAATGGTTTTTGGCAGGACACATAGCTTGAAGACATGATGACAGATGGACTAAGAAAATAACAGAATGGTACCCAAGAGGAGTTAGAAGAAAACCTGGATGACAATGGCAGAGAGGGATAAATGAAATTCATGACTTTGTGGGTAGTAAATGGATGCCCATTGCACAAAAACAGAAGGAACTGGAAAGTTGCTGGATAGACCTTCATCCTGCAGTGGATTGAAAATGGCTGATGATGATGATGATGATGGCATCGTTTAAATGAGGAAGGTCCCCCAATTAAAGGAACCCTTGATAAATTTTTAGAAAAATTTTGGAAAGACCAAGAAATGGATAATACAAAGTGTAAAACTGCAAACATAACTTCTGAAATGCCAGAAGAACTTCAAAAACAGCCAACAGATGCTGGTAAAGACAACTTACTGGTCAAAGAACTCACAGACGAGACATAAGACCCCAAGCTGACCCCACGCCATAACCCAAAAAAGAAATAAAAGATTTTACCCCCAAAACTGATCAGGAATCAAGATCTCAAATGGAGGCAAAGGAACAAGAGGATATCCAACCTACCCAGAGAGAAAACAATGATGAGTCCAGCAAACAATCTAAACCCCAGAGATTGACCCTGCTCTACCGGAGGGGACCCATTCTAGACCAAGTTTTGAAACTCAGGATTCAACTTGAGAACAAACTTAAGGATTCCACAAATAGGATTACCACAGCTCTCTGTGGCGACCTGTTTTGACTCTGGACAAAACTGGAAACAAGACTCCTGAAGGTCCACTATCAGTCAGAGGTAAATACTGCCAAATTAGATGCATTCATGCAGTGAAAGGGTGAACAAATGCCACAGCGTGTCCCTACATATGCGGACAAGCTGAGGAACCCAAACCATAAAAAACCCAACAAGAGCTAATACTGCAACAGCACTGAAAAGGGGGACCCTCCTCCCAAATTGTATCTGGTCCTGCTTAAACCAGGGACTACAGACACCACCCAAACAAGCGAACAAATAAAGGAATTACTAATAACAAACCCGTCCACTAATCTGAAGAATACCTACATAAAATCAATTAGAAAGACAAGACACATGGGACTAATAATTGAAACCGAGACTGAAGAGGATACATCCCAAATACTAAGCAAAGCGAAAATACCACCTTGGGCCTACTAGCTAAGCCTCCCAGAGAAAAGGCCCGTCTGTAATAATCTTTGACATGAATATGGAACTTACCCCATCAGCAGTTAAGACTGAAATCTACCAGAGTAATTTACGGCATCTTTACCCCGGCGATGATCCTACCAACCCAGTTAATCCGAAATACCAGACCAAGTCATGAGATGGAACCTCAATGAACTGGGTTGTGGAATTGTCACCCAAAGCCTGGCAGGCCATTAACCACTAAAGCAGAATATGCATAAACTGGGGCAGCCACTGCTTCAAAGAACATGTGGCTGTTCCCAAATGTTTAAAATGTTGCTGCTTTGGCCAAGCCAGTCACACGTGCACTCAAAAAGAGCCCACTTGTGGCTATTGCATGCAAAAAGGGCATGAATTTCACACGTGTCCAAATAAATCTGAAGATCAAAAATGTGCAAACTGTAAAGCACAAAACATTCAGCACTTACATTCCATCAGGGACAGCAATTGTCCAATTTATCTAAAAGCAAAGAGTCTACACCAGCAAAGGATCAATTATGGAAACACGCCATAAACAGCAAATATCAAACAAAGTACGCTTCCTACAAAATAATGCACAAAGGGCAATTGCAGTTGCCGGCCAACTCCGCCACAAAGCGGAAGAAGAAAATATAGACTTACTACTGATACAAGAACAATATACCCATGCCAAAGAAGTTAAGGGATACCCCACTACCTATAAGATCGTACAGTGCCAGGGTGTGTTGCCCTGGGCAGCTGTATTGATTCACAATTCAGACTTCACTACAACCAAAATCACTCATTTCTGCTATTCCTGAACAGCCTGCGCCCACATTATTTGTCCCGTTGGTGAATTCTACGCTGTATCCATATACTCCAGACCTGGGAATGACATCCTCCCCATAATAAATTATCTGCTTAACTACTGAATGCCAGGATACTTGTTAGCGCAGACGTGAACTGTCACTTTCCAAGCTAGTACAGCCAAAGCCAGGAGTAAAGCAGATCCAGAAAACAACAACTTGAGGAATATCTCTCCAACGGCCCTTTCACAGTATTAAATTGCCTAAACAACCTTGTCACCTACTCTTGTCACCTACTTGGCACACTCTGGGAGTCTACTATAGACATAACTCTGTCAACTAGATCACTCGCCAGGCATATCTCAAACTGGACAGTGCAGGATGGCTGGTCCACTTCCGACCACCACGCCATAACCCTCCAGATGACCAGAGCACTTGATTGCGGTACCATTCCAAGAATACAACTCCAGAGATTCGCAATCACTAAAGCAGATTGGCCACTATTCCAAACTAGTATCACAGCCAGGACCTGAGATTTCCATGCTCAAAATCAGCAGATCGGAGTCACAACTGGCATCAAAGGGCCATATCAAGAGTCATTACAAATGCAGCCTCCACAGCCATCCCAAGGAAAAAATCTCAGTCAAGAACTGTTCCGTGGTGGAACCGAGACAAAGCTACAGGGAAAAGTGGAACCAATACACAACACTGATACGGCAAAGTGAAAAACTAGCATGGGAAAACCTAGTCTCTACAACGGGAAATGATGAACCCTGGTGAGTGGTGTACAAAATCACCACAAATAGACTCCCTAGGGGTGAAGCTATTCACTCCAGCAAAACCCATAAACCAAACAACCACCACCTGGAGAGAATCCATAAACAACATCCTGAATACTGCTTTTCACACAGCAATAAATCCTTCAACACTGGAGTAGATCCAACTATGCAAAAGCAATGAAAAGTACTTCACAGATCAGACTGAAGAACCCTTCTCGGAACAAGACTTACACCTTGCCACCCATCTAACAAAAAATAGAAAGACTCCAGACCTCAACCAATTAGAACCTGAAATCATAAAGAAAGCCATAGAATACATTCTGCAGCTCTTCTTAAACCTGTTCAACCACTGTCCAAGAGAAGACTGATGCCCGCTAGACTGGCGAACAGCGAGTGTCCAGCTAATCCTAAAAAATCCACCCAAAAGACAAGACTTACCAGAATCTTACTGTCCAATTGCCTTATGAACAGTTATAAATAAAGTAAATACATGTTGAAACAAAGAATTGAGAAGTATTACTCTGCAGCAAACCTTCTCTCTGACAACCAATATGGCTTCAGGAAAGGCAGATCTACTACTACTATTCTACTATTGATGCCTTGAATCAAATTATAAATGCGGCCAATGCCTGTGAACAAAAATATTTCCTTGTCATCTCTGTCGACTTTGCCAGGGCGTTCAACACCCTTTGGTGACCGAGCTTCCAGGCAAGGCTCAGAAGGGCAAATCTCCCTACAAATATCTTTAAATGCATTGCACAGTATCTCTCGCACAGGAAAATCACATATGCTCAAGTCACATGGCAGGTGCACAGAGGCTGTCCACGGGGCTCAATTCTCAGCCCTATGTTATAGAGCATGGTACTTGAGTTTCTGCAAAAAGACCTAGGAAACATTACATCTTTGGCTTATGCCGATGACCTGGCCTTGTTGCTTGTTGCAGGCAGCAGGACACAACTGGAAGCTTCAGGAAAGCTTCCAGTTTTGTCAATTGAAACCCTACAGGAATTGGCAACTCAACACAACCTACAAATCTCTGCCACTAAAACCTGCTCAGTCTTACTAAAGGGATATCTGCACCCAAACAGATCACCACAGATAAAGATTCAAAATAAAACAGTTCAAATGGATCCCCAGCTTAAATACCTGTGCCTCCTGTTAGATGATAACCTCACTTTTAAACCGCACCTCAAGTACCTGCAGAGGAAAATTCAAAACTATGCTTCACCGTTTGCCGGGATTACCATGAAAGACTGGGGCTCAAAAGGAGAACCCTCAGTCTATACTACAAGATGGTCTTTCTACCCGCTGTTACATATGCCGCTCCAGTCTGGTACAACAAAACCACAATGGTGTCCAATCAACGGAAGCTAGAAACTATCCAGAGGACAATATTACTGACAACTTCTTGAGCCTGCTGCACGGTCAGCACCCATGCCCTGCAGGCCCTGGGGGGGGGGGATTCTTGTCCTGGACCTGGAGGTAGGCATCCTAACCAATCTGACCCTGACTAGAGGAAAGGCTACCACCTTCCGAGACTTCACCTCAAACAGCAAACAACCACAAAATGAAAAACCAAAGTTTAACCGAATACTTACATGACCTCTGGCAGCAATGCTGGAATAACAGCACAAAGGGCATCATTACCAAAAAATTCATTCCAGACCTCAGAAAAACTCATCCAGAAATGCCAGGTTGACTTTCCCCAGGCCTACTGTCCTCATACCTACTCATTGGGCATGGGGCCATCAGAGGAAAGTTAACAATGGGATTAACAGACAGCCCCCTATGCTACTGTGGGCTCCCAGAGACCTGGGAGCACATAATGTATACTTGCCCAATCTACGAAGACCTAAGATGTGTATTAATTACCAAAATACACTTTAATCTAAAGGAACAAGAGGCATTACCTCTTGGAATCCAGCGAGACCTATAATGCCTTTATCAACTTAGCACAGGAACTCTTTTACAGAAGGACCCTCCAACCACCATAATCTTGGCTTATATCACCACTGTACATGAGAACGGACAGAGCACAATCCCAACAGCAAATATCGACACAAAGGACTCTCCATATAAGAGGACCCTAACATGGTACCCCTGATCCCATGGGCATCACATTGAAACAGATGTGGCATTCATGGGATCAGGGGTCCCATAAACACAACATGAAACCAAAGATGGGACTTTGTCCCAGAGGAAAGCACAGACAGGACTCCTAAAGGAACAAATGGACCATTCCACTAACGAAAACTCCAGCAATGGATCCAAGTACAGAATCTTGTTTTTCCCACAGAATACTGGACTATCTCCAAACCTAATCTCACTACTATTGACTCTCTGATGGGACTTCCCAGTCCCCGCCCCCAAATGGACAAGATCTGGACATGGTTCACTATGGTGGCCCTGATATAGAGACAGCCTATAGGCGACTCTTAATCCACTCTCCCTTGAGCGGATCTTTCCTTCAAACTCCCCCGGGCAGGAGGAGAGGGTTCCCTCTTCTTGCCTCCCCAAATTTTCAACTTGGTGGGGCATGGGTATGCCCCACTGAAAAAAAATGGGGGTTACCTTCGTACCAACCCCTCCTTCCAAACTTCCCCCCCAGTCTTCAGTCTCCCCTCCCAATACTTTCTCTTACGCAGCATTCGTCCCACACGTGCAAACTTAAATTACAACAAAATTTTGCCTGACCTTTTGGGCTCCTAGAACTCGTACTTTCGTTGTACAACCCCACTTAACAAAATCTTACCAAAATCAACTGTGATCACTTCAACCTTCTTTTTGTTTTTCAGGTCTTTGCCACTGAAATCACAGGAAAGTAGGTGGCAGGACCTGCCAGAGTATCACTTACTGGTAATACCTGGCTAGCCTCCGAGTGGCCGGGTATGGGCATCGGTTCCAAATAGAGGCCCGGCGGCCAATAAGCCAAAGGAACAATGGGCACAACATCTTACACAACCCACGAACCATACACTTTTAAATTTCTGGCTTGACAGTGTTCTGTTTCCGATACAATGTGCATACGAGGAGATGGGAGAAACCCAGGTGCCGTTTGACCCAAATATGCCTTATAGTGGCAGAGCATCCTGGGCCAGCTCCAGGAGGCAGGGGTGGCCAGCAACCTCTTCAAGGTGCTCAAAAGCTACCTCACCAACAGAAAAATAAAGGTGAACACTCCCTACAAAGAAGTAAAAAAAAAATCCACAGAGGCTGCCCACAGGGGTCAGTCCTTGGACCCACAATGTGGAACCACCTGATAGACCAGTTCCTACACAAAGACCTGGAAGGAGTCCACTCGCAGGCTTTTACAGCCAACCTCGTCCTAACAATTGAAGCAAACTCAAGAGCACAATTAGAAACACAAGCAAACCATGCACTGCAAATCCTCCAAGACTGGGCCAGATTCCATTTACTACAAATTTCACAGACAAAGACAAACTCCACACTCTTAAAGGGAGCACTGAACACCCACCCATAGACCACCCCAAATTAAAATTGGCACCACAACCATAAGGCTTAGCACAGAGCTCAAATATTTGGGTGTGATTTTGGATACCCACTTATCATTCAAACCTCACCCAAACTACCTTAAAAGGAAAATAAGGAACTGCACTGCATTAATAAACAGGATTGCTTGGCGAGACTGGGAAATGAAGCAGCGAGCACTGATGTCATTCTACAAAGCAGAATTCCTACCAATTGTGACCTATGCAGTGAGTGCATGGTATAAAAAGGCCAGCATAACTACTAACCTAAGAATTCTTGACTCCATACACAGAATCATGCTCCTCCCTACTACACGTGCCTGCAGCACCGTGGGCACACATGCCCTATGAGTCATTGCTGGAACCCTTCCCATAGACATAGAGATGGTAAGGAGAGGTATCCTCCATGAGCTCACTAAAGACACCGCTTGTATGCACTAAGATTTAATGCAAACCCGGGGAACAACCATACAGTGGAAAAAAGATGGTTCCAGACCCACTTGCTGCAGGTGTGGGAGACACGCTGGGACACCTCTACTAAAGGCCGGATAACTAAGAAATTCTTCCCCATTGTGAACAGATTTTAACCAAAATTACCAACCTGGTACGCACCTGGTCTTTTTGTGACCTACCAGCTCACAAGACATGGCGCTCTAAATGCCAAACTAACTTCACTGGGAATAGCGGACAATCCAAACTGCACCTGTGACGATCCAGAAACCTGGTCGCACCTAATGTTTGACTGCCACCAATATGACAATCTTCATTGCCAGCTGGTGACAAGACTTCACCCAAGGACCAAGAACAATTCAACTTGGATGGCAAAGAATCATATATGGCCTTTATAGAATATGCCCAGGAATTATTAACCAGATGCCGAGCCACACTGTTTCAACAAATAAACACCAACAACAAGGCAACCAGAACCTAAATGGAGTAACGGATGCAGAAACAGGATAACCTGTAGATCAGGACCGTACAGGAAAAACAAAGAAAGAAAATGACAACAAATACTAAAGACAGAGACAGGTACCAAGCCCAGGTGGTCTTAGAATCGAAATCCAATCAAAATATGACAAACTACTTCTGACTTCAACAAACACATCTTAATTTAGAATAAAGCAATTCTACCCAGATTACGACAGGAGGGAGTATATGATGAGAGCCTTGTCGATCAATTCGGTCCTGGAAAGATTGTGCAAGGCTCAAGGGGTAGAATTTTTTTCAGCCTGGACTGTACTTGTTAACAGGAGAGACTGCTTCTACAGGGATGGGATACACTTAAATAGAAAGCGTACAAGAATATTTGCTGATGCTATCGAGGCAGTGTTAGGTGGGTCGGAAAACTGCTAGCTTGGGGGGAGACAAAGACTAATAGATTAACAGTAGCCACTGGCAGAGGTGAAAGTGATTCTTGCACTGCTTCTATTGGAATGAGCAGAAGCCTGAAAAACAAGATGCAGGATATTTCAGAGACTGCTGGGAGTCATTGCGGTACAAGTAAACACATGGGTTGTGTTAGGGTAGTTAAGAATAGAAATAGGTGCATGTATAGTTGTGTGTACACCAATGCTAGGAGTTTAGTAAATAAATTTGATGAATTTGAGGTATTGCTCAAAACATCAAAGGCAGATATTGTTGGGATAGCAGATATTGTTGATGTGTCACACAGATATAAGAACGAGAATTTGGGGAGTATAACGTCTACAGAAAGGATAGACAGGATAGGAAGGGAGGAGGGGTTATGCTATTACTTAAGAAACACATAAAATCCAAGGAAGTGAAGCCAGTCGACATTGCTGGACAGTGTAGTGTCGAGTCAGTTTGGTGTGACATAAGCATTGGGAGATCAAAATTGAGAGTAGGAGTGTGCTATAGGCCTAATGACTCTAATGAGTATAATAAGAAACTGTACAGGGAAATAGAGTGGGCCAGTACATCAGAGAGAATCTTATAATGGGGGATTTTAATTTCCCAGATACTGACTGGAATTTGGGGGCTGGTCAAGCACACACTAGCAAGGCTTCTGTGGATTTATTGGATGATTGTTTTCTACATCAGTATGTCCGGGAGGCAACTAGAGGGAGTAATATTCGATTTGATTATCAGTAGTGATTATTCATGCATTAAGAATCTGCAGATAAAGGAATCACTAGGTGGCAGTGATCACAGTGTGCTGAAGTGGGATTTACTCAAAGAGGTAACTACCATTAGGGGTAAAGGGAAGAGTTATTGTTTTCGTAAAGGCGACTACAATGGACTGAGACAGTATTTAAATTCTATACAGTGGAACCAACTGATGATGTAACCAACAGCAAATTCAAAATGGGAAGCATTCAAAGTACTTATCTTGGAAGCTACTAGGCCTTACATACCAACTAAGAAATATTGTTCAAGGTTTAGGCCTAAATGGATGTCAGATGAACTAATGAGACATATGACAGAAAAGAAAAATGCATGGTATACATACAAATTAACACATGACACAGAAGCCTATGATAGATACAAGTTGATGTGTAACCTAGTTACAAAGGAGGTTAGGCAGGCGAAGGCAGATTACGAGAAATCTTTGGCAAGGGATGCAAAGAAAAACAGCAAAGAGTTCGTTTATGTAAACTCTAGAAGGAAGGGGATGAATCAGATTGGTCCACTTGATATCGAAGAGTCAACTGTTGATGATCCTGCTCAGGTAGCTAACAAACAAAATGAATATTTTGCATCGACATTCACACATGAGGAGTTATTCAGCGAGGGGGAATGCCAGAGGTGTATTCAACTCTGGCAGTAAGCTAGAGAATCTTGTAATAACTGAGAGTAAAGTGGAGGAGAAATTGTTGAAGATAAACACAAGAATGCAGCTGGGGTGGATGGGATCTATCCAGTTATATTAATAGCTCCTGATAGCTCCTGTAATCTTGGAAAAAAATTCAGCAGGATGTGAGTGACCAACTACAAACAATGAATATGGACACAATGAAACCAGAACTGGAGAAGAAACAGCAAGTACAAAACCAAAATCAGGAGCAGCCAAAGTGCAAATAGACAAGGTTGCAATATCTAGAATAGGAGAAGAATGGAAGAAAGCACTAGCAGAATTTGAGGGTATGCACCAAACAAAGCCATACATCATACCGAAGCGGATACCCAACAGATTCTTGTGGCAATTTGCAGACCACCTCAATAGCTGAATAATACTAAATTATCTCAACAACAATGAAGTAACACTAGGCACCATCTGCACAGCCACTTACTGTGCCACTGTAGCAGCCACCAGGATTATTGGAAGGAAAACATGAGAACAACATAACATAAAATGACAAGGAACCACCAGCCTTGGGAAAGAAGGCTACAGCAGAAGAGATAAGAGTAAACATAGGCCATCTGACCCAGTACCAATGGGGTAACATAAGTAAGAAGCTGATTAGAAAAGTAAAGGCCATCCTCAAGAAACACAACATCCACAGCAAATAGCATCAGAGGATCAAAGACTATAATCAGAGGATCAATACTTTGACTTCCTCAAACAGAAACTCCTGGCACTCAACAAGAGACTTTGCTGTTACAGGGAGAGTGCAGAGAGGAAGACAACAGGATATTTGATGAAAACTAGAGAGCCTTCTACAGGAAAATCAGACAAGAGAAGGAAAGCAATGGACCACCCCAAAAGAGAACACACTCAAGGAGTTCTGGGGTAACCTGTGGGGCAGCAAAGTTAGCTACAATGGCCACACCCCCAACCCAGATAGATTTAGATAGGAAGAAAACCAATAAAATAGAAGAGATAAGAGAATGGGAGATTAGGGAGGAAGAAGTACAAAATTCGATCAGGAAGTTCCGAGACTGGCAAGCCCCAGGAATAGATAGCATCTACAACAACTGGTACAAGTTCAGCTGCACACACACACACACACACACACACACACACACACACACACACACACACACACACACACACACACACACACACACACACACACACACACACGTGCGCGCGCACGCACGCAAATAGCAGAGCAGTTCACCCACATAATAAAGCACCTTGACACAATCCTAGAGTCTGACTCAAGGAATGACCTATCTGAAGGCTAAGGACAAAGACAGCAAACCCAGAAAAGTACAGACCAAACACTTGTCTCCCAACAATGCACAAGATCCTGATCAGCAGCATAACTAAGATTACATCAGACACTGGGAGAGCCAGAGTATCATGGCCAAGCAGCAAAAGGGATGTAAGCAGATGAGCAAACGGTGCAAGGAGCAATTGTCCACTGATGCTGCAGTTATGGAGCAAGCTTACAAGAAGTACCACAACCTTTACACGGCCTACATTATTTACTGCAATGCCTTCATCTCTGTGCCACATGGCTGGCTGATAGAGGTACTGAAGACTTACAAAGTCAACCCAATGCTGACACACTGGAGAGAAGCAACAATTGCAAAATGGAGGACAACCATTAGGGTTGAGAACATCATGACTAGACCAATTCCCATCAGAAGAGGATTCTTCTATGGAGATGCAGAGCCTACTATGGTTCTGTCTAGCACTTAATCGACTGTCCACCATGTTCAATAGCAGCAAGTACAGATAAACCCTAAAAGAAAGAAGAAAAAACCTGTACACCCTCTCTCACCTGATGTAGATGGATGCCATCAAAATCTATGCCGCAACTGAGAATCAACTCCAAAAGCTGCTCTGGATCACTGAAGATTTCAGCACTAACATTAGGATGCAATTTGGCTTATACAAAGGCAAACCCATGGATTGCATCAAGGACATCCAGTTGGCTGAAGCTACCAACTGAAAATTGTAAAAAGATTGAAACCATGACAGAGGAAGAGATGACCTACAAATATCTGGGAATGATGCAGACTCTCCAGTTAGAACAAGGAGATCGAGCCCACCTGACTGAGAAATACCATCAGAGACTGAGGAGCCTGATAGGAACAAAGCTGAATGCTAGGAATGTGGCCAGAGCAATAAACACCAAAGTAGTCCCAGTATTAACTACTAAAAAGTAGTTAATACCAGTATTAACTACTACACCTGCTAAAAAAAAAAAAGAAAAATTCAAACATCCATTCAGGATCATTGAATGGACCAACACCACGGTGGAGGAGATTATGAGATCTACCAGGATAATAATGACCAAGAGCCAACAACACCACTCAAAGTCGGACATTGAGAGACTGGCCATAGCCTGGAAAGAAGGTAGGAGGAGTTTGAAAAACCTCACTGAACAACAGAAGTTGATTAAGAACCTGATTACTTCCGGAAAAACATAGCATCAATCTACAAAAACCACCAGAAAGACAGACAAATGGCATGTGCTGCTCAACCTCAACAAAGAAACCACACTTGCACAGACAAACTTTGGCAAAGAAGATACTCTGTGGCAGACGCTATAAAGGCATGAATCAAGATTACATAGATAAGATGGCTTCCAATACTTGGCTCACAAAAGGAAAGCTCTTCCAGAAGACCAATGGATTCAAGCTTACCATTCAAGATCAGATAATCAAAACCAGGAAGTACATCACCAAGGAACCCAGAGTAACAGATGACACATTTCACTGATGCTACCTCGCTCCAGAAACAATCCAGCATATTATTGCAGAACTTAGTGTCATCACCCACACAGATTACAATCACAGATACAATCAGGTGGCCCAGATAATAGTGCAAAAACACCAGCAGATCAAAGAAAGTTTACTGTGTTAAAAGTGCAAGCCTCGGACCATACTAGACACCTCTACTCACAGAATACACTGGGACCGTACCTTAATAACAGACAAGACAATACTGCACAACAGACCAGACATAACCCTCACCGACAAGACTGAAATGGCTACCTACCTACCTGATCAACATAGCAGTGTCCACCAGCAACCTCCACAAAACATGAGGAAAAGAACAGGAAATACTCAGATCTCAGACAGGAAGTAGTAGTAGTAGAGGCATCTGATGCAAGAAAGCAAGTGTTTAAGATTATGTATCATCAGCTAAAAAAAAAAAAAAAATTCAAACATCCATTCAATCCAAAAGTTTGTCCAGTACCTCCTTGAATTTATTTTAGTAATCAACTTCCACAGGGAGAGATGGCAGTTTAATCCAGCAATCAACTACCCGCTTGCTAAAGGCAAATTAATGGACATCTATTCCACCATCTAGACAATCCTCAATTTGAATTTATGCCTCCTCAGATGAGTAATTTGAGCATGTGGAAGAATCCCCATCAGAATTCAGCATGCTCAACCCATCCAAGGCCTTATACAACTCAATCAGATCAGATCACCCCCTTGCAGGCCTAGTCTCCAGATGCTACGATTTGCAGAACTTATGTCTTTCTTGGTAAGACCACCCCTTCGTTACCCTCAACAATCTTGCTGCCCTTCTCTGTACATGCTCAAGCAACTCTACATCCTTCCTAAAATGTGGCCTCCAGACTTGTATGCAGTACTCAAGGTGTGGCCTGACCATTGACTTATACAAAGGGATAATCACCTCCTTTTCCCTACAAGCAAAATTCCTGTATATCATTGACAATACCCCATGACCTGCTCTGGCATTGCTCAGGTCTGCATTGCTCAGAAAAGTTCATATCTGGCTGTACAATTCCTCCCAGGTCTTTTTCATTTTCTACCACAATAAATGTAGTATCACACAGTTGGTATATTTCTCTGAGATTACTTCTACTCATATGCAGTACTTTGCATTTGTCAAAGTTAAACTTCAGTTGCCACTTCTCAGCCCATCTGCCCCACTTTTCTAGATCCTGTTGCTGTAGCACACTGCCATTACTATCATTAACAACCCTGCCAACCTTTGTATCATCTACATACTTGGACATTAAGCCTGATATACCTTCATCAATATCATTGATAAATAAACAAAACAACGGTGGGCCCAACATCAAACTCTGGCGGACACTACTAATAACATTAGTCCTTGAAAAGAGCAGCATCCATTGATTATCACTGTCTTCTCCCACTCAACCACCCTTTTATCCATAGTAGCAACTTGCCCTAAACACCATACTGCTCCAAATTTGTACAGTAGTCTTCCATGCACAACAGTATCAAAAGCCTTGCTCAAATCCAAGTATATGATATCAAAATTATTTTTGCATCCAGTTCCTTGTAACCACATCATAGTATCCAATCAAATTTGAATTTGCCAGACAAGACTTTCAGTTAACAAACCCACACTGTGTCTGAATTATTACTGCAGCCTTGTCTAGATGATCCTATAATGCTTCTTTAACCAGTGACTCCATTAATTTTCCCCAGAACAGAAGCTAAACTAACAGTTCTGTAATTACTTGTGTCACCTTTTATTCCCACTTTGAGAACTGAGGATACATTTTCACATCTCCAGTTCATGGGGACTTCTCCTGAGTCAAATGCTCTCATAATTGACTGAGGGTTTTCTTACTTCCTTTGCCAACTCTTTTAATATAACTGGACAGATCCCATCCACAACAGGTGCCTTTCCTCTGTTTAACTTCAACAATTTCTCCTCCACTTTGCTCTCAGTTATTACAAAATCACTTAATTCCCTGTTAGAGTTGGATAAACATCTGGCTCTCTCCTCCTTGAATAACTCTTCATGTATGAATGTAGATGCAAAATACAGGCAACCCTGTATAACATGGTACTTTTATAAACACGGTTTCGCTCTAACACAGTTGATATATTGCAGTAATCCTTGCACTGTTTAATTAAAGTGAACTCAATGATCTAGTGCAAGTTTTAAATACACCCAAAGTTTCTTCAGAGCTTTCAGGGTACAGACTACAACTAAGAATCTGCTGGCCTTTTTGTGTTATATACATTGTGAAAGAAAAAAAAAAAAAAAAATGGTTCCCCACATCTAAGAAGGCTCAATGATATATTGCAAAAGTGTTCCAGCAGTTATGAAGATTTTTGAAATTTTCTACCAAACAAGTGGAGGATACTTACTGATTCATCAGAGGAGTTCCCCTTCATAGTGGAAACAATTATGCATCCATTCCTGTAGCCCATTCAGCACAATTAAAAGAAAACTACGAGGGCTCTAAAAAAAAGAATGATCATAATTTTTCAGGAACAACTGTACTGCTTGCTATTTCTAGCTGAGCTGCGGAATTTAAGATCAAACCAAGCTGCATCACATAGCAACTGCACAGCTGACTCGTGCACCTTGGCGATCAGTCAAGTTCATGCCTGTTCAGTTTCGCCTATGTAACAATGGATGTGAAGGCAAGGAACAAGTATGCTGCTCTCAAATTTTGTTTCCATTTCAAGAAAACATCAGCTAAAGCATATAAAATCTTTAAAAGAGACTTGTAGCGGAGCTATGCTTCCATATAACACGGCTTGCCAGGTGATTTAGAATGTTTAAAGAAGGATGTGATTCAATCACAAAAATCGGCAGTTCTGGAGCTCCAACAACTGTTATCATCACAGAAACCATAAACACTGCTTCTGTTATTGTGAGAGATGACTGGTGTATAACATTAAGGAAACTGGCAGAGATGTTGAGAATATCACTAGGAAGCAAACAGTATTCTCCATGACCATTTACAGCCACTCCCCAGTTTACGTAATTCTGGACTTACGGAAATTCGACTTTACACAAGTTTTTGCTGGCTGGTGCAAATATAAAAAAATCATGGAAACGTATTTTGCATCCCATAGGAATAAATGGAGATATTGTGAAATAACCTAATGTGAACCCAATAACATTGTTGTTTTTTTGGTAATTCGTTCCAAGACCTTGGAAGTTGAAATTTTCCCTATATAACTAAACTATTTATCTATCTAAAAGGTCATTTTTATATTGGAAATAGCACTACACTTTCATCACTATCATATGTTCCATTACGAGAATCAATTTTGAATGCCTTTGTGATATTTTTCTAAAACACATTTCTGGAGATCACTACCATAAAACAATTTGCACTTTACAGTTTATTGGGCGCATTTGCGATAATTCCGATAACTGGAATTCTGTGAGTTTTTACATTATGGTATTATGGTGAAATGAGTTCCCCTTCAATGAAATCTTTATCATATATAAAACAAATAAATTTTCAGAATCTTCTCTTTATTCCTGTTTACTTATTACAATGGTGAAGGGAAAGGGACCAACAGAAAGTGCAAGTGCTGGCAGTGCTAGAAAACGAAACAAAATTTATTTAGAAATGAAGATGATTAATTAAGAAGTACGAAGCAGAACGAAGTTTGTCATCTATTGCATGGAATTAGGTCTCGCTGCTTCAACAGGGAATACTATTTTAAGGGACAGTGCACATATAAAAGAACATGTTAAAGGATCAACACATTTAAGATCAACAGTGATTATAAAACAGTGTTCAGGTGCTCTATCGAAGATGGAAAAGCTATTGATAATATGGATGTAAAATCAGATTCAGAAGCGAGTGCCCCTGAGTCCAGTGGCCATTCAACCAAAAGCCAGAAGTATTTATAAAGATATTAAGGATAAGTATGGAGAACCACAACCCAATTTCGTGGCAAGCAATGGGTGGTTTAATGGTTGAAGCATCGTGCTGGTTTCCAAAACATTAAAGTATGCAGTGAAGTCACCAATACCAATTCTGCAGCTGCAGAGAAATTTTATGATGTGTTGGAAAAAACCCCTTCTAAATCTCCACAGAACTCAACTTCCGTAGCGCCATGCTTATCAGCTGGAGAGTTAATTCTGGCAACGATGCTCGAAAAGTAAAACTTGCTAACGTTATGTCTGTCTTCTCTCTCTTTTTGTAATTTTATAATTTGGAAATTTTTGTAATTTTGTACAATTTTGTAATTTTTCCTGCACGTGATATAAAAAAAAAAAATTGAATAAATAATTCTATTTACATATTTGTCAAACATTTCTTTTTTTTTCTTCAATCAATTCAATCAAATTTGTGAGTGCTGCATAAGCATTTAGGGAAATTCTGACATGTAAAATTCCGACTTACGTAGAGTTCAGCAGTACGCAACCCTTACATAAGTCGGGGAGTGGCTGTACATGACAAATGTTCGTACACGCCAGGTTCCAAGACTACAGTATAATACTCACACCTAAGCAATAGCAAGTTTGCATGGAGGTTTGTCAGGAACTGCAATCTATGGTTACTGAATATGGTGAAATTCTGCACAAAGTTATAACGGGGGATGAGACATGGCTTCATCTTTTCAATTCAAAGAGTAAGCAACAAAGCTCTGTTTGGAAGTCTATGAAATTGTCAACACTGAAAAAAGCAGCAAAAGTTTTGGTTTCTGCAAGAAAAGCTATGGTCATCTCTTTTTTTTTTTGACATTCAAGGAATGGTTTACCAGCATGTCGTGCTACATCGTATGACTGTTATAGGACCTTACTGCAGAACTGTGTTGAACTTTGCAATGAATGTGATCCCACTTTGTGGGATCACATTCATTGTGATCAATGTGCAAATGTATCTCCAATTCACAAAGGGGGATCAAAGGGTGCCACAAGTAATTAAGACCTGTTAGTTTGACTTCTGTTCTAGGGAAAATAATGGAGTGACTGGTTAAAGCAGCATTGCAGGATCATTTAGAGAAGACAGCAGTAATAATTTAGACACAGCATAGTTTGTTGAGAGGAAGTCTTGTCTGACCAATTTGATTGGATACTATGACATGATCACAAAGGAACTAGATGCAAAAAATAATTTTGATATCATATACATGAATTTCAAGAAAGCTAAATGATACTGTTGTATATGGAACACTACTGTATGTCATTAAGAGCAAGTTGCTACAATGGATAAAAGGATGGTTGAGTGGGAGAAGACAGGGAGTGGTAATCAATGGATACTGCTCTTCGTGGACTAATGTTATTACTGGCGTTCCCCAGGCTTCGGTGTTGGGACCATTGTTGTTTTGTACAAAGGGTACTAGGAAAGTTTTGCAATATGACGCAACAATGAATCACAGGAAGCTGCTTGTTGCTGCATGTTGAGACATGTTCATACGTGCATAGTAGCCGCCGCGCCAAGTCGATGGGCTCAGTTATTCATTAGTAGTGAGAGTGTAAAGTGCTTGCGATGGCATCGTGGTCACGAAATGAGATATGGACAGTTTTGCGGTATAATTTCGTGCATGGTTTAACCATAGACCAGTGCTTAGAAGAAATGACTCTTGCACTAGATGATGATTGTCCACATCGTACAACGATATTCAGGTGGTATAGAGAATTCCAAAGGGGAAATTTCACTCTGGAGGATTCTGAGAGGCCGGGAAGGCCACGAACGTCAGTTACGGAGGAAAACGTTACTGCTGTGAGGAAAATGCTTGACGAAAACAGGCGAGTGACCTACCAACAGATAGAGGATACTTTGGGCCTAAATGCACCAGCAATTCGTTCGATTCTGCAAGATCATTTGCACGTGAAGAAACTTTATTCTCTCTGGGTGCCGCATCAACTGACTGAAGAGCAGATGACACGACGTGTGACTTGGTGCCGGGAGATGTTAAAAAAGTTTGATAAGGGACAATCTCGGTATGTGAACAACATCGTGACAGGTGACGAGACTTGGCTGTACTATTACGATTTGCCGACCAAGGCTCAAAACAAAGTTTGGGTCTTTGATGATGACGACACACCCGTAATTGTCAGAAAATCCCGATCTGTAAAGAAGAAAATGATAGCTGTATTTTTCAAATCGAGTGGAATTGTGGAACGTGTCGTTTTGGACACGCAGAAGACAGTCACAGCTAAGTGGTATACTGAACAATGCCTGCCTGTTCCCGCATGTGAAAATGAAGCTAAAAGGGAGGCGGTTTTCCAGTGATGAGGACCTTCTACGGGCTTGGGACAACGAGTGTGCTTTACTCCCTAGTGAAACTTGGCAGAACTGGTTTAAAGATTGGTTTCGGAGGATGGAGAGGTGTATTGAATGTAGAGGAAATTACTTTGAAAAAATTAAATAAACAAAGCTGTATTGCAAAACTTTCCTAGTACCCTTTGTATATTTATCAATGATATTGATGAAGGTAGATCAAGCTTAATGTCAAAGTTTGCAGATCATAAAAAGGTTGGCAGGGTTGTTAATAATAGTAATGACAGTATGTTGCTGCAACAGGATCTGAAAAGTTGGGCAGATGGGCTGAGAAGTGGTAACTGAAGTTTAACATTGACAAATGCAAAGTTTGCAGATCATAAAAAGGTTGGCAGGGTTGTTAATAATAGTAATGACAGTATGTTGATGCAGTAGAAAGGTAAAGCTACCTTTCTACTGCATCTGAATATTGTCTGACATTTCTGCAGTAGTTCACAACTCCCTGTACTTTGCTATCGATAATTTCAACAATATTATATGTCAAAAATTCATGAAGAATTTTTTAAATTACAGTAAGAGCTAAGGACTAATTTTTTTTTTTTATTATTTTTTTTTATTTTAAGTTTTAATGCACTGTAAATTCTATATTCATTAAATAGCATGTATAGTGTGCACACTTTGATCTTAGCCAAAGGGCTGAGAAGTGATGTATTTATTGTGCAACAAAGTGTTCAAGCCCATTATTTACTTTTCCTACTCTGGTAATACAACTAATAGAAAAGTATTTTTTCAAAATTTCATTTGAGCCAGCCATAGCCATGTGATAGTGTACATGACCATAAGTTAAGACGTTAAAGGTTCAAGCCAGTAGTAGCAAAAAAATCTGATTGCCATTAACTCCATATGTACATACAATCACAATGAAAAGTACTCTCCTCTGGACTTGGCCCTCAAGAATAAATAGATTTATTTATTAATATGAAGAACCATGGTCTTTATATTTAAAATTAATGAAGTATTAATAATGAATAGGCAAATGAAATTATCACAAAATACTTACTTTTTCATAAAGCTAACAATACTTTTTCTGTCATTTTCTCCTTCATATTTATGTTTCAAATTGCCATTTCTGGAAAAATAAAAGAATCATTCTTACCTGGTAAAATATATTTCAATTAAATATTTATATATTCACAATACTATTTATTATATATACAATATTTATCCTGTATATAAAATGAAATCAAAGTTCACGGAGTGAACGTTTACTGTAGAAGTAGATTTCTCATTGGTACTTCATTCTGTAAGTACCAATGAGAAAAGCAGATTATCTACTTACTATATTGATTTCATAATATGGAGGTATTTTGGCACAGGTCACCTTGGTCCTAAATTTATTGGAGTGTATTTTCATTTAAACAAATATAATATTTACAAATAGTTGCACACCAGATTTAAAGTAGTGACCTTGACTTTTTACAGATATTTTTCATTGGTCATGAAACCACACAGAGTTTATTCGAAGTCAATCTGAAATTCCTTGATTGCATTTTGTTGTAGCTGCCAGATCTTCTGCATTACCAGGAAATCATTGTACCTCAAATAAGTTCTTAATTTGAAAAGAAATAAAATTTATAAGATGCAAGGCAAATTGAATAAGGAGAATATCATAAGACATTTTCTTCAAAGCAATTTCCACACATCAGTTGAATGGTATTGTGACATACAAATTGCTGCAGCAGAGTAAAAGTAAGTGAGAGCTCTGTTCCTGGTACCATAATATAGGTTAGAATTAACACAAGGTGGTGTTTCCTTATAGAAATTATTGCGCTAAGGAAAACTTAGACAACCCTATAAATCATGTATATAAATTTCATGTTAATTTAATGTACATAACTTGATCAACAATCCAAATTGGTTTCTGACAGAGCAAATAAATATTTTCCATCTACATCCACATTTGAAGAAAAGTTTAGGGATGGGGACATCAGAAGTACACCTAATTGTAACTAGGAGATAAATGATTTTATGACAACTGAGAGGGAAATGAAAGGCAATTTGCTGAAACGAAAAGTAAATGAGGCAACTGGGACTTATGCAATCTATACAATTCTATTAAAAGGTGGAAAAAAGTAAGAAAATCTTCAACTATAATTATAAGAGGGAGATGTGCAAATCTCTCCCTCTCTCTCTCTCTCATGGGGGGAGGAGATAAATAAAAGGGCAAAGTGAAGTTAAGTACCTGTAAGCTTGACTTCTTTAACAACTGACTCCATTATTTTCTGTTTCACAGAAAACAATGGAGTCAGTTATTAAAAAGTAATGTAGGAGCATCGTGACAGGAAAACAGTTGTATGGAAATTACAGCATGGATGTGTTAACAGGCAATCTCGTATTACCAAATTGATTAGTCACTATGATACAATAAGTAAGAAACTGGGTGTAAAAATAATTTTGACATCATATACTTAGATTTCATTGCAGCTTTTGACATTGTTTGTCAAGAAAGACTGTTGTAAAAAACTTGGAGCAGTGTGGCATTGGGGCAAATTACTGCTACAAATATAGAGACAGTGCCTATTAATTGGCACTACTTTTCTTGTACTGATATTATTAGTGGAGTTCCTTAAGATTATTAATGATACTGATGAAGGCATATCAAGCATAATGTCTAAGTTTTCAGATTAAACAAAGGTTGGGAGGACAGTTAATTGCAAGAATTAAGGGATACGACTACAACAGGATGTAGAAAAATTAAGCAGATGAGCTCAAGAGACAAATGAAGTTTGACATTGATAAATGGAATTTATCAATGTCAAATTGATAAATTCCATTTATCAATGTCATGACAGAATCCCAGAATAACTACCATTTCAAAGTACCACACTCAAAATTAGTGGAAAATTAAGAATACCTAGTGGTAACTGTACAGTTCTCTGGGCAGTACAGACAGGTTGCTAAGACAGATCATGGGGTTCAATCAATGACATACAGCAATTTTGCCAGCAGGGACAGACAGGTGATTATTCCATCGTATAAGGCAGTGGTTAGAATACATTTACTACATATCAGTCTGGAAGCCTCATTTTAAGGAGATATAGGAATGAGTGCAGGGAAGAGCAACAAGATTAGTCAGGGATACAAAACGGTACTCTTAGCAAGAAAGACTTCAGTTTCACAAATTTCAGCACCTGGAAACCCAATTAGTCAGAGACACAAAGAGCATGTATTTATGCACTTGACCAACACAGCTGAGTGATCCAGCACAAATATGCAAAAGTACATGCTCTTTTTAAGTGAATGGGGTTCAAGCTCGTATGATCAAAATTCATTCACCTTTCATTTGTGTTAGCACAGAAAAAGGGAGAAAAAATCAATTAGAATGCTGTTTCATGTATTCTGCATTAAAAGAAGGTGAAAGACAGTGGAGATTAAAGATATTTTTCTGCACATATATGAATTAATACTTTTTTTTGAAACTCAAAAAAATTGCAAATTCACATTTTGTGTTTATTACATGAAACAACATCCAATTAATGGAGGCACTGGTTAAAGAAGCACTGCAGGATCATCTAGATGCTAATGGTATCCTTTCTCTTGCTCAGACTACAGAATTGATGGAAATAAATTCAAATTGAGGAATGATGGATGTAAGATGATGCATGGAAATTTACCTTCAGCTAGTGAGCAGTTGATTGTTTGAAAAATCTTCCAAATGGTGATGTGAAATTGGATAGTCTAAATATAATCAAGAAAGAACTAGACAAACTATCAGATGGAATGAGGGTTTTTTTTTGTTTTTTTTTTGTTGATGCTGTATAAGCAAGCTTATACAGCATCAGCAAGCATCATATAACATCTTACATCATTTGCCACTAATAATATTAATTGACTTGTGTGGCTTATATGCCTTTTGTATAAATAGTGTGAGTCAATTATTTATCCAAAAAGGTTCAATGGACTATGAAAACTAAGTTTTCTGGAAACTTTGTAAGGGCAGCACAGACATTGAAGTGGTTGAGTTAAAAATGATAGAGGAACTTTTTTTACAACAAAAGAGGCAACAGAGTTCTTTGCAATCTCTCAGCAATATGGAATTGTAAAGCACTTGGTGTAGAGTGAAAATCTGGTGAGATAGCAAAAGCATAACTTGACAAAAACCGTAGAAAAAGCATAACACTTAACATAATTAATTAATACATAACTTTATACGGATGTTATATAAACAGAACTCGTAGATATTTGATACTGAAAAATATATATAGCGTTATAACTGTGTTGGAATACAAGTTTAGGGTTATAATTTTCTACTGAAATTGAAATTTTATTGAAATTAAATCGAAATCATGACTCAGACCAGAGCAGCAAAACAAAAGGCTCAAGCTAAAGGGAGTGCTGTGGCTCAGAAGAGAACTGAGGGAGGCAGTTGCCCTCTGAATCACAGCCTTTTAAAATGCACTGCTTGCATGATGTTTGTGGAGCTATTATTATTATTATTGTTATTATTTGGTTTTTAGGAGCATTAGCAACTAAGGCCATATTGCTCCGAGGATATGCGGTGGTCATTTCTTGACCTTTCCGCATCCTCCGTATTTGGTGGGCACGGGCTCGAACCCCGGTCTAATCAAGAAGCGTGTGCTGCGCACTGCTGCTTCTGCCCACCTGGCTACGGAGGCGCCTGTTTGTGGAGCAATCGGGTACGGGACATGATATTGCCATGGGGGACGTCTTTGTGTGTGCGCGATTCAAGGAGTGTAACAAAATCAGGTGACAACTCAGCATTATGGGCCTAAATGAGAGCTTGAAGGACGGGTGGATGCCCTCGAATGCTTTAAAGTGAGGGGCCCATCAAGCTCTCAGCTGCCCACATCAACGCCAGAGCTTGCACTTGGTCATCATGCAACACAGCAGCAACCCCCAAGGCAGAATGCGCTGGTCCCACAGGAACTAGTAGTTGTTGGTGACTATTTGGTGACTCAGGGAAATGGGGAACATGCTTTGTAAAAAGGATAGGTGGAACAGGACCTGGGTATGTCTGCCAGGGGCAAAGGTTGATGATGTTGTAGAGTGGATATCATCTTTTAAGGGCACAAAAGGTGATATAGTTGTACACATTGGCACTAATGATATTAAGAGTAGGAGACCGGCAGAATTACTTAACAAGTACAGGTCACTACTGAAAAAACGCCGTGAATTAGGGATGAATTTAAAAGTGTCTGCAATTCTGCCAGACACAGTAGGATGGAGTATATGATGAGAGCCGTGTCGATCAATTCAGCCCTGGAAAGATTGTGCAAGGCTCAAGGGGGGTAGAATTTTTTTCAGACTGGTCTGTACTTGTTAACAGAAGGGACTGCTTCTACAGGGATGGGATACACTTAAATAGAAAGGGTGCAAGAATATTTGCTGATGCTATCGAGACAGTGTTAGGTAGGTCAGAAAACTGCAAGCTTGGGGGGGGACACAAGGACTAATAGATTAACAGCAGCCACTGGCAGAGGTGGAAGTGATTCTTGCACTGCTTCTATTGGAATGAGCAGAAGCCTGGAAAACAAGATGCAGAATATTTCAGAGACTGCTGGGAGTCATTGCAGTACAAGTAAACACATGGGTCGTGTTAGGGTAGCTAAGAAAAAGAACAGGTGCATGTATACTTGCATGTACACCAATGCTAGGAGTTTAGTAAATAAATTTGATGAATTTGAGGTACTTCTCAAAGCATCGAAGGCAGATATTGTTGGGATATCAGAGACGTGGTGTCACACAGATATAAGGAATGCAGAGCTGGAATTTGGGGAGTACAACATCTACAGAAAGGATAGACAGGATAGGAAGGGAGGAGGGGTTATGCTATTAGTTAAGAAACACATAAAATCCAAGGAAGTGAAGCCAGTCGACATCGCTGGACAGTGCAGTGTCGAGTCAGTTTGGTGTGACATAAGCATTGGGAGATCAAAATTGAGAGTAGGAGTGTACTATAGGCCTAATGACTCTGATGAGTACAATAAGAAACTGTACAGGGAAATAGTGGGCCAGTAAATCAGAGAGTCTTATAAAGGGGGATTTTAATTTCCCAGATATTGACTGGAATTTGTGGGTTGGTCACACACACTAGCAAGGGATTTGTGGATTTATTGGATGATTGTTTTCTACATCAGCATGTTCGAGAGGAAACTTGAGGGAGTAATACTCTTGATTTGATTATCAGTAGTGATTCTTCATGCATTAAGAATCTGCACAAAGAGGAACCACTAGGTGGCAGTGATCACAGTGTGCTGAAGTGGGATTTACTCAAAGAGGTACCTACCATCAGGGATAAAGGAAAGGGTTATTGCTTTTGAAAAGGCAACTATGATGGTCTGAGACAGTATTTAAATTCTATATAGTGGGACCAACTGATGATGTTACCAACAGCAAATTCAAAATGGGAAGCATTCAAAGAACTTATCTTGGAAGCTACTAGACTTTACATACCAACTAAGAAATATTGTTCAAGGTTTAGGCCTAAATGGATGTCAGATGAACTAATGAGACATATGGCAGAGAAGAAAAATGCATGGGATACATATAAATTAACACGTGACACAGAAGACTATGATAGATATAAGTTGATCTGTAACCAAATTACAAAGGAGGTTAGGAAGGCGAAGGCAGATTACGAGAAATCTTTGGCAAAGGATGCAAAGAAAAACAGCAAAGAGTTCTTTACATATGTAAGCTTTAGATGGAAGGGGATGAATCAGATTGGTTCAACTTGATATTGATGGTTCACTTGATATTGATGTTGATGATCCTGCTCAGGTAGCTAACAAACTAAATGAATATTTTGCATCGACATTCACACATGAATTATTCAGTGGGGGGGGGGAATGTCAGAGGTGTATTCAACTCTGGCAGTAAGCTTGATGTTATTTTTGGCACAAGGGCTGCTCAGGCCATATTGCGCCTATCGGCGATGTGGACGATACTCATGATGACTGTTTTGCAAACCGTCAGAAATGATCATATAAGTTTATCGGTTTTATAAATGAGAAAAATTCTGTGGGGTTGGCATCATTACCTATGATATGACAAAGCTTCAAAGATTCTTTAAGATTAGGAAGAAAACTGAATGAGAGTTGATGGGCATGCGAGTATAAGGTGCATTCAAGAATGTGCTTCATTGTGAGTTGAGAATTGCAGTGTGTACTCTGAGGAGGATCATTGCCCGTGAGGAGAAATAGGTGGGTAATATGACTGACCAATTCTTGCTCTGGCTAGGATTACTTCTTCCTTTCTGTTTTCCCGGAAGCTAGAGGCCCATAACTGTGGGTCTGGTTTTATTTGAAAGAGCTTATTATCTGTTTTATTTTGCCATATAAGTGTCCATTGTTCCTTACATATTCTTTGTATATTAGATTTGTAGTCAGTATGTGGAACAAGAGCACATGATGAATCTGAATTAGAAGGATGTTTGGCAGCATTGTCTGCACATTCATTTCCAGATATCCCAGTGTGTCTGGGGATCCATCAAAAGATAACTACTAGCTGGCATTCCTGAGTATATATCAACATACATCCTATAGTTTTTATTAAAGAATTCTTTGGTGAGGAGGTGTTTTGTAGGGCTCTAAGTGCACTCTGCGAGTCCGTATATATTATACTCTTTTTGATGGACAGATGGAGAATATTTTTTATGGCAAGCTTGATGGCGAATAACTCAGCTGTATAACTGCTGCATTTGGTGGGAAGCGATACAGAGATGGTGTTAAAAGAGAAAACTGCTGCAGCACCTACTCCACTATCAGACTTTGATCTATCGGTATATATTTTTGTAAAAAGAGGATAATTCTCTGTGTGAGAAGTATGGAGTTGTTGCATATTGATATTTGCCAGTGAATACTTCCCCCAGTTTAGGAAGTAATTGTCACAGGATGGTTTAATATAGGCCCTTGGGGCTACTGAATAGGTTGGATCTTGGAGGACTTTTTCGAGATGGACATTCCAAGTTTCTGATAGTGCTTGTAATCTGATATCAGTAGGCTGAACTGCACTTGGTTTATTTCGATAGAAAATTTTAAACTGTGGATCACTAAGTATAGGCCAAATTGGATGGGTAGGCATGCTTCGAATTTTAGCTGCATAATTCAGAAGTAACACCTTTCTTCTGAGACAGAGTGGAACTTCATGGGCTTCAATATAAAGGCTTTGTACTGGCGATGTCCTATATGCTCCTGTAGCAATCCTGAGGGCAGAAAGTTGAATAGGTGCAAGGCGTGTAAGCACGCTTTCTCTGGCAGAGTCATACACTGGGGCACCATAATCAAGACGAGACCTAATTAGAGTTCTATACAATTGAAGCAGGGTACAGCGATCTACACCCCATGTTGTCGAAGAAAGAACTCTGAGTATATTCATTTTTTTCTGGCAAGTAGTCCGCAGGTATTTGATATGTTCTAAGAAATTAAGCTTACTATCAAAAATGAGGCCCAGGAGGCAAATACTTTTTATGACTAATATAGGATGATTCGTTAAGTGAAGCTCTGGTTCAGGATGCATCTTTCGTTTGTTACAAAAATAAATGACACTAGATTTCTGATGTGATAGTCGGTATCCATTCTTTGTAATCCATAGTTCAATATTGTTAGGAGAGATTTGTAGTTGCCTTTCAATGAAGTTCATATTCTGTGAACTGTAGGAAACAGTCAGGTCATCGGCATAGAGATATGTGTTTACAGGGACGGGTATGCATTTGGTTATATTATTTATTCTTATTGTAAATAAGGTAGAACTCAGAACTGAGCCTTGTGGGACTCCTTCCTCTTGTATATAGATTTGCCAGAGGACTTGCTGATAACGGACTTGAAAAGTTCTATACTGAAGGAAGTTTTGTATGAAATATGGTAAGTGGCCTCTGAGGTCAAGAGAATGCAGATCGCTCAAGATGCCAAAATGCCAAGTGGTGTCAAAGGCCTTCTCTATGTCAAGGTATACCATAACGAGATGCTCATTTCGGATAAATGCATTCCTGATATTCGTTTCAGCTTTGACCATGAAATCCAGGGATGATCGATTTTTCCTGAAGCCAAATTGGCTATCAGATATTAGATGTTTGGAGTCAAGATACCAGGTCAGTCGGCGGTGTATCATTTTTTCCAGGGTTTTACCCAAGCAGCTGGTAAGAGAAATAGGTCTATAGTGGTGAGGGATAGAGTGATCTTTCCCTGGTTTGGGAATTGCCAGTACATAGGAGTGATGCCAGCATGTGGGGAATGAATGTTCAGTGAAAATACGATTGTAGAAAGTTAGCAGCAAGGATAATGCTTTGTTATCTAAGTGTTTAAGCATTGTATAATACACTCCGTCTGGACCAACAGCACTGTTCTTTGAGGTATATATAGCTTCTTGAAATTCAATCATAGTAAGGAGCTGATTCTATGATAGACACGATTTGGTTTTGAAGTTCAATCGAGATTTTTCAGCTGAAGCTTTAATCTTCTGAAATGACTGGTCATATGCCAGTCATTTCAGACTGGCATATGAGAATACAGAGCCTAAAGCATTTGCAATTTCTGCAGGAGTACACAGCTCCTGTCCATTCCAGTTGAAAATTGGGGAGGATGGAGGAGAAATTTTGCTATTTGTTTTATTTGTTTCTCCATATAATTCTAGAGTCTGTATTTTTATTAACTGAATTTGCAAATCGGCCCCAGGAGTCTCTTTTTGCTTTCTTCCTGGTATGGCGCGCCTTGGCTCTGAGTTTTTTATAATTTAAAATTATTGGTAGTAGGATGTTTGCGGGATATATTCCAGGCTCGGTTTTTTTTCTTTTTTGGCACTCTTACAGTCCTCATTCCACCAATAATTTATGGATCTACGGGAGCTTGACTGTGAGATGGCAATAGACGCAGCTGCTAGGTTTTGTTTAGTAATATGGCTGGTGACTATGTCAACTGGACAAGATTCAATGATCTGATTATTAAATGATACATAATAAGCATATTTTGCCCAATCAGCCTTGGAAAATTTCCATTTCATGCAGTTTTCTGAAGTCACAGAGTGTGAAGTTTGAATTTTACAGATTAGTGGATAGTGGTCACTGTTCGGTGGATCATCCAGATCTGTCCACTCAATACAAGGAAAAAGGATCGGAGAGAAGATAGATCTATTGAGGACACAGTTCCTGTTTGGAGATGGAAAAAGTTGGTGAACCAGTATTTAGGATGGTTAAATTCTACCTGTCAATGAGCATTTCAATAAGTTGTCCCCATCCATCTACATTGGGAGATGCCCCACAATGGATGGTGTCCATTGAAGTCGCCCAATAAACAGAAAGGGGTTGGCAACTGCAGTATTAGATCTTCAAGTTTATGAATAGTGCAAGGCTGAGTGGGCAGTAGATAGATAGAAACAAGTGTTATAGTGACTCCAATTGCTATTCGCGTAGCAACCGCTTCAATAGAGGTTTGCAAAGGAATATGCCTGCAAGGAACTCGTGAATCTATGAGAATAGCAAACCCACCGTGAGCTTTATTTGTAACCGGTCTATCTTCTCTGAAAAGAGAATAATTTTTGATTGAGAGAGATTCCTTAGGAGTTAAATATGTCTCCTGTAAACAGATGCCAACTGGATTATGACGTTTAATTATTTCCTGGATGTCATCAATATTGCTACGCAAGCCTCTGCAATTCCACTGGACTACATTGTTCATTGTTTAGATGAAGGAGCTGAGTCTGTCTGTTTTTTAAGTCTGTTTGATGCGGTCAATTTTAACTCTTTTTGAGAAAACTGGTCTCTTGTCTATTTCATCTTCTGGATGGATCTCCAGAATGGTTTCTGTTTCTTCCTGACTGGGGATTTCATTGGTATCCATAAGGATGGAGTCAAATGGCTGTTTGCTAATGGGATCTGGTTTCTCTGTTTGAACAGGTATTACAGGGGCTGCATGGACAGCAGGTGGTATGGTGATTGGCGTGCTGTTAGCCCTGCTTGAAATATGTTGCTTTGATGATTGTGGTACAGAAGAGGGCAAGGATCGAGCCCATTCAGAAATAGAGATGTTTGGTGGAATTGATGTGTCAGTTTGAATGGATACTGAATTAAATTTTTTAGAGGCTTCGGCATATGTACGTCTAGGCATCTGTAGTTGCAATTGCTTTTGTGGTTCTGGGAACAAGACTTTCTTTTCTATTTTGTATTTCTGGATTTTTTTCTCGTATTTCCACTGTTCACAATTTTTGGAGAAGGCTGGATGGTTGCCTTTACAGTTGAGACAAAGAGAAGGCTGGGCATTACAGTCAGCTTGGGTATGCTCTTTCGATCCACAGTTTGGGCATACTGGGTCACCTCGACAGACTGTTGGTGAGTGTCCAAATTTCTGACACTTATAACATCTTATTGGGTTTGGAATATATGGACGGATGCGACAATGCAAATACCTTGCTTTCACTGACGAAGGTAGGTTTGGAGAGCTGAATGTTAGTATGATGCTCCGAGTTGGAATTTGCTCGCCATCTTTTTTCATCATGATTCTTTTGGCCCGTGTGACTTTCTGATCCTGCAGTTCCTGAACAATTTCTTCCTCTGAGACATTCATTAGGTCCCACTCTGAAATTATGCCTTTGGATGTGTTTAATGATGCATGTGGGGACACCTTGACTAGAATTCCACCAAATGAGTTGAGTCTAAGTAGAGACTCAGAGTGTTTAGAGCTTGTGGTCTCTACACGCAGGTCGCCAGATTTTAGTCGTCTCACCATTTTCGGGGAACCAGCTACGTTCTCAAGACATTTTTGAATGAGAAATGGCAATAGATTGCCTAAGGGCTGGTATGTCAGTGAACGAAGAATGAGAAAACTTGGGTGTTCAATTCGAGGAGTATCCGTCTTAAGTCTCTTTGGATTGGTAGAGTCAATATCAGGTTGATGCAAATCCGTATTATTCAGATTTGCAGTCTTAATGGGGGGAAGTTGTCATATTCCATGTTTTGCTCCTTTTGGCCCTGGGGGTTTGCTTTACCTCCAAGGTTTCCGGCCGCACCACGGGGAGGCAGGAGCAGTGCCACTAGGTGACCAAGCGGCTGAGTTATTTGGTTAGTACTGTTAGAAATAGAAACAGAAAGGTGGCTTCCCTTTCTGGGCCTTTGCCTACTTCTTGTAGTGCGAAAGTGCTGCAGTAATTTATAAATAAAGAAAACGGTAGTTGGAACGAAATATAATTTGTTCAGAGGCTCTTTGGATATAATGCTTTTGAAACTCACAGAAATCACTTGGTCATGGAATGCTTGGTACCCGGGGCTAAGCTAGATAATCTTGTAATAACTGAGAGTAAAGTGGAAGAGAAATTGTTGAAGATAAACACAAGAAAGGCACCTGGGGTGGATGGGATCTATCCAGTAATATTAAAGGAGGCAGCAAAGGAAGTAAGCAAACCCTTAGCCATAATTATGAGAGCTTACTTGGACTCAGGGCAGGTATCCATAGACTGGAGATGTGCAAATGTGACCCCAATTCACAAAGGAGGATCAAAGGAAGACACAAGTAATTATAGACATGTGAGTTTAACTTCTGCTCCAGGAAAATTAATAGAGGCACTGGTTAAAGAAGCACTGCAGGATCATCTAGACAAGACTTCAGTTATAGCTCGGACACAGCATGGTTTTGTTAAGGGGAAGTCTTGCCACCAATTTTATTGGATACTATGATGCAGTCACAAAAGAAGCTGGATGCAGAGAATAACTTTGATATTATCGTATTTCCCCATGCATAAGATGCATCTTTCTTCGAAAAATTTTGGGTCTAAAAACTGGGTTCGTCTTATACAGTGGTTGTAGATTTTTTTTACTTGCATTTCCCGCTTTTTGTCTTTGCACTCATTGTTTTCATCGTTTCGCACTTGTTACCAGTATATTAGGTTACGTTTTGCAACGTTCTTCTCAGAAATGGCTCAGAAAAGATTTTCGTACAGTGCTGAATTCAAGTTAAAAGTGATCCAGTTTGCAAAAGTGAATGGAAATCGTGCTGCTGAACGTAAGTTTGGTCCTCCAACTGAGAAAACAATCCTAGACTGAGAAAACAATTCCTATGGGAAGAAGAAACCCTACTGAAAACGCCAAGGCAGAAGAAGGCCACGAGAGGCAAGTCAGCAAAACGGCCTGATTTAGAGAGGGAATTGAAGATATAGAGTGAAGGGCAACTGGAATTCCTGTGTGTCCACAAAGATGGTTCAGCATGAGGCAAGAAGAATTGCTGATGAAAAAGAAGTTACCGATTTCAAAGGAGGACACAATTGGTGCTTCAGGTTCACAAAACGGAATGGAGTAAGCATGCGTACATGCACCAGACTTGCTTAAAAGATGCCTGAAAGCTATGAGCAGAAGGTCCTTGAATTTCACCGTTTTGTCATTCAATGTCGAAAGACACATCAGTTTGAGTTGGGACAGATTGAAAATATGGACAAAGTCCCCCCTTTAATTTGATGTCCCAAATAACAGAACTGTTGATAAGAAGGGGGTGAAAACTAACTGTGAAGACAAGTGGACATGAAAAGAGCCAGTACAGTTGTTCTAGCTTTTGTGCCGATGGAACCAAGCTGCCTCCTATGCTGATTTTAAAATGCAAAACAATGCCAAAATAAGACATTCCTCAAGGAGTGATTGCCCACGTTCATGACAGGGGTTGGATGGATCAGGATGGAATGAAGATCTGGTTTGAGAAGGTTTGGAGCAGAAGACCAGGTGGGCTCTTAGGCAAACCTGCCCTATTGGTGCTTGATCAGTTCAGGGCACGCATAACAAAAAATACAAAGAAGACTGCTGCAGAGCAAAAAACAATACTTGCCGTCATACCTTGACATCCCAGATCCAACCACTTGATGTCAGCATTAACAAACCCTTCAAAGCTGACATGAGAGACGAATGGAACCAATGGATGAAGTCTTCTGGGGACAATCGGACACCAGCAGGAAGAGTGATGAAACCAACTATAGGAGAAGTTTGTATCTGGGTGAAAAGATCCTCGGATAATATAAAGATTGAAATCATTGTCAAGTCATTTAAGAAGTGTGGCATTTCAAATGCCATAGATGGAACTGAGGATGAGGAAATATATGAAGACAGTGATTCGTCATCAGACACAGATGAGGATAAGCTAATGGATGGGAGTTTTGACAGTGATGAGTTGTATGAATTTTATGATGAATAAAACTTGAGTTCAATAACTTTATGTAATACATTTTTTTTTTCAAATTTCTGGCCCCAAAACTAAGGTGCGTCTTATACGTGGGAGCATCTTAAACATGGTGAAATACGGTATATACTTGGATCTTAGAAAGGCTTTTGATACTGTTACACATGGAAGACTGCTGCCCAAATTGGAGCAGCGTGGCATTGGAGGCAAATTGCTGCAATGGATAAAGGAGTGGTTGAGGGGGGAGAAGGCAGAGAGTGGTAATCAATGGACACTGCTCATCGTGGACTAATATTATTAGTGGAGTCCCTCAGGGTTCAGTGTTGGGTCCATTATTGTTTTCTGTATTTATAAATGATATTGATGATGGTATATCAAGCTTAATGTCCAAGTTTGCAGATGATACAAAGGTTGGCAGGGTTATTAAGGACACTACTGATGCTATTCTGCTGCAACAGGATCTGGAAAGGTTGAGCAGATGGGCTGAGAGATGGCAAATGAAGTTTAACATTGACAAATGTAAAGTACCACATATACGGAAGTTACAGCAACCCCAGAAGCGTACTAACTCTGTGGTACTACTGACAGTGGTAGAGAATGAAACAGACCTGGGGGTAATTGTGCAGGCAGATATGAAGTTCTCTGAGCAGTGCAGATGGGCTGCAAGAGTAGCTCATCGTGTCTTATGAATGATATACAGGAATTTTTCTAGCAGGGATAAGGAGGTGATTATTCCCTTGTATAAGGCAATGGTCAGGCCACACCTAGAGTACTGTATACAGGTCTGGAGGCCTCATTTCAAGAAGGATGTAGAGCTGCTGGAATGAATACAGAGAAGGGCAACAAGATTAATGAATGGAACAAAGGGTTGCTCTTACGAAGAAAGGCTTAAGTTTTACAAATTACAGTCTGGAGACTAGGCACCGGTGAGGTGATCTGATAGAGGTGTATAAAGCCTTGAATGGTTTGAGCATGCTCAATGCTGATGGGATTCTGCCCCTTGCTCAGAATAATCACCTGAGAGGGTATAAAGTCAAATTGAGGAAAGACAAATGTAGGATAGACGTGCGGAAATTTGCCTTTAGCCAGCGGGTGATTGGTTGGTGGAACAGACTTCCATCCCTTGTCGTGGAAGTTGATAGCCTAAATAAGTTTAAGGCTCAGCTGGACAGGTATTTCGAACGAACAGAGGGATGAAGTGGAAGTAGTTTTTTTTTTTTTTTTTTGGCTGATGCTACATAAGCTTGCTTTCTTGCATCATATGCCTCTGCTAATGCTAAGGGAAAAACAAAAAAGTATCAGACCCCAAAACTCTATATGAGAAAAAGACTTCTAAAATGTGGGTACAGAAATTGGCAAATAGACTTGCCTTCTGGTTGGGATCTATAAGAATCTGGGAAGTGAACGTGAAACGAATGAAGGTGAAATTTTCATGGCTGTAAATGACATAAATTGGTATCATAAATTAAAATTATGGAGAAAAACGTAGTTGATTGTAAGAAATTCTTTTTCTTAAAGTCACTTAGGTTACGGAACATAAATAATTAGTAAAAATAAATAATTAATACATAACTTGATACGGAAGTTATATAAAGGGATTTCGTAGATAACACTCGTTACTGAAACGCGATACAGCATATCCGGAATTCGATAGCATTAGCTTTGTATAGTATAGTCCATAATATAATATTGTCAATTAATCAGTACATCTATTAATCTTGTTAAACTTCATTGTCAATTAAATTGTACTTTTAACTATATATATATATAACGACTTAGAGTACAAACGTAACAAATAATTAATACATACTTGATACGGAAGTTATATAAAGGGAACTCGTAGATAACACTCGATACTGAAAAATAAATATAGCGTTAACTGTGTTAAGATACAAGTTTAAGGTTTTAATTTTGTTCTGAAATTGTAATTTTATTGACATTTAAATCGAAATCATGACTCTGACCAGAGCAGCAAAGCAAAAGGCTCAAGCTAATGGGCGTGCTGTGACTCAGGGGAGAACTGAGGGGGGGCGGTTGCCCTCTGAATCACAGCCTTTTAAAATGCACTGTTTGCTTGATGTTTGCGGAGCAATTGGGTACGGGACATGATACTGCCATGGGGGATGTCTTTGTGTGTGCACATTGCAAGGAGTGCAAGGAAATTAGGCGACAACTCGGTGTTGTTATGGGCCTATATGAGACCTTGAAGGACAGGGTGGATGCCCTCGAAGGAAATAAATTGAGGGGCCCATCAAGCTCTCAGCTGCCCACAACACCTGAGCTTGGACTTGGTCATCTTGCAACACAGAGGCAGCCCCCAAGGCAGAATGCGCTGGTCCAACAGGAACTAGTAGTTGTTGGTGACTCAATTGTCAGGGAAACGGGGAACATGCTTTGTAAAAAGGATAGGTGGAACAGGACCAGAGTATGTCTGCCAGGGGAAAAGGTTGATGATGTTGTAGAGCAGATATCACCTTTTAAGGGCACAAAAGGTGATATAGTTGTACACGTTGGCACTAATGATATTAAGAGTAGGAGACCAGCGGAATTACTTAACAAGTACAGGTCACTGATGAAAAAAAGCCGTTAAGTAGGGATGAATTTGAAAGTGCCTGCAATTCTGCCCAGACACGATACGAGGGAGTATATGATGAGAGCCTTGTCGATCAATTTGGACCTGGAAAGACTGTGCAAGGCTCAAGGGGTAGAATTTTTTTCAGCCTGGACTGTACTTGTTAACAGGACAGATTGCTTCTACAGGGATGGGATACACTTAAATAGAAAGGTTGCAAGAATATTTGCTGATGCTATTGAGGCAGTGTTAGGTGGGTCGGAAAACTGCTAGCTTGGGGGGAGACAAAGACTAATGGATTAACAGTAGCCACTGGCAGAGGTGAAAGAGATTCTTGCACTGCTTCTATTGGAATGAGCAGAAGCCTGAAAAACAAGATGCAGGATATTTCAGAGACTGCTGGAAGTCATTGCGGTACAAGTAAACACATCGGTTGTGTTAGGGTAGCTAAGAATAGAAACAGGTGCATGTATACTTGCGTGTACACCAATGCTAGGAGTTTAGTAAATGAATTTGAGGTATTGCTCAAAACATCAAAGGCAGATATTGTTGGGATATCAGAGACGTGGTGTCACACAGATATAAGGAATGCAGAACTGGAATTTGGGGAGTACAATGTGTATAGAAAGGATAGACAGGACAGGAGGGGAGGAGGGGTTATGCTATTAGTTAAAAAACACAAAATCCAAGGAAGTGAAGCCAGTCAACATTGATGGACAGGGCAGTGTCGAGTCAGTTTGGTGTGACATAAGCATAGGTAAATCAAAATTGAGAGTAGGAGTGTGCTATAGGCCTAATGACTCTGATGAGTATAAGATACTGTACAGGGAAACAGAATGGGCCAGTAAATCAGAGAGTCTTATGATGGGGGATTTTAATTTCCCAGATATTGACTGGAATTTGTGGGTGGTCACTCACACACTAGCAAGGCTTTTGTGGATTTATAGGATGATTGTTTTCTACACCAGCATGTTCGGGAGGCAACTAGAGGGAGTAATACTCTTGATCTGATTATCAGTAGTGATTCTTCATGCATTAGGAATCTGCAGATAAAGGAACCACTGGGTGGCAGTGATCACAGTGTGCTGAAGTGGGATTTACTCAAGGAGGTAACTACTATCAGAGGTAAAGGGAAGGGTTTTTGCTTTCGTAAAGGCGACTATGATGGTCTGAGACAGTATTTAAATTCTATACAGTGGGACCAACTGATGATGTTACCAGCAGCAAATTCAAAATGGGAAGCATTCAAGGAACTAATCTTGGAAGCTACCAGGCTTTACATACCAACCAAGAAATATTGTTCAAGGTTCAGGCCTAAATGGTTGTCAGATGAACTAATGAGACATATGGCAGAGAAGAAAAATGAATGGGATACATACAAATTAATGGGTGACATGGAAGCCTATGATAGATATAAGTTGGTCTGTAACCAAGTCACAAAGGAGATTAGGCAGGCAAAGGCAGATTATGAGAAATCCTTGGCAAAGGATGCAAAGAAAAACAGAAAAGAGTTCTTTAACTACTTAAACTCAAGAAGGAAAGGGAAGAATCAGATTGGTCCACTGGATGTTGATGGTTCAACAGTTGAGGATCCAGCTCAGGTGGCTAACAATCTAAATGAGTATTTTGCATCTACATTCACACATGAGGAGTTATTCTGGAAGGGGAATGTCGTAGTGAAGTAAACATTGGCAGTGAGCTAGATGATTTTCTAATAACTGAGAGGAAAGTGGAGGAGAAATTGTTGAGGATAAACATAAAAACGGCACCCGGGGTGGATGGGATCTATCCAGTTATATTAAAGGAGGCAGCAAAGGAAGTAAGCAAACCCCTAGCCATAATTATGAGAGCTTCTTTGGACTCAGGGGAGGTACCCATGGACTGGAGATGTGCAAATGTAACCCCAATTCACAAAGGAGGATCAAAGGCTGACACAAGTAATTATAGACCTGTTAGTTTAACTTCGGTTCCAGGAAAATTAATGGAGGCACTGGTTAAGGAAGCACTGCAGGATCATCTGGACAAGAATTCAGTTATAGCTCAGACACAGCATGGGTTTGTTAAGGGCAGGTCTTGTCTGACCAATATGATTGGATACTATGATGTAGTCACAAAAGAACTGAATGCAGGGAATAACTTTGATATTATATATTTGGATCTTAGAAAGGCTTTTGATACTGTTGCGCATGGAAGACTGCTGCACAAATCGGAGAAGTGTGGCATTGGAGGCAAATTGCTGCTATGGATAAAGGGATGGTTGAGTGGCAGAAGACAGAGAGTGGTAATTAATGGACACTGCTCAACGTGGACTAATGTTATTAGTGGAGTTCCTCAGGGTTCAGTGTTGGGTCCATTGTTGTTTTCTGTATTTATAAATGATATTGATGATGGTGTATCAGGCTTAATGTCCATGTTTGCAGATGATACAAAGGTTGGCAGGGTTGTTAAGGACACTACTGATACTATGCTGCTGCAACAGGATCTGGAAAGGTTGAGCAGATGGGCTGAGAGGTGGCAAATGAAGTTTAACATTGACAAATGTAAAGTACTACGTACCCCAGATCAACGTATCAACTCTGTGGTACTATGCTGACAGTGGTAGAGAATGAAAAGGACCTGGGGGTAATTGTGCAGGCAGATATGAAGTTCTCTGAGCAGTGCAGACGAGCTGCAAGAGTAGCTCATGGTGTCTTGTCAATGATATACAGGAATTTTTCTAGCAGGGACAGGGATGTGATTATTCCCTTGTATACAGGTCTGGAGGCCTCATTTCAAGAAGGATGTAGAGCTGCTGGATCGAGTACAGAGAAGGGCAACAAGATTAGTTAATGGAAGAAAGGGTTGCTCTTACGAAGAAAGGCTTAAGTTTTGCAAATTACAGAGCCTGGAGACTAGGCATCGGCGAGGTGATCTGATAGAGGTGTATAAGGCTTTGAATGACTTGAGCATGCTCAATGCCGATGGGATTCTTCCTCTTGCTCAGAATAATCACCTGAGAGGGCATAAATTCAAACTGAGGAAGGACGGATGTCGGATAGATGTGCGGAAATTTGCCTTTAGCCAGCGGGCAGTTGGTTTGTGGAATAGACTTCCATCGCTTGTTGTTGAAGTTGATAGCCTAAAGAAATTTAAGGCTCAGCTGGACAGGTATTTCGAACGAATGGAGGGGTGAAATGGGAGTAGTGGTTGTTTTTTTTTTTTTTTTTTTATTTTTGGCTGATGCTGAATAAGCTTGCTTTCTTGCATCATATGCCTCTACTAATGCTAATGCTATTCTTGACCAGGAATAAGTTACCTCTATTCTAGACAAACTATCAGATGGAGACAAACAAGAACTAGACAAACTATCAGAGGGAATGAGCAGGTTTGTTTTTTTTTTTTTGTTAATGCTGTATAAGCAAACTTATACAGCATCAACAACGAGGATGCTGTATAAGCTTGCTTATACAGCATCAGCAAGCATCATAACATCTTACATCATATGCCACTAATAATATTAATTGACTTGTGTGGTTTATATGCCTTTTGTATAAACCAGTGTGAGTCAATTATTTATCCAAAAAGGTTCAATGGGCTATGAAAACTATAAGTTTTCTGGAAACTTTTTGAAGGCAGCACAGACTTTGAAGTGGTTGAGTTAAAAATGAGAGAGGAACTTTTTTTAAAACAAAAGAGGCAACAGAGTTCTTTACAATCTCTCCAGCAATATGGAATTGTAAAGCACTTGGCGTAGAGTGAAAATCTGGTCAGATAGCAAAAGAATCAGACCCTAAAACCCTATACGAGGAAAAGACTTCGAAAATGTGTGTACAGAAAATGGAAAATAGACTTGCCTTCTGGTTGGGATCTATAAGAGTCTGATAAGTGAATGTGAAATGAATGAAGGTGAAATTTTCGTGGCTATAAATGATAAGTTGGTATCATAAATGAAAATTATGGAGAAAAATTTAGTTGATTGTAAGAAATTCTTTTTCTTAAAGTCTATTCTTGACCAGGAATAAGTTACCTCTATGAATAGATGACATTGAAAACATGGGAAAATTCAAAGCTTAAATTGGATGGATAACCAAAATGAGAGAGTAGAACAAACAAATTTTTTTTTGGCTGGTGCAATAAGTCTGGAGGATTCCTTGCACCATATGGCTAATAATAACTTTTTAAAATTCTAAGAATTTTCAATGGACATTGACCCTATTTTCTAATTTACAGAAGAAGTGTGCTCAATACCAATTACAAAATACTGATGCAATTACAGGGTTAAATTAAAAAAGGCCATTTGTTTGTAAAATGAATACCTCAATCAGAACCAGCTCCCAAGGTCAGCACATATACTATGCTATGTGAAAAAAGGCTTACATACAGGATTTGTGCTTGGAGAAACAATTTCATCACCGGGAAAAACAGAATTAAATAAACATGTTGAGTTAAAATTCATTTAACAAACAAGTAGGAACAAAAAACAAAAGTAATAAATGCAAAAGCTTTCAGATGGAGGAAGTCCTTCAGTTGTGACTGTTATTGTAAAAATACAGAATGTCATGTGTATACCATGGTGGTCATGTGTGGTGAAAATAGCATGCTACAGGTGCTTGCAACAATTAGCTGGTTGAAGTGAAGGCTTGCGGTTGTAGTGGTAATACTTGGGAATGCTCTGAGTGCCGTTTCTCAGCTAGGAGGATGGTTACCTCAGTGATGGGGTTGATGCAACATCCTCTGTTCTTATAGAGTTTATATAAATAAAAAAGTCTGTTGTTTTTCTTTTCATGCTTTGCCAAAGATTTTTCATAATCTGCCTTCGCTTGCCTAATCTCCTTTGTGACTTGATTACAGACTAGCTTGTATCTAACACAGGGTTCTGTGCTGCCTGACAATTTATTATTATTTATTATTATTATTATTAGCCATATAGTGCACCAGCTAAAAAACAATTTCCAAGATTATGGAAAGAGAAATATTAAGAGAAAAATGATGACATCCAGCTCAGGACCCTTGGTGTGCCAAACCCATACTCACCAGATGTGAGCCCCTGGGGTTAACTTATGTGCATCACATACATTTTTCTTCTCTGCCACGAGTCTCATTAGTTGATCTGACATCCATTTGGGCCTAAACCTATAGCAGTATTTTTTAGTAGGAACAAAAAGCCTAGTAGCTTCCAAAATTACTTCCTTGAATGTTTCCTATTTAGAATTTGCTATTGGTAACATCATCAGTTGGTCCTACTGTATAGAAGTTAAATAAATCTCTGAGACCACCGTAGTCACCTTTATGAAAGTTTTTGCTTTCGTAAAGGTGACTACAGTGGTTTTTCACTCTTGATGGTAGTAACATCATTAAGTAAATTCCTCATCAGTACACTGTGATCACTGCCTCCTAGTGGTTCCATTATCTGTAAATTCTTAATGCATCAATAATAATTAAGAATTTACATGCGACGGCCCAACCCACAAGTTCCAGTCTATATCTGGGAAGTTAAAATTCCCCCATTTTAAGATGCTCTGATTTACTGGCCCATTCTATTTCTCTGTACAATTGTTCATTGTACTCATGAGAGTCATTAAGCCAATAACAAACTCCTACAATCATTTTTCTTTCCCAGTGCTTATGTCACACACCAAACTGACTCAACATTGCACAGTGCATCTATGTCAACTGTATGTACTTCGTTAGATTTTATGTTTCTTAACTAATAGCATAACTCCCCCTCCCTTCCTATCCTGTCTATCCTTTCTGTACACATACTCCCCAAATTCCAATTCTGCATCCCTTATATCTGAGTGTCATCACGTCTCTGATATCGCAACAACATCGCCTTGGATTTCTTAACCAGCACTTCAAATTCATCAAATTTATTTACTATCCTGCTAGCATTGGTGTGTACAAGCAAGTATACATGCACCTGTTCTTACTCTTAGTTACTCTATCGCATGCCATGTATTTACTTGTTTCATGACTCCCAGCAGTTCCTGAAATCCCAAGCAACTTGCTTTCCAGGCTGTTGCTCATTCCAATAGAAGCAGTGCAAGAATCATTTCCACCTCTGCCTGTGGCTACTGTTAATCTATTAGCCTGTAACTCCCTCTCTGCCGAAGCTAGCAGTTTTTCGACCCACCTAACATTGCCTTGCTAGCATCAGCAAATATTTTTGCACCCTTTCTATTTAAGTGTATCCAATCCCTGTTGAAGCAATCTCTCCTGTTAACAAGCACAGACCACACTGAGAAAAATTCTACCCCGTGAGCACTGCACAATCTCTCCAGGGCTGAACGGATTAATAAGGCTCTCATCACATACTCCCTCCTATCGTGTCTGGACAGGATCGCAGATAATTTAAAATTCAACCCCAACTCACGACTTTTTTTCAACATTGACCTGCACTTGCTACACTACTAAGTGCTCAGTAATCGCTGACTGGATGGCTTTCTCGTGCTCAGAGACCAGATTACTGAGTCTTCTGCCGATTGCCCCAATGTAGCAGCCAGTGCAATTACGGTACACTAATCCACCCTGCAGTTGAGGGGAACTGGTGTCTTAACCCTTGAAACGAGGGACCACAACTTTCTCCCTGGAAGTTGTAAATGCTTTATCCCATGAGCCTGTAAGAGCCTAGAAATGTGTTGCAAGCAACAGGTTCGGGTAGGGCAGGATAAATGCAGTCGAGGTGGGGTCATCATTGTGTGTGGCCCTGTGGTTGGCAACATGGTCACGGGTCTGTAGGTCGCATCTATCCAGGACACTGGTAGGGTATCCCTACTTTGCCAGATCTGCCTTAACCTTAGTAATCTCAGTGTGCCTCTCATCTTCAGAACTGGAGTGGGTCCAGGTGTGGGTTAGTAGGGTTTGCACCATGCTGAGAAAATGGCTGCATGCATGTGCTGACCTGTAGTTGGTGAATTGGCCAGCACACATCAGCTTGTGGAAGACTGAAGTCTTTAAATGCAAACCCTCGTGCCAGACAAGGGTATCTAAGAAAGGAAAGGCATTGCCCGACTACAGTTCCGTGGTGAATTGAATGAAGGGCTACAGAGAGTTGAGGTGCCGCAGGAGTCAGTGACTCCCGAGGAATGACCATGGACACATCGTCCACATAGCGGCACCAAAACGCTATGGGATCTGGCCAATCCACAAATGCAAGATTCTCCAGTTCCTCCACTGTGATGTTGGCCATGACTGAACTAACTGGTGAACCCACCAAACATATAATGGCACCACTAGTCAGGCAGACCACATCAAATCAGAGACACATCAAAAGAGGCAAATGGCCTCATTCGATGTGGTCTCTCTTCACTTCAATCCCGATCCAACTAGCCATCACATGGATGAGAGGCACACTGAGATTACTAAGGTTAAGGCAAATCTGGAAAAGTGTGGATACCCTACCAGTGCCATGGATAGATGCAACCTACAGGCTCGTGACCATGTTACCAATTGCAGGGCCCCGTGCGATGATGACCCCACTTCAACAGCATTATCCCATACTACTCGAACCTGTCACAACAAATTTCTAGGATCTTACAGGCTCATGCAATAAAGTGTTTACAACTTCCAGGGAGAAAGTTGCAGTCCCTTGTTTCGAGAGTTAAGGTACCAGTCCCCCCCCACTGCCGAGTGGATTAATATACCATATTTCCTGCCGTGATTCCCTGGCTACTACATTGGGGAAACTGGCAGAAGACTCAGTAATCTGGTCTCTGAGCATGAGAAAGCCATTCGTTTGAACGGATGCAGATCACTCAGCGATTGCTGAGCACTTCTGCTCTACTCAGTACAACATCGATCCAAGCTGCAACGTCAAGATTATTGACCAATCCTGCAACTCCATCGCCATGTCTTGTTGGAATTGCTCCACATCTCGTGTTGTCACAGTTCCTTTAACCGGAACAGAAGATGTCACATCAACCCCATCACTGAGGCAACCATCCTCCTAGCTGACAAATGTTGGCACTCAGAGCATTCCCAAGCATCCAACTTCAACCAGATAATTGTTGGATGGATGCGAATTTCATCACATATGATCGCCATGGTATGCACATGATATTCTGCTTTTACAATAACAGTCATAGTCACAATTGAAAAAGAATGTCCTCCGTCCAAAAGCTTTTGTATTTATTACTTTTGTTTTTCCTTCCTACCTGTTTAATTAAACAAATTTTAACTCAACCCATTCTTTAATTCTGTTTTTCCCAGTGGCGCAACATTATTTCTCCAAACATACTTTGTTGTTAGATAAGTCTACATATGTATCATATCACTGGCTGCTTGCACTTAGTCTGTCTTAAGAGTCAAGGTGTAATCATGTCAGCTCCACTTTGCAACTGAACCATTAACAAACATGTCAGCTCCACTTTTATTGAACATTCCAGCTCAACTTTCCAGTTAGTGAACAATGTGCTGTCATGAGAAGGATCAAACTTACCCAGATTCACAGAAGAATGTTAACACAATATGAACAAACCACAATAGTCAAAGAGATGTATAAATGTGTAGAAAGGTTTAGAAATGTCAGAAAAAGTGTTGGCACATCACTTTTCTGACAAACACCACATTTGTAGGCAGGTTTTGTGGACAAAATCTCCTGCCTACAAATGTGGAAAAAGCAGTTCTTCCTAAAAAAACATGGGAAAAACAGATTTTTCAGAAAAGCAGGAGGTTTCTTTTAAAGTCCACACACTGCACTAGAAATTAAATTTCACTGACAAAATACATATTTTACATTAAAATACATAGAGCCAAAGGATTATTAACCAGTACAGTACATGTTTGAACACTGGCTTACCTAACAACATTTCTCTCTCTGAGAATTTCTCTTTGGATTGTCTTTAGACATTAACTGATTATGATTCCAAGAGAGATACTACAGCAGACAACACACCTCATAAGAGACGTTGAGTCAAAGTTCTGTTTAAAACCATGGCACCTGATTCTCAAGAGCAGTTCCAAATTGCACTAGAAAGAGATCTGAATTCAATTTTTTCTTCACCACGTTGAATATTCTCTGACACTTAGCATTAGTGTGAGGAATTATTAAATCGAAAAGAATGCTTTGGGATAATTTGTTATATTTCATGCTTCTTCCTTGTGCACTTTCTCATTTCCCCAACCAAGGATCAATGTATATCAATTCTTTCTTAATAGCATCTGGTACATTCTTACATTAAAATTAACATTACTGATATGCAAAATATCATTTCTTAACCTTCAATGATATTAAGAAGTACTGCAAACTACCTTTCTTAACCCCCAAAAAAATTGATTCATTTCAATTTGGTTCAAAAAACTTGTTCTACACAGTGTTATTGACTAATAAATTGATTCTTCACATACAATTACATTTAAGTTAAAGTTGAATAATTAACTGATCTAGCAAACTTTGTACTTGCTGTAAGGAATTGCACTTTGGTCTTAGAAATTCATGATAGAAAGTCACAGGCTGCCAAACAAAGTTTATGACATATTTCAATATACATGTGAGCTCCATTTTCCAATTGCACCATTAGTGAACAATGTGCTGTGATCAGAAGAGACTAAGTCCACAACGATGTACAGAAGAATGTTAACACAATATGAAGAAAACTGTATTAGTCAAAGAGGGTTGTATAAATGTTAAGGTTAAGATGTAACACTTCAAAATCACATTAGTGGATTTAAAGTACAATGTGTAAACTTGCGATAATGTTATTTTTTAACCATGATATTTAGAAGTACTGAATTACAGGAGTATAGAAGTATATGAGTGAAGTTTTACTTCATCAACCTTTTTTTACATGGAACATGTACTGTCTCTGAACTTCTCTTACCGGTCTTTTGTAATTGACAACAAAGGCCTTTACTAATTTACTGAAAGGAGAGGTTGGTATTTTGGCTTGTAATTCTAGACTTTATTGGCAATGTGAGTTAAGAATTAAAAACAATTTTTTTTAAAAATTGTCTTTTTAAAATTGAAATACATTGAAAATAAATCTCAATCATACTAGTTTAAGAAACCAAGTTGTTTTATTAATCATTATTACTTTCTTAATTGAAAGAGGTATCCTGCTTGGGTCATATCATTGAACTGAAAATGAAAACCTGCAGATTTAAGCTTTTTTTTTTTTTTTTTCATGGCTAACTCAACAACTATGGCAAAATATTTTCAGATGTTTATTACAGCCATATTTGTTAAAAAAATTAAGAAAAAATTCCAGTGTGAACACAGTTTTACTTTTTCTTGTGTAAAGATACTGAGAAAAACTGTTTTTGCAAAAGGATGAAGGTGTTTGGAGAAGCAAGAGGATATTTTTGCATATTTTCCTTTTCTTGATATAATAAAAAATAGGCTGCTTTACTTTTTAATTTATCATTGTATATAAATAAAAAAAAAAATAAGGTAGCATTATTTTATAAAACTATTTCAGTTTGAAATGTGACAAATGCTGATGCTGCCACTGGAGGAATAAGAGCATCCTCCCTTGTTGTTCCTCTAGTGACAATGCTTGGGCTTAGACTCTTTAAAAACAATGTGGGAAAACGTAATAATTTCCACAAATGTAGTTGGGCAAATGCTGTCAGTGCCACTATAGGGATAATAGTATCCCCAGAAAATCTACAGTAAAAGACAAAAAAGAGTAGCATTATTGAACAAAATTATTTCAATTGACCATCATATATTCCTCCAATTTTAGTTCTCTGATGACAAATTAAGAACTAATTTGATATTCATATTAAGATTAGCTATTTTACTAAATAATATTATTCAAATTCAAACTCACTCAAAATATAATAGGGTGGGAAACCCAGTTATATTGAAATGCCGACGAATGACAGCATTCTCAGGTTTATTAACATCCATTGCTGCCAAAACCTAAGTGTTTGAATAAAAAAAAAAAAATGTATACAAGATATATATAACTTATATAACAAACAAATTACTTTTTCTAACAATATTTCACATGTATAACTAAGTACAAACAAAATAAATGTAGATATGTAACAAAAAAATTAAGAAACGTGAAATATGTGATGTGCAAAATTAGTGGTGTTAAAATATTTTTTTGTTTGTTTTTAGTTGAGTTAAGGTAAATTTCAAAGGCATAATTAATAAGTGATAAATGCAGCAATCAAGCTAGAACAAGAGTAAGTTTTAATTATTTCTAATTAATAAACTACACATTTTTTAAACTAGTATGTAGCTTTTACATGGCATTAAGTGATTTCTTATATTATATGGTTCTCTTTTTTATTCATAGTTCAATTTTAAGAATTTTAATTACATTATACTCATCACAACATTATAAAAATTAAAATTAATATGGCTATTAACTAGTGACACAGCAGAATATGCCACAGAACTCACAATGGAGAGATAGAAAAAAGATTTTATTTTCCAGCCATGGCATTGTCCCCACTATCCAACCTTAAATTCCTGGCAATGACTCTCAGGGCAAAGACACAGTATCTGTATCACTCATTATAGTTACTGATTACAGGTATCCAAATTAGACAGTTATTTGGCAGCACAGATATGAGCATAATGTTCAACTGCTTCTACACAGTTGTATGTTTACATAGCATTAGGTACCTAACTTGCATTGAATATCTAAATACATTTTGTATTTAGATATTCAATGTACATTTTGGTAATTTTGAAACTGCATGCAGCATTTAGCATTTTGATGCAGCATTTAGCATTTTGGTTTAAAAATGCATAAAATGAGATGCCTTGAAATGCATATAACGAGAGATATTCAGAGATAGTGGAGTGAGCCAGTCAATGTTAATAAGAACCTTACATGAAATTAATGAAGAAACTCGGAAATGTGCGGTCATATAATATGTGGTCAAGATCACATCAATAAATACTGAATACAACTCATTTCACAAAATGATATTGAAATATTTGAAATTAGTAACAATGTAAATGAAGTATTACAAATGAAAGTAACAAATAAATATTCATACAGGAATCAACTCCAATTCTATCAGCTGCAATGTTTGTAAAATAGGCATCTACAAGAGGATAATTGAAGTTAGAAGCCATAAAAGGGTTAAGAAAACTAAATGATGGAGGTATATTTTCTCTTAAAAAAAAGTTAAAGAATAATCAGCTACTAGAACAAGTTCCATCTAGTCATGTAGAGGAAGAAGCTTAAGTGGATTTAAAAGAGGAATCAGAAGAATTAGAATTCGGGAGAATTAGAATTTATCTACTTGGAAGAAGTAGATGAATTATGAAACTAGGGAGAGATTTTATTTTAGTTATTTTATTTTCTATCATAAGATACTACATAAATGTGGGTAGAAAAAAATACTTGGTTTAATGATGGTTTACAGAAGATGCAACAATGAGCTATGTTGATATCACCACATAACTCATCTTAAATTTCAAGGTTGGAGAAATTTATTCATATTCAATGATACAAAAATGTTTACCATGCTAACATTCATTCAATCAAATTGCTATGGCAACTGGCTCCCATGATCTTAATCAGACCTGAAAAACTGGAATACAGCAGCACAGGCATGCTCTTTGTAACAGAAAAGAAAACTTCCAGCATTAAATTAACACTGTGCTCATGAACTAACTAAACATGCTTATATATATATATATATATATATATATATAAAATGAATCCAAGAATATAAACATGCTTATATTCTTGTATTGTGAATCCAACCTGCTTTGATGGTGATGTGCTGAAATGGATTTTTTTTTGGTTCTATTTTCAAAATAGCATTCATTCAAAGAAGCTAAATAGTGTGTTTGGAAAATTATCATTAAATTAAACAGACAAGTTGTTTGCTTGGACACAGCCTGTCTTTCTTAATGTAAGGATAATTACAGAATGCTAATTTATTTGGTACAACGATGACCAACAGAAAGATAGGGGAAGAAAAGGAAACTGGCAGACAAGTAGAATGCTTGAATATGATAATGTTATTTGGTTTTTAGGAGCATTAGCAACTAAGGCCATATTGCTCCGGGAACATGCGGTGGTCATTCCCTGACCTTTCCGCATCTTCCGTATTTGGTGGTGACGGGCTCGAACCCCGGTCTAATCAAGAAGCATGTGCTACGCACTGCTGCTCCTTCCCACCTGGCTACGGAGGCGCCTGATGAATATGATAAGGAAGGCATTACATCATAAGACATGGTGTGCATGGCCAGCCACATGAAATCCATTATAATGTAGCAACAATATTATTTAAACAATTACCAAGACATGAGTTAATGGCTGAAGAAGACAATATTCATTGTCAAAACTTTCCATGTATTTTAACTAAGATTTTAATTACATTTTAACTGTAAATTCCTTTTACTTTATATTTGTAATTGTACAGTATCTATGATACTAGCATTTATTTTCTACTGTTTCATATTTACATTTATACTACTACTACTACTACTACTATAACAGGAATAAACGTACTGCTATACAGTGTGTAGCACTGTATAGCAACAAAATGATATTGATGAAGGCATATCAGGCTTAATGTCCAAGTTTGCAGATGATACAAAGGTTGGCGGGGGGCGGGGGTAATGACAGTAACGATGGTATGCTACTGCAACAGGATCTAGAAAAGTTAGGTATATGGACTGAAAAATGTCCTGTAACATCTCCAGAAAACATAAGGCAATTTACTGTTTCAATAATTCACAGTCCATGCAGATCAGTTAGGTGGCACGTTGCATCACTTAATATTTCAGAAGGAAGCATTGGGACAATATCAACACCAGAGCTGTAATTGGGAAATAACAAGTTAAGTTACAGATTTACATACAGTGTGGCCCCAACATGCAATGGTAATTCATTCCATAAAACCCATTGTATGTTGAAAATTTTGTAAGTTGAAACCAATAATACATTGATTTCCTGTAATTCGTTCCCCAGATTATACATGTTATCATCATCTTCTTCAAGAGGAGTGTTTCCATTTACAATGGGTTTCCTCAACCTACAAGTTATTTTTTGGTAGGAATTTTTTTCAAGGTGTCTTCGTCGGTTAAGCCTCAGGCTGTCATGCAATCTTTACGCATGTTATACTTCATTAAAAATGAAGATTATTTAATAAATAAGCTTAGTAAATTAATAAGAGGAGTTTACCTCAATATAGTACGTGGAACACTTCCGTATGATACCCTCCAGAAATTAAAACGGAAAAAACGAAAAAATCGACAACTTACCGGTACATAAAGTAAAATATAAATAATTAAAGTAAAATATAAATAATAATCAATTTAACACAATTCAAAATCAATTCAAAACAATTAAAATTCAAATTAACGCAATTAAAAGAATCTAACGAAAATATTCAAAACGATTTTCCTTCCTGAAGCTGACAATGCTTTTCGACCGACTGTCGTGATCACAGGAATGAAAATTACCGAATCAGGCTAAACCTGCAACTTAAATAGTGATTATGTGACTTCGCGCATGCGCGTAAAGGTCCACGCATCGGAGATCAAATATGGCCGCCGAACATTAACAGAATTCTCGTGTAATTTAATTTCAACGGTTTCTGCAATTAATAGTCGCGTATAATTACGTTGAACGTTAAGTATTTTGGCCTCGTTAAATAAAAAAGTATGTTTTTCGTTAATGGCATGAAAGGCTAATTCTGACGCTGCTGAACGAGAAGCACGAACTGAGGCTTCGTGTTGATTTACACGGATATTAAGAGAAAACCGCGTCGAACCCTGATAAGACGAGTCGCAATCACCGCAAGAAATGTTGTATACTAGATCATTAATTTGTGTTGCGAACGCCGAAAGAACCGAGCGATTGTTCAGTATAGTGTGTAACTTCCGTATAGGCCTAGCTATAATTTTAAATTCGGTATCTTTAAAGAATCTGTTAAGCTGTTTGTGCCACTGTTCAACATATGGGACAGAAATAAAGTATTTTTTGATATTACTATTGTTGATTGGTGCAGTATTTTGTATCCTATCCCTAGCTTGTACCCTAATTCGATTTATTGTGTTAATGGGATAACCCCTGTTCAAGAATCTGCTAGTTAATATTTGTATTTCTGAGTCTAAAGCAGAATCCGTCGTTGAATATTTATAGGCATTTAGAAATTGATTAAAGATAATCGATCTTTTGTAGGTGAACGGGTGGTAGCTATTATAATGTAGAAGCATACCGGTGTTTGTGGGTTTTCGATAGATGCTAAATTGTATTTTGTTCGAGTCCCGGGTAAGCGTGAAATTTAGAAAGTTTAATGACTTAGTATCCGTATCTTCCCTTTCCAATGTAAATTTGAGTCTAGAATGAATATTATTAAACGAATGTAAAATATCTTGGATAGTACTATTATCGGTAATAACTAGAACATCGTCTAAATACCTCCCATAGTATGTGATACGGGGACGAAAAGGTGTCAAATGTATCTGCTCAATCGTTGAGAGATAGATCTCTGACATTAAGCCACTCAGGCTCAAACCCATTGGTAATCCAAAAATTTGTTTGTACACCTTGTCTCGAAAGGTGATGTAGTTAGCCTCAACTAATAGTTTAATTAAGTGAAAAATCTCCTTTATAGGCAGCTTCGTATAATTAATCGGTGTCGAGTTTTTATTTAACATATCCCAAATAATATCTAATGTGTATTCAACGTTTACATTCGTATATAATGATGTAACATCTAATGAGAATAAATTGTCATTGTCGCCGAGTCTACAGTCTTTAAGATTATTAAATAATGTATCGTAATTCTTAATCCCAAATTGTATAACCTGTCTAAAAGGTTTTATAATGTTATATACATGTGTGGCTAAGGCTGAAAATGCCGAGTTCCTGTAGGAAACAATAGGTCGAATCGGAAATCCAGGCTTGTGTAATTTTACCTGACCAAAAAGTGCAGGAATATTGTATGTTCTGGACTTCAATTCCTTCAACTGAACCATAGTAATGTAGTCGTTTTTACGATATGTGGTTAACGTTTTATTGTATTGATTTACCAAATTGGTAAACAGTGTCGGGTCCACTTCACAATAAGTGGAGCTATCAGATACAACTGAATCTAACTTATTAATATAATCATGTTTATCTAGTAATACCACTGTATCTCCTTTATCTGCCCTCTGTATAATAATGTCCTTATTTTCTCGAAGTTCTCGTAAAGCTGAACTGTCATGTGTATTCAATTTAGGAAGTCGCGTTTCTTTTATGTTATTCACTACTTGGTTAACTTGTTGAATAAATACATCTTTTTGTGGAACACTACGAAGTCCAAATTCAATATCAATTACGCATTGTTTTTTTGGCAGCTTTCGAGGTGGTAAATTATAATTTAATCCTTTGGATAAAAGTGAAATCTGGTCCTGCGATAGCGTACACGAGGAAAGATTTGTAACCTGTTGATATGTCGGTTCGTTGGATACTGGGTGAGGGGGTGTTCGTGAACTAGCCGACATATTCTGTGGTAGTGCCCAACTCGTGTGAACTTGGTCGCAAGCTCGCGACAATGTGTTAGAATTCGCATGAAAGTGTCTTGAACTATTCGATAATGTTTGCAACTTATTAACGTGTCTGTTTTTTATTTCTGAGGCTTGTGCTTCCCGTCGCAAATCTATGGAGGTCTTCAATACAGACCAATCGTTCGGATGTAGATAATTTTTTAATTTATCGCGAAGCTTCCTAACCTGGGAAAGGTATTTTTGTTTATCCGAATATCGAGATTTTAAGGCAAGCTTAACAATATTACGTGATGTCGTCAGTGATAGTTGTTTTATGCCTGAAATTTTTTGATTTAAATTCACCCTGGCAAACTTCGGAACGATGTTGTTTTGAAGGCAATATTTTAGGAAAGAAATATGGTAACTTTGGGCCGAGTACCTTAGTGTAGATTTAATGTAATTTTGTACCAAGCCATTCAAAAAATCTCCCATAATTGTGTGTATCGATTGTATACTACTGGAGAGACAGGAAGTGAATGAAATAGTCAATAAGAGTTTGAAAATTCGGTATCTTTAAAGATACCGAATTTAAAATTATAGCTAGGCCTATACGGAAGTTACACACTATACTGAACAATCGCTCGGTTCTTTCGGCGTTCGCAACACAAATTAATGATCTAGTATACAACATTTCTTGCGGTGATTGCGACTCGTCTTATCAGGGTTCGACGCGGTTTTCTCTTAATATCCGTGTAAATCAACACGAAGCCTCAGTTCGTGCTTCTCGTTCAGCAGCGTCAGAATTAGCCTTTCATGCCATTAACGAAAAACATACTTTTTTATTTAACGAGGCCAAAATACTTAACGTTCAACGTAATTATACGCGACTATTAATTGCAGAAACCGTTGAAATTAAATTACACGAGAATTCTGTTAATGTTCGGCGGCCATATTTGATCTCCGATGCGTGGACCTTTACGCGCATGCGCGAAGTCACATAATCACTATTTAAGTTGCAGGTTTAGCCTGATTCGGTAATTTTCATTCCTGTGATCACGACAGTCGGTCGAAAAGCATTGTCAGCTTCAGGAAGGAAAATCGTTTTGAATATTTTCGTTAGATTCTTTTAATTGCGTTAATTTGAATTTTAATTGTTTTGAATTGATTTTGAATTGTGTTAAATTGATTATTTAATTATTTATATTTTACTTTAATTATTTATATTTTACTTTATGTACCGGTAAGTTGTCGATTTTTTCGTTTTTTCCGTTTTAATTTCTGGAGGGTATCATACGGAAGTGTTCCACGTACTATATTGAGGTAAACTCCTCTTATTAATTTACTAATATTATTATCAACGTAGAACATACTGAGTATTACAGCTCTGATTCATACTATCCAATTAATAAATAAGCATAAAATTTACAATAAAAAAAACAATAAATTAGCATTTACCTTAGACTTGAAGTGCAGACCTGATGAAATCAATAGTGGCGCAGTAGTAGTGGTGGGACTATATCAAGCGTTGTCTTTTCAGTCTTTTGTTGCTACTGACAAAGAAACTGTCCAAAGTGGACTGTTTTTTTTAAGACTTTTTTTGTAGCTTCCTGAAGTAAGAAATGACTTTGTCTTTCATTTTGAAAATCATGAGTTCAGTGTTTTCTATGTCAGGGTGTTTTTTTAACACTTTTCTTAAATGCTCCCAACAGAAATGGCAGTCTTCAACTCTTCAGCTGACACTTTTTTTGGGTGTCTTTTTCTTCCTCTTCAGTATCACTCTTCATAATTTTATTTAACTCTCATAGCTCCTCTGTTGTTAGCCCATGAGCACCAATAATGTCCTCTACATCCTCTTCGCCAACCTCCAGACTCACTGATTTATCAAGAGTAACAATATCATTTATCAAAGCACCATCATCTTCAAATCCATTGGCGTTATGAATAATTAAAGGCCAGATGTTTTTCAAAACTGAATTTAAGCACCTGGTGGAAACATCATTCCAACAACTTACAATAAGCATCACTGTCCAGCAGTTGAACTTCAACCTCCAAAAATCTTTGACTGTGACATCATTTTCACCAGAGGTCGGTGGAATACAGCAGCACAGGCATGCTCTTTGTAACAGAAAAGAAAACTTCCAGCATTAAATTAACAGTGTGCTCGTGAACTAACTAGACATGCTTATATATATATATATATATAAATAATGAATCCAACCTGCTTTGATGGCAATGTGCTGAAATGGATTTTTTTTTTTTTTTGGTTCTATTGCAAACATTTTCATGGTGCAGATTTTCTTGAAGTTCACAATAACTTGTTGGTCCATTCGTTGAAGAAGAGGAAATGGTGTTGGGTGGCAAAAATTTGATTTGAACAAAGTCAAATTGTGCCTTAAGAGATTGAACAAGGTTAGGATCATGGCCTGGCACATTTTCCAGCAGGAGTAGTGCCTTCACAGGAAGCATATCTTTCTCAAGATAACTCTTCACTGAAGGACAGAAAACTTCAAGCTCCCATTCATCAAAGACATATCTGTAACACAGGCATTCTTGTTACTGCGCCAAAACACTCCCAGTATGCCTTTGTCGACCTTTTGTTGTTTAAATACTCTGGGGATGTAGTGATACACAAGCAAAGGCAAGCTTAAAATCTGAAGAGGCATTGGCACCCAACAGGATTGTGAGCCTATCTTTCATAGGCTTATGCCCAGGTAAACTATCCTCATTCTTAGTGATGTACGTTCCCTTGGGCATTCGCTTCCAGAAGAGGCTGGTTTCATCAATGTTAAAAATCTGCTGGGGAAGATAACCTTCCTAATCAACAAACTCTTTAAATTCAATTTTAGAGATCTCAGCTGCTTTTTTTTCTTTTTAATCAGCACCAGATGCCTCCCCATGCCTTTCAGCACTTTTGATATTTGCCCTTTTTTTCTGAAGTGCTCAAACCAGCCTCTGCTGGCTTGAGCACTTCAGAAAAGTCTTTAAAGTCTAAAGCTGCTGCTGCTGGAGCTTTAAGCTTCAGATCGTCATAGATCTGAAACAATCATACAAGTGATGTTCCGCACGTCACACGTTCAACAATAACGTTGTTGAATAATAAAAAAAGACTAATTGGTTGAGAACAATCGTTTAAGTGATGTTCCATGAGTCATGCATCAGAAAAATATCGGATGTCGATGTCATCATAAATTGAGGCCCCACTGTATATATATATATATATATATATAAGTGAAATATATATGTGAATAATAAGAGAGAGAGAGAATGAAGAAGTACAGAAATATAGAAAGGAGTAAGGAAAGTAACAAAAAAAAAAAAAAAAAAAAAAATGAGAGAAAGAAATTAGATACTGTAATTTCTTTCTTTACATAAAATTACATTATATTAATTTTACATTATTAGCATTAGCAGAGGCATTTCATGCAAGAAAGCAAGCTTATGCAGCATCAGCCAAAAAAAAAAAAATAAAAAAATAAATAAAAAATAACCACTTCCACTTCACCCCTCTGTTCGTTCGAAATACCTGTCCAGCTGAGCCTTAAACTTATTTAGGCTACCAACTTCCACGACAAGGGATGGAAGTCTATTCCACCAACCAACCACCTGCTGGCTAAAAGCAAATTTCCTCACGTCTATCCTACATCCGTCTTTTCTCAATTTGAATTTATGCCCTCTCAGGTGATTATTCTGAGCAAGAGGAAGAATCCCATCAGCATTGAGCATGCTCAAACCATTCAAGGCTTTATACACCTCTATCAGATCACCTCGCCGGTGCCTAGTCTCCAGACACTGCAATTTGCAAAACTTAAGCCTTTCTTCGTAAGAGCACCCCTTTGTTCCATTCACTAATCTTGTTGCCCTTCTCTGTACTCGTTCCAGAATCTCTACATCCTTCTTGAAATGAGGCCTCCAGACCTGTATACAGTACTCTAGGTGTGGTCTGACAATTGCCTTATACAATGGAATAATCACCTCCTTATCCCTGCTAGAAAAATTCCTATATATCATCGACAATACACCATGAGCTACTCTTGCAGCCCGTCTGCACTGCTGAGAAAACTTCATATCTGCCTGAACAACCACCCCCAGGTCCCTTTCATTCTCTACCACTGTCAGTGTAGTAACACAGAGTTGAAACGTTGCTCTGGGGTTGCTGTTTCCCTTATGTAGTACTTTACATTTGTCAATGTTAAACTTCATTTGCCACCTCTCAGCCCATCTGCTCAACCTTTCCAGATCCTCTTGCAATAGCATAGTGTCAGTAGTGTCCTTGACAACCCTGCCAACCATCGTATCGTCTGCAAACTTGGACATTAAGCTTGATATACCATCATCAATATCATTTATAAATACAGAAAACAATAATGGACCCAATAATGAACCCTGAGGGACTCCACCAATAACATTAGTCCACGACGAGCAGTGTCCATTGATTACCACTCTCTGTCTTCTCCCCCTCAACCACCCCCTTATCCATAGCAGAAATTTGCCTCCAATGCCACACTGCTCCAATTTGTGCAGCAGTCTTCCATGTGCAACAGTATCAATAGCCTTTCTAAGATCCAAGTATATAATATCAAAGTTATTCCCAGCATCCGTTCTTTTGTGACTGCATCATAGTATCCAATCAAACTGGCCAGGCAAGACTTCCCCTTAACAAAACCATGCTGTGTCCGAGCTATAACTGAAGTCTTGTCTAGATGATCCTGCAGTGCTTCTTTAACCAGTGACTCCATTAATTTTCCAGGAAAAGAAGTTAAACTAACAGGTCTATAATTACTTGTGTCGCCCTTTGATCCTCCTTTGTGAATTGTGGTCACATTTGAACATCTCCAGTCCATGGGTACTTTCCCTGAGTCCAAGGAAGCTCTCATAATTATGGCTAAGGGTTTGCTTGCTTCCTTTGCTGCCTCCTTTAATATAACTGGATAGATCCCATCCACCCCAGGTGCCTTTCTTATATTTATCTTCAACAATTTCTCCTCCACTTTACTCTCAGTTATTACAAGATTCTCTAGCTTACTGCCAGAGTTGAATACACCTCTGGCATTCCCCTCGTTGAATAACTCCTATGTGTGAATGTCGATGCAAAATATTCATTCAGTTTGTTAGCTACCTGAGCAGGATCATCAACAGTTGATCCATCGATATCAAGTGGACCAATCCTTGGACTCAGGGGAGGTACCCACAGACTGGAGATGTGCAAATGTCACCCCAATTCACAAAGGAGGATCAAAGGCTGACACAAGTAATTATAGACCTGTGAGTTTAACTTCTGTTCCAGGAAAATTAATGGAGGTACTAGTTAAAGAAGCACTGCAGAATCATTTAGACAAGACTTCAGTTATAGCTCGGACACAGCATGGTTTTGTTAAGGGGAAGTCATGCCTGACCAATTTGATTGGATACTATTATGCAGTCACAAAGGAACTGGATGCAGGGAATAACTTTGATATTATATACCTGGATCTTAGAAAGGCTTTTGATACTGTTGCACATGGAAGACTGCTGCCCAAATTGGAGCAGTGTGGCATTGGAGGCAAATTGCTGCTGTGGATAAAGGGGTGGCTGAGGGGGAGAAGACAGAGAGTGGTAATCATTGGACACTGCTCGTCGTGGACTAATGTTATTAGTGGAGTCCCTCAGGGCTTAGTGTTGGGTCCATTATTGTTTTCTGTATTCATAAATGATATTGATGAGGGTATATCAAACTTAATGTCGAAGTTTGCAGACGATACAATGGTAGGCAGGGTTGTCAAGGACACTACTGACACTATGCTGCTGCAACAGGATCTGGAAAGGTTGAGCGGATGGGCTGAGAGGTGGCAAATGAAGTTTAATATTGACAAATGTAAAGTACTACACATGGGAAACAGCAACCCCAGAGCAACGTATCTACTCTGTGGTACTACACTGACAGTGGTAGAGAATGAAAGGGACCAGGGGGTGGTTGTGCAGGCAGATATGAAGTTCTCTGAGCAGTGCAGACGGGCTGCAAGAGTAGCTCGTGGTGTATTGTCAATGGTATATAGGAATTTTTCTAGTAGGGATAAGGAGGTGATTATTCTCTTGTATAAGGCAATGGTCAGGCCACACCTAGAGTACTGTATACAGGTCTGAAGGCCTCATTTCAAGAAGGATGTAGAGCTGCTGGAACGAGTACAGAGAAGGGCAACAAGATTAGTGAATGGAACAAAAGGGTGCTCTTACGAAGAAAGGCTTAAGTTTTGCAAATTACAGTGTCTGGAGACTAGGCACCAGCGAGGTGATATGATAGAGGTGTATGAGGCCTTGAATGGTTTGAGCATGCTCAATGCTGATGGGATTCTTCCTCTCGCTCAGAATAATCACTTGAGAGGGCATAAATTCAAATTGAGGAAAGACAGATGTAGGATAGATGTGCGGAAATTTGCCTTTAGCCAGCGGGTGGTTGGTTGGTTGGTGGAACAGACTTCCATCCCTTGTCGTGGAAGTTGATAGCCTAAATAAGTTTAAGGCTCAGCTGGACAGGTATTTTGAATGAACAGAGGAGTGAAGTGGAAGTGGGTTTTTTTTTTTTTTTTTTCGCTGATGCTGCATAAGCTTGCTTTCTTGCATCAAATGCCTCTACTAATGCTAATCTGATTTATCCCCTTCCTGCTGGAGTTTACACAAGTAAAGAACTCTTTGCTGTTTTTCTTTGCATCCCTTGCCAAAGATTTCTCATAATCTGCCTTCACCTGCCTAACCTTTTTATATAAAATTATATTAAAAAAATTAAACGAAAATGTATAAACAAAAATTTATATAAAAATGAAAATACATTAATGTTTTGCCATATATTGCACATACTTGGTGTCATTATCAAAAGCCAACCACAAGTATAACATAAAGCACATGCTTTAGCAAAGCACAATTAAAAAGTGAATTAGGGAGAATTTAGTAAAATAGAAGAATTTGAAATACAAGAAATACAGGCCAAATGTGTTTAAATATGGTGTCAAGTGAACTGTGAACTACATTCTTTCATTTTATATATTCTCTCCCCCATATTTAAACACATTTGGCTTTTACTGCTTGTATTTCAAATTCTTTAATTTTACTAACTTCTCTCTAATTCACTTTTTAATTGTACTTTGCTATGGCATGTGCTTTACATCAGAAACAGAGAACTTATACTGTTGTCTTTATGTATAACGCTGCTGGTTGATGTTTGATAACAACCCACCAGAGCTGTGTGATATACGGCAATAAGTTCATGGTTTGTTTGTTTTTTTGTATTATTCACATATATATTTTGCTTACATTCATTATGGCCTTTGGGTGCTTTCTGTTTGCTAGTGACCCTTGTCCATAAATCAAGGATTTAGTGTCAAACAACCTTAACTACAAAATTGCATTTTTTGAGATAACTTTAGTTTTATTATTTATTTATGTGCATTGTTATTTATACAAATAACAATGCATATCATGTCAAAGAGCTGTATATATCTGATTAGTACTTTACAAGTTAGCTTGGGTTGTAAGTACATTTCCCATAAACCAAGAAAATGTCAAATGACTTTTTGTACACAAAGTTTTTGACCTTCAAAAAAAAATTTTTTTTTTTTTTTTGTTAGTTGTTGGGGCATCGGCTTCTGTGGCCATAATGCACCTGCCAAGGTTTTTGCACTACTCTGATCCAAGCCTGAAACGGGATTCGAACCCATTTGGATTGCCAGGCAGGCACTTTACCCACCCAGCTAGCCGGGTCGGCACCTTCAACATTTAAAAACTACTGGAAAAATATGCTATCTGTAGTTGATGTTCTTTGATATTAATTCCGCTGGCACGGGTTCCAAGAATTCAAGAGTCATCCTGCATGACATGTTCTGAATACACAGAAACAGGCATGTGAACATGTGTTCACTTGCCTGTGTCTATGTGTCTACTCCACTAAATGTTAATGTTTTCTTTGATTCAGTAGTCATCTGTTTGGTTTCAGTGAGATTAGACGTGAAAATTCTGCTTAATCAAGCAGAATTTTCTTGTACCAATTGTCTGTTTGATTTTCATAATGAGCATAGAAAAGAACAAGTTAGTGGGGGTTAATAAACCACTTAGTAGGAGGGGAAAAGTAATGCTTGATCTTGTTTTGAATGTACAGGAAAATAAAATGGTTTCATGTGTGACTAGTGGATTGAATATTGACACTTCACAGGCATTTGGAGGGAATGGTGATTTTTTTTTTTTTTTTTTTTTTTTTTTTTGGCTGATGCTGCCTAAGCTCATACACTTGCTTTCTTGCATCACATGCCACTACTACTACTTCTGCCTGCTTCTACCTCTTCAAAATTCGACATGGTTGCTGCCACCTCTGCTTTAGATAACAACTGTCCAAACATGAGCCCAATAATGAAGTAAGTATCAATATTTCATTCTGTCAAGTTTCATTCTACTGCTATTGCTGTTAATTTTTTGAACATAAATCAAATTAAATTTTTTTTCTTTCTTGCGTTGGGCCAACATCATCGGTCAGGGAAAATGATTCTTTCAACAACTCCGATACAGACCCACACTTCATTCCCGAGTAAGAAGAAAACTTTTCTTCTTCTGCCTCTTCCAATGATGAAGTAAAAAATAACTCAAAGAAAGTTTATGCCACTTTAATAAACATAAATCATCAAATAGAAGTGGTGATACTCTTTAAGGTGCACCTAATCCAGGACAATGCACCATGGAGGTCCCTGCAACATTAGATGGGAAGTCTGAATGCAGATCTCTAGGCCTGATACATGGAAAAGGAATGTGATCAAAAAGAAGTACAAAGGGGAGAGGCTCATTTTTCCATTAGTAGTAGGGAACAGGTGCAAAACATATTTTACCAAAAGGCTGTTCCAAATACTCTAGTAAACGTAACAGTTTATTCAATGAAAATGAGATGCATAAAGTATTTGAAGAATACTGTAACATAAGTGATTCAAATAAGAAAAAGTTATACCTAAGGGCACTGATTGATGAAAGAGGGAAGGCAACTACTTGTTCTAAAAGTGAATTGTCCAGGAGGGCAAAATCAAGAGAATTTTAGTTAGGAAAGGATTGCAAGAAAGTCAGAGTTAGCCAAGGCTTATTTTTAGCTAACCTGAACATTTCAAATACAGTAGTGGCAAATGTTTTAGTAATGAACAGCTTGTAATTGAAAATGATAAAAGAAGAAAGTTTAAGCTTGGAGTAAAATAGCCAGACACTGCCCTACAAACAATTTACGAGCATCTTGACTGCTTTCTCCAAGTTCCATCACATTACACAAGTAAAGACACACAAAAGCAATATCTGCCAAGTGATTTGAACCACTCTAAAATGCATGATTTTTACCTGAGAAAGTGTGCTGAAGAGAAAACATCAGGCCTGAAAAATCCTGGCCCTATCAACCAAGTACTGTATTTCACACATAGTTCAATGTCCTTTCATACTGCATGAAAAGATAAGTGCAGTAAGTGGTTTAGGTTTCAGCAAATGATTGAGGAGGAAAAAGATAAAAATAAAGACTTTCAACAACATATTGACAGAAAAGTTAGATCCCAGGAACAGAAAGACAGATCATGTCTGTCTTTCTATTCCTGGGAACGAAACAAAAATCAATCAAAAATGAACCTCACTTCAATGAATTTGATTTTGAAGCAGTGAGATACTGTCCTGAAGACAATACAAAAGCAATTTTTTATAAATGGCATTTGGCTGTCTTCATTCCTGTTTTTTTAAGCTTCGTAACAATCTAACAGAATACACAGCATACAATGTTGGTACAAAAAAATGGTGACTAATTTTATGTGGCATGAGGCAATAGCTGGGAGGGGAGCCTCAGAAGTGACATTGTGTTTGAACCATCTAATCAAATCCATCAATGATGGAAAAGAATTTGTGTTCATGTCCGACACTTGTGGAGGGCAAAATAAAAATGCAATCGTGTCAATCATGTTTAGGTATACCGTCCAAACCTTGAATAACCCCAAAATAAATCAAATATACAGGATATACAGGGCTCTATGCCCACCGAGAATAAGTAACAATAGTCTTCTCTTTTAGCGAAGCGTTACTTATTCGAGGTAGTGCAATACATGGTAACTCGTTGTGAAGGAAGAGCACAATATGAGATACAGATAAAATGATGCCCCTTCAAACTACTAACGTAGTTTTTTTGTTTAAGAGTTGTCTATGGTGTATTTCACCAATATTATATACAATATATATATATATATATATATATATATATATATATATACACATACACACACACAGAGGCAGTTCCTGCTTTACGAGGTTTCCCCCCCCCCAAGTATCAAGAATCGACAAAATCGAAAATATGAACATTAATTGCAAAAAAATTAATGTTAAACATTCAATAAATACCACATTTCAAACCACGCGCATAGCTACACAATACAGTGTACCCCACTTTACGATATTAATCCATTATCATCATATCGCGAAAATATCATAAAGTGAACCCAATAACACATTGTTTTTTGGTAATTCATTCCACGACCTTGGAAGTTCAAATTTTCGCTATATAACTCCCTAAAAGATCGTTTTTATGTAAATTGTATTAGTTACCAATTCAAATCATTAAATGCACTACACTTTCATAGTTATCATATGTTATAAGAACCAATTTTGAACAGCTTTGCGATATTTTTCTAAAGCACATTTCTGGAAGTCACGACCATAAAACAATAAAAACAATTTGCACTTTCTGATTTATTGGGCTTTTCTGTTACTGCAATCAATTATAAACGGGTAGTAAACTCAATGTTATTGCATTTGTGAAAATACAGAGAGTTGGAATTGTGTGGGATTTTATGTTATTATGGTGAAATGTGCTTGCCCTTTACTGAAATGTTCAATCGTATAAAAAACAAATAAATTTTCAGAATCTTCTCTTCATTCCTATTTTTAAGCTTCGTAAACTTGTTACTCCGTGCAAATCGTGTTAGTTGCAATTTGTGCATTTCGCTAAAAAATGCTTATGCATGCTATTGAAATTTATAAGGAAAAGAGCAGATTATCTTGAAAATAAATGCCTCTTGAAGTATTTATGAAGAAGACTCCTTGTGCAACAAACCGAGTGCCAAGCCAGTAATGAGTGATCAACGAGTGTGCATTTAGTCGATGATGATGAACAATAAACATTCTTTAACATTTGTAAGTCATAAATAATTCTCCATTATTATAATTTGCTTGAATTTACAGGCTTTGGATAAATCAATCATTGTTTAAACAAACTAATTAGCTAACTAATTTCATTGTTGATAACATAACCCCCATTTTTAACATTATGTCTATGGGAAATAAATTCCCACTTTACGAGTGTGCGCTGGGAACGAATTGACTCGTAAAGTCGAGAACTACCTGTGTATTTTTTTTTTTGAACAAGGGCAATTGTAGGTGGTAGATGACTTTCATCAACCGGTGAAATACCACCACTTTGCTTATTGGAGGCTTGAAGTGGTGAAATCCATGTTTAGTCTCTAGAGCAAAGTTTCCAGCATCCCCCCCCCCATACTTCTCCTTCAACCCATACACGGTACTAAGTACTATAGGTTTTGATACCTTACGTGTTTGGGGTTTTCATAAAAAAAAAAAAAAAAATCCCAGATCAAATATGATTCCATGAATGAAGGAGTTTACTTATGCATGGGTTAATGCGCGCACACATCATTTCTGCTACCCAGATAGTATGAATGCATCGTTTAATTACATCTCATAGTGTGAATACCTTCACACTATGAGATGTAATACTATGAAATTGCCGGGATATTGCACTACTTTGAATAAGTAATGCTTCACCAGTGGAGGAGACTAATGTTACTTATTCTCGGCTGATACCAAACCACCCAACACCCCAAACTGAACCGTTTCGAAGCTTGTTAGCTTACTTATATCTGTGGGTGGGCAGGTACTCTGTTGTTGCAATAGTGAAGTGAATGTTGAGTGTTGTCACTTTTGCAACAACAGTGTACCTGCCCACCCAACCGATAAGTAAGCCAACAAGCTTCGAAACGGTGCCATCTGGGTGGTGGTGTCAGCCGAGAATAAGTAACATTAGTCTTCTCCACTGGTAGCATTTCTTATTCAAAGCAGTGT